>NC_079288.1:23317774-23630551 GCF_023638135.1 Falco biarmicus | reverse complement strand
GAGTATGTTTGCCCATTCTAATGTAAACCCATAAATAGCCTTTAGATTTAGCTAATCCGTAATTGAAAGAAAATCTGTAACAGCAGCCAAGGACCAGTATGAGATAAGTGTCATGTGAGAAGTGAAGGAAGGTGGCTGCATCGCTCGACATTACTTTGGGAGCACTCCTGGGTTTGGATTTGGGGAGGGCTGGTCCATACTGGGTGCTGTGTGAGCGCCGGCTGCTCAGAGCCCAGGAAGCAAGGCTCTGCCAGGCTCTTGGGTGCTTGTTTTTCCCTTGAGTGCTTTCTTGTTCGCTTCCTTCTTGTTTTCTTTTGCTTTCTTTCCCTCTGATTATCTCTTTGGCTGTCTTTTATGGTCTTGATAGTGGAAATTGAGAGACCTTTGCCTTTTAAACCTACCTTAATATCCCTAGAACAGCACTAGCATGAACTCAGCCATGACGAAGAAAAGATGCTCAGGGAGGCCAGAGCAAAACTTCTCAGTTCCTTCCATTCTCATCCTGTTCTCAGACACTTCAGTCTTCGCCATACTCCCTCTTTGGGCAGGAATTTTCCATGCTGCTTGTCTGCCTAGTGCTGATTTTTGCATTAACTGCGAAATGCTTCAGTTGTGAGATGTATATAAACATGAGCTAAACAGGTCAGCTGTTTCTTGAGAGCAAGATTTAGAGGAAATAGGTTTTTTATGAACCCCCTTTATCGATAGGAAACTGAGGCACAAGAAACATTGAGGTTAAATATATAAAATGTCAAGCTGTCATTTCCTCACGGCAGAGTGTTTGAGTTTATGAACCTAACAATGTTCTTTTGACAGTTTCGTGAGTGGGTTAATACCTAAATAGGAAAATGAGATGACAGGTTTCACAGCTTCCCTGTTGAGGGAGTTTGGAATAAAAAAACCTTGGGTTTTGCATGCTCTGTTAGGAGAAAATGTCAAAAACACAGTTAGAGATGGTGAGGTTCCCCGGCTGTGGATCCAGCCCTGCAGAGGTGCCCAGGCATCTCCATCAGGAGCAAGTTTGGGATGCGCAAAGAAGCGATAAAAAAGACAAAACCTGAAGTTTGATGGTCTGCTGTGATCCTGGAGAAACCTGCCATCCCATTTGCTGGTAGTACTTGGTATCTAATGAACATTCAGCACTTTAAAAATTCCTGATGTGCCGCTGGATGAGGTGTCTCCCTGACTGCTCATCCCTCTGAGGCTGAGCCAGAGCACGTGCCACGGGGCAGAGATGCGGTGCTGGAGGCACTGCTCTCCTCGCAGGGCTGGTGCCTTCTGGCTCCACCACTGGCACAGGTTGCTCAGAGAGCTGGTAAATGCCCCATTCCCAGAAACATTCACGGGTGGGCTGGATGGGGCTCTAATCTAGCTGGAGATGTCCCTGCCCATGGCAGGGGGCTTGGACTGGGTGACCTTTAAAGGTCCCTTCCAACCCGAACTGTTCTCTGACCACCCCTGGTACTGCGCTCTGGAGAGGGTGGCAGCTGACCAAACCATTAGCATAAATGGAAAAAAATGCAAGAGCCGCTTCATTGTGAGTGGGACAACCTCTTCTCAGGACAAGCTTGAGCTCGTTGGCGTGCGAGATGGTTTCAGCTGAATCAGAGCCGTGGGATTTTTTTCCTTCTCTTATGCACAAAAGCATTAACTTTTTGGACCTAATCATCACGTTTCCCAGCGCGAAGCCAAGCGGTGTGCTTTCATCTTGCCTGGCTATTGTGCTTAGATAAGTCCTTGCTGTGGGAGTGCTCTGTGGCACTTGAATCAACCTGACACCAAGGACTTTCTGCCCGGCAGCTGTCTCGCACCGCGCTGCAGACTGCCTGTGGGGCTGGCTTAGAATTTGTGTGGCAGCAAAAGTCTTTGCTTCTGGTTATTGAGTGTGAAGCTGGCAGCGTGTGTGTTTGGAGGCAAAAAGAAAGGGTATTTGCATCCTCTGAAAGGTTATGATTTGCATTGTAACATCCCAGAGATGTTTTTGCTGCCCTGGTGGGGTCCCTGTGGGGGAAGGGCAGTGCTGGATCACTTGGGCTTGTCCTTGCATCAGAGTGAAACAAGAAACGGGGCATCCTGCAGGAATAATCCTCGTGCCTCTGGAGTAGTGGGGGCTGGGACACACAAAGCTGGGCGCTGGACCAGCTTCAGGGCTCTTGCTGGGTTTTAGCACGCTATAGAAACTGATAGATGGCATCTTTACCCTGCTTTAGCCCCTTTCGTGAGGCTTTCTGGAAGTGAAACGAAGTGCTCCATTTCCTAACATTAAAGGGATGTTTATGTAGCCTAATGTCTCAGAAGAAACGAGGCTCAGGTGGTTGTAGCCCTCCCGTTCTCCCCTCCAGGTTCTGAGCTCACGTGGCCAGTTCCCACAGTGACTTCAAGGAGAAAAAGTTCCTAAAACGATTTCTGAGTGGAGACCTCTGGTTCAAACACACGCACCTGATTAGATGTCAGGGAAACCACACCAGGCGGTGACGGAGACCTGCCTTGGGCACCCCAGCTCCCCATGCACCCCTTCTGGCTTGGGCTGCTGCCGGCGCTTCTTAGCAGCACCCAGCTGCAGCGCCCGCTGCCCCTCCAGCCCCTCCTCGGCGGCTCGTGATGGAGCCAACAGCCAAGTCAGAAAGACACCCAGGCTTTGGAGCAGGTTTTACAACCTGAGATAATCCCTCACTTCATTATAAGATGGGATTTTAAAACTGCAGAGCAATGAAAAGCTTCCACTGGGCAGTGGGAAGAGAGCCCTTTAATAAACATAAAAATCCTATTAAAAATATATATACATAAACTGTGCTGCCACATAGAGGCATTGGCGACAGCTCTCCCTATTTATCATGAATTTTGCAGTTGGCAGCACTTTTATTTTTAATGCCTGACCACTGGAGTCCTGCTATTGCAGGAGCCTTTTTCTCTATCTTTTTAATAAATGCAAGAGTCTAGCTGTCATTTTTGCAGAGGGAGGCTATAAAAGGTGAAATAAGTACAGTGTAAGGGATCTAAAGCCAGAAGGCTGGTCAAAAACTCCACAGTATTTTAAAATTTAATTATTTTTTTAACGTTTGGAGTTAGCCGTGGCTGTAAACGTAAGTCCTATAATAATGAATTGAGCGAGCAATCGGTTCATTCGGAATACCAGAACAAATCAAAGAGTAGCACATCACCCAGAGTACTGTGCTATAATGCAAAAAATCGTGTACTGAGCGAAGGTAAGAGCTTAGGAGATGATCTGGCATACCACACCGAAGAAACAAACCAGCTGAGTGCCATCATTTCTGTCCAGGCACTACAATTAATCCATTGTCCATCCACAGTTTCACTTGAAAGCTAATAGATGTCATCAAGGGGAACAAGGTCTACAGAGAAGGGTGTCCTTCTGGAGGAAGGGGTAAGTCACTGGCTGGCAGGGCTTGGCACGCACCGATCCAGATAGCAGTGTGGGTAGGTGAGATGCATTTCTGCTACAGAGCTGTGCATCTGCCAGTTTCCCCCCGCCCCCCCCCTTAACTATAACCCTTTTATAAGAAATTTGAACCCGTTTAAATTAAGTACTGAAAGGGGGACAAAAATCCTGATGGCACTTTTCCAGAGCATTTTGCGCATTTTCCAGGGCTCTTCCAGGGGGGTAGGATTCTCTCCCAGTGCTTTGCCTCCTGCTGTACCCGAGGCTGAGGGGTCTGTGCAGGAGACTGAGGGATCCCCAGGGTGGAAAGTTGTTGTTTTCCCACCGTTGTACAGACCCCACCATTGGGCTGGCTCTTCAGCCAGGGCTGTACACGGGAGCTTTTCCTTCCCTGCTTTCTGTGACCACCTCGGCTGCTTGCAAAGATCTGTGAGCTGGAAGCTCATCATCTGGCCGGCATCCTCTTAAAGGTATTTTAAGAATGCCACGTGGAGCACCAGCTCGCAGTACTTGCAGCGTTTTGTAGCGCTCTGGTGGCAGCAATTCAATCCTTATTTGGGTTTTGGCCAATGTTTGTTGTCCTCACTGGAAGTGGTATTGATTATTTGAGCTCAGGAGCCAATTATGGCCGATATGATACTCACCACCTCGTGTTCCAGGATGACGTGTGCCATGGAGGCTACCTTCAACTGTACCTGCCAAATGGGGCAGTGAGGCCCCGGGCAGACCTCTGACCTTCTAAATCACCTGTGATGTGACTAAGTGGTGTAACTCACGCCCTAAGCCTTACTTGACGTGTGTCTGTTGGGTTTGGTTTGAGCAGGGACTTGGCGTTTGTTTAATACCTCCCTTGGGTGGTGCAGCGTCCCACATGGCATCTGTCTGTCTGCTTGATGGCACTGCAGATCTCATGCGGCAGGGAGAATTTGGGAGGAGAGAACACCGCTGTGCCAAGGGCAAGCGGTACCATCGGAGCCCACCAGCCATGCAGCAGGTCCGCAAAGTGTCACGGCAAACCCACGAAAAGCTGAAGGCTTCACCCCCATGCGAGTCAAAACAAGGGACCCTGATTATAATACACAAAGCCCAAATCTCTGACCCCTTAGAGGTCCTCCTCAGCCAGAGGTATGTCCCTTGTCATCAGAAGCAGGAGTGACCTGATAAACCAGTTGCAGTTCATAGCCCACGGAGATCTCTGTGGGGACAGGGATGCTGCAGGGCTGAGGCTGGGGGGTCGGGCGCTCTGCTTTCCTGGAGGGGGAAGTGCCGGAGATGGTGAGTTCGGTGGGTTGGTGCTGAAACCCAGGTGATTCCTCATCTTGCTTTTTATTTATTACCTTATTCTGCCTCACTGAGTCTGCGTTAACGTTATGTCTGGTGTTGTCAGCTCTCCTTGGGTTTTCTACATTTAACAGTTTCCTGGGCAAAACACCTTCCCATGTGGCTCATTTGATGCTATTTAGATGAATCGGTTGAGCCTGTAGCCTGGGTTTGTTTCATTAAAATTTGGGCTGTACTTTTCCATCTGGCTGCCTAGTGGAAACAGTGTCCAAAATTGGTATTTCAGTCACTTTCTGTATATTTTTCGCAAAGCTAATTGAATTATGAGGAGCAGGTTACTTAAGCAAATACAATGGCCCCTGTCACACCTCATAGGACCTGTTAAACACAGAAAACCAAATGTGATCAACACTTTCCAGTAATTACAAATGCGATGGGCAAATCAGCCTCCCTGCCCCTAGAGGAAGAGGTTGACGAGGTCTTCTTGGGGCAGCTCCTCCAGCACCACTACTGCCGAAGGGAAACGCGATAATGCCTCCGTCCACCGTGAAATACTGCATCTTCATCTCATTCCTGACCCAAACCAGTATTTCAACTGGTACTTAATGAACTGCAGCCAGGCCCATGCCGTCTGTACAAAGCAGGAATATCATCTACTCTGTTCATAGAGGGAGAAAGGAGTTGTGATCTCTTCTCGCTGCTGGTAACGAGTCATTAGCGGGCTTGGGCACATGGGACAGGGCAGCGAGCACAGGACCCCGGAGCACGCGGGGCAGCCCGTGCATCCTGCGCAGCTGGTGCAGTTACTGGGGCAGCCACGCTGCTGGCGGCTTTTGGGGATGAGTTTGCAGAGAGGAAAGGTGTCACTTGACCTTTCTGTGATTGAGTTGCCTGGCTGCTTTAATGGCTTTGGGATGCGGGAAATGGAAGTGTAAATACCGCTGACGTGCAGGTGGCCTCGCCTGCGCCTGCCCGCTCTGTGCTGCCAGGGACCAAATGCACGTCCAAAGAAGGAACACATCTTTTTTTTCTTTTTTTTTTTTTTTCCCCCTCCTCCTTCTTATTTATTTCACAGGCAAGGAGCAGAGGTGGGAATAAAGGAAAAAAAGACGTCAGCAGCTTATTAGATCAGCAGCAGTTGTTTTGAGCCCTTGCTTTTCCATGCCAGTTGATGTAGTAAGCTTTGTTTTGGGGGTGATTTTCTCATGCAAAGGACTGTCTGATCAGAAAATGGTATTTTGTTGCAATAATTTTCTCCGAGCAACTTGGCAGTGGTCTCTCTGAGGTAACATGCTGTTGATTAATGCACAAACTTACCCCCTCTCCCTGGTGTCTAGTTTTCATTCCATGTAAGCTCTGATTATTCAGTAAAAAAGAAACATTGGCCTATGAAGCTAAACATCAAAATGCAGAAGCAGAACCCTCAGTGTCCCCACTGTTTGCAGTGTGTTTGCTCAGGGTTATTTTCATGCCACACACAATTGAGGTTATTGAGGAGAGCAAAATGAACAGTATTTGTTATTCAGTTCATTTTGGGTTTTCAGCGCTGTCATTGTCTCACAGCAGTGGTGCCTGGGGATTCAGGGGGTGTGAGGTTATGGATTTATTACATGGTGTCTGGATCGGTACAGAAACAGCTTCCAAAGGTCTTGCTGAAGGAGAAGGAAAGGGATACTGTGTGGAGGAGCCAGGAGTGGGTGGACAGAGTAGGAAACGTGGGTATGGAGGCATGAAGTGATGTGCCTGCGGTGCCAGGGTGCTGTCTGCAAGAGCAGCAATACTGGGATTTATGCTTTCAAACCACTGGGCTGCATCTAACCTCTAAGCAAAGTGTGTAGGTTTCTGCTGAGACCTCTGCCGTGGCTTTGCTGGCTGGATCTGCATCTGAGGGCAGGCTCCTTACGCCACGTAGATTTAACCGGGTTTACGCATTTGTAAGTCTGGATCTGGACCTGAACTGGTTGTTTCTATAATTTGCCAAATCAAAGTCCGGGGAGTCTTAGAGAAGTTTATGCCTTCTTTCCAGAGTCCACGTCTGGTTTTACGGGCTGTTAATATATTAAAGTTTCTTTAAAACAGTTAATAATTTGTATTAAGTGGTTTAGCTGCAGATTTTTACTACTGAACGACCATAGACTTAGAAGCAAATGGAATGGAACTGGGGTTATTCTTAAAAAGATTCCCATGATCTTAGTGTGTGATCAGCTTGTAATTTCTCATATGTATGTTACAACATCTATCCCTGACAGAGCTGTGTAGCTCTTGTCTTCTGCTTTAGAGATGGAGACAGCAGCCTGCCAATGCATAGGGTACCTGCTCTGCGTCTCCAAAGCCTTGGGCTAGTCCCCAGGCTGCTCTGGCAACCTGCATCTCAAGTCCATGAGAAGAAAATGTGGGTTTAGAGCAGGAAAAAGGGAACAAAAGAGACCAGAAAAGCTGGAGTAAACTCTTTGGAGAAATTGTGTGATACAAGGGATTCGAGTTAAGTCAAAGACCTCAGGCTGTTTCTGCATGGGGAAGTCAGCAGTGCTGGTCACAGCATCCGAGTGAATTGCTGAGGCTCATGTAGTTCCCAATTTTGTCCTTGAAAATCTGTGTGAATCCCGCAGTGGAAGTTGATGCGATCGGGATATCTAAAAAGCGGCACGGTCGGCACAGTACCAGCCTGTGCAGCAGTGTGGGAAGCCCAGGAGCTTGGCCGGATAAGTGGGCTCATCTCATTCCTTGCTCTGAGGTCTGTGCTAACCACATACGGACCAGCTGGTGGACCTGGCACTCTCTGCCTCTAAACCAAACCTCTGTCCTCCCCCCCTGTCTCTTTGCAGAGCTCCCTTCCTCGGAACACTTGAGCGTGGCCGATGCGACATGGCTTGCCCTCAACGTGGTGTCTGGTGGAGGTGGCTTCTCCGGCTCCCAGCCCATCGGAGTGACCAAAATTGCCAAGTCAGTAATAGCACCACTAGCTGACCAAAACATCTCGGTGTTCATGCTCTCCACCTATCAGACGGATTTCATCCTGGTAAGAGGGCATGAGAGGACCAGGTGGCGTTACCTACCTGCCACAGGATGAAGGTTCAGTTGGGCAGTTTTAATGACATTCCTGGGAACAAGTTGTTGGAGCAGCAGTGGAATTACCAGAGTCTGCTTTCCCCAGAGCTCTGTGCCTGGTAGTTAGGCTCAGTGACACCTCAGGAGCTTTTCCCATGGGAGGAGGATGTGTTGGTATGGGTTATCAGGTGTGGAACGGGAGTGCTGGCCCACGCTGCGGTCTCTCCCGTAGTGAAGGCACTGGCAGCATTTCCTGCTGTGGTGGGTTGACCCTGGCTGGAGGTGGGTGCCCACCAAAGCCACTCTATCACCCCCGTCCTCAGCTGGACAGGGGGGAGGAAACACAAGGAAAGGCCCGTGGGCTGGGATAAGAACGGGGAGATCACTCAGCAATTACCATCACGGGCAAAACGGACTCGCCTTGGGGAAAATTAGTTTAATTTATTACCATTCAAATCAGAAAAAACACCTTCCCCCCAGCCCTCCCTTCTTCCCAGGCTTAACCTAATTCCTGATTTCTCTGTCTCTTCCCGGGGAATGGGGCTGGGGTCAGCCCCTCACACGCCGTCCCTGCCGCCCCGTCCCCCGCATGCTGCCCCGCTCCAGCGTGGGGTCCCTGCCCCGGGAGCCAGCCCTGCGCCCCCTGCTCCCACGGGAGCCCTTCCCACGGGAGCGTCCCTCAGGAGCTGCCCCGGGGGGTCCCCAGCCCTGCCCCAGCCCGGGCTCCTCTCCCCATGGGCCACGGGCCCTGCCAGGGGCTGCCCCAGCGCCGCTGCCCGCGGGTCACGGCCTCCGTGGGGCTGGCAGCCGGCTGGCATCGGCTCCGTCGGGCACGGGGGAAGCTTCTGGCAGCTCCTCGCAGAGGCCACCCCTGTAGCCCCCCCCACCAAAACCTTGCCACGCAAACCCAATACATCCACCATGACTCAGACATTGGTTTTCTGCAAGTTAGAGGAACACGGTATCTGCTGTCGGGTTGGCTGATGATGGCCAAGAGGCTCCAAAGTTGTTTTGGGGACAGACAGAGAGATTTTCTGTCTCACACACGTGTGTGCACGTACGTGGGGCACAGCCACGTAAGCTTCGTTTCCTTAGGAAACAAGGCTGAAGAACAGGCAGTGCTGAGTTCTGGAAGGGAAAAGAGGTGAAACATCTCCCTCTTGATCGTCTCCACGCTCTTTCCACAGTCTTAAAAGCACTGTGGTGCTTAATCCTAGTGATACTTGCAGTGATACCACCAAGTGTGCTTCTCTAGACACCTGTGCTTACACGTCTGCTGGCTCAAGCAGGAGTGATGTGTCCGCTTTTCTGTGCCCTGAGAGTACGTAACCTCCCCTGCAGCGTACTTTGCCTTCTGGTGGATACCATCATGAGCTAATCCTGTTGTCACCTTCAGGTACGTGAGCGAGACCTGCCCTTCGTGATGCACACACTGGCTGCTGAGTTCACCATCCTCCGAGTGGTGAACGGGGAGACAGTTGCTGCCGACGACCTTGGGATAACGAATGGATTTGTCAAACCAAAACTAGGTAAGGACCAGCGTGGGCTTGGCGTTGGTGTCCCTGGCACATGGGGATGACAGTCTGCCTCCTACCTTCCTTAAGCGTTTTGGTGGATATTTATCCTGTTGTAAAATAATAAACTGTCTTTAACTCATGCCTGAGTCTGTCCCAGTTCAAGCAACGATTTGAGTAGGTGCTTAACTTTCTGAGCGATGCTGACGAGCTTTGAATTTGAGCCTTGTATTGCTAGCTTCCCATCTCTAGAGGAGACATGCCTTTTGTAGGACAGAAGGTCAAAGTACAGTTAATTTCAGTTGCAAAAATAACATTGTCTGTAGCCTGTATTTCCATGTTTCAACATTTCAAAGGAAAGTAGCTTATATAAAAGCTCGTTGTAGAATTGCAGTGATTGATTCACAGAGAATATGGTGGTTCAACTTTCACACTTCAGTACCAGCCAGGATCAAGGCCACAGTGAGCCCAGGGCTGTACGGAACCTCAAGATCTTTCCAGTCTAGAGGAGCAAGTATCAAGCAAAGGGCACAATTAGCAAAAGGAACAACTTAAGTCCATATGTTTACCTACACACCTGTGTGTAATTTTGTACCCATAACCGAACAAAGCAGGGATCAGTTATTGCGAAGTGCCACTCAGCCTCGTTACTCGATAGCTATAAATTATCTTGTTTAAAAAAAATGAGCCTCATACAAAAAGTGTGAAGGAAGGGCACAGTGAAACACACATTGATTAGGTACAGGTATGCAATTTGTGGTGTTGCTCTGTTTAATAGTTGCGTGCCTGAATACCAGCTGCTTCTCAGCTGCTGGCTACATGTTTGTCAAGCTTTTGGGTTTTAATTTTTGTAGCTACAGCAAAATAGGCCCCCAGAAAGGCAGGGAAAGAGGGTGCATTGCCAGTAACCACAGCCAGAGAGGTGCCTTCCATAGTCCTGCCTTTTAAACGGTGGAAGCCTGAATTTATTTCTACGTTCCAGTTTGTGTTGGCACCTCCTTTAGCTTGCCCCTTGCCTCATGTGGATGCACACGATGACCTGAAAGCCCCTCCAAGCAGAGAGCTGACCTGTGCCTCGTACCCTGGGGAGACCACTACAAGAGCAGGTTGTCCCCAGGCTCTTCAGTCCCTGTCTGAGAGCCAGCAGGGCTTCAACGGTGACCAGCTTTCTTACAGGCACTGGTGGCGCTCTCTGCAGCCGCTGCAGGTGTGTGGATAACACATCAGGTGGGACGCAAACCCGCTGCAGACATGGCTTCATCGCTGTGTGTGTCTGTCTCTTTCAGTTCAGAGGCCCGTCATTCATCCCCTTTCCAGTCCAAGTAATATGTTCTGCGTCACCAGCCTGGATCCAGATACCCTTCCCACTGTTGCTACACTCCTAATGGATGTCATGTTTTACTCCAATGGGTAAGTCCCGGCAGGGAGACAGGCTTTTGGGGGAGGTGTGGCTGGCGTCCAGAGGCAGCAATTCACATTGCTTCTGCACGATGCCCAGAGATCTGCTGTGGCCTTATGCTGCTGCAGTGCCCTGCACTTAGGGAGGGAGGTTTCACAGGCTCAAGAGGGTTGTGCTGACAGGTGGAAACCAAATAGGAGGTTGGGGGTGTGCCAAGACACCTGCTGGCTTTGTAAAGATGAACCTCTTCGGATTTAACTGAAGGGTAGCAATGTGATGATGTGCTGAGTGTCCACATATGACCAGAGGATGTACAGCTGGCTGTGCTGCTGCCCCTCGGTGCCTGTGCCTCCTGGCCCACAGCTCACCTGTGAGAGGACCCTGGGGCAAAGGTGGGAGAGTTTTGTCAATTGTGGGGATTGGCATTTTTTCCCCCCTGCAAAATCCAAAAACCCAAAAGCAGTATAACATATCAGGACTTGGTGCCATTTCTGTAAGTCAGCGTATGAACATTTCTGATTTCACTGGCTTTATCTGCTTTAAAAATCTTCCTTTGCTTTTCTAGCCACAGTTAACGCTGTTCTTTTCTATTTCTTCAGAGTAAAAGACTCAGTGGTGGGCAATGAAGACTCGGGACATATTCGCTTTTTCTCCTTTTCTCTCATTGAGGGTTACATCTCCTTGGTCATGGATGTCCAGACACAGCAGAGGTGAGTTTTGGTCTTAGGGTCCCCTGGACCCCAAAAAAGAACTGGGATGTTCTCAAAGGAGCAGGAAGGAACTGAAGCTCCTCCATGTTAATTCTTGGAAGCCTCATTGTGTGTGTGTCACGTGCCTGTACACCCTGTCACTTTTCTGAGTGAAGTCTGGCATGTTAATTCTAGCTCTTGAACTTTGGGCTTGTTTGTCCGAGCCCTCAGTGAAATCAGTAGCCAATGTAACATAGGGTTATCTCACTTCTGAAGGAGGAACACTGGAGCAAAGTGATTTTGCCATTTTTATTCCGTTGTGCTTTTAATAGCAAAACCCCAAAAAGTCTGGTGTACGTAAGTTGAAATTTTGCTGCTAAAGGCCAAAAGCAGGGTGGGGACATCAGTGATGCTGTCCTCCCGCTTTGCTTTTACACATGGCTGGGCTTGGTGCAGAATCTTGTTGTGATGATAATGTACTGAGTCATCCCTGTGCAGCAGGAGCCCATGGCTCGTTTATCTGGCAAGGAGAAAGTCAGCTAGGGAGCAAATACCAGCCTGTTCCGTCTGTGTCTACTTCTGCAGCTTCACATCACAGAGGTCTCTGAGGTCTGGGGGCTAGACAGGGTGCTGTGCTGAGATGCAATGCATAGATTTGCTATTGACACACAGTGCAGTGTTAGCTTTGCTTCTTGCCTGCCCTAGGGACTCGTTTTGCAAACTATTAATTGCCCCCTTGAAAGTTTCTTCGACTTTAATTGGAATAAACCTGTCTGCCTTCAGGAGAAGCTAGAGGACTGGAGCAGCAGCCTGGTGCTTGGGGAACCTGGGCAGCCAGTTCCTTCTCTGTCCCAGGCTGCCTACTTAACGTTGGGCAAGTCTCTTAGCCACTGGTCTCTTTCCCCCGCTACGAAATGAGGATCTCTGTGGGGATCCCGGGGACATCCCAGGGATGGTATGGAAAAAAGCACTGCTGATGCTCAGACACAAAACCAGTGGTCCCCATTCGCCTGGTTAAGAGGGTAGGTACGGAAACACGTTCTGTCCCTCGGTGTTTCTGAATGCAGCTCACATCAACCCTTCAGAGTAACAATCCTGACATTTATAAAGCTGGGGCACAGCCTGTTTCATAGAAACCTTTTTCCGTGCCCTCTGGGTGCCTGTGCATGCTACCAGCATCAGGTGCTGATTTGCCACAGGACATCTGGAGGGGCAGGCAGGTGCATCTGTCCCACTTGCCTTGAGTTTTCTCCGTTTCACCGAGCTGCTGCTGCTGCTATTGTTGGCTTCAAACAGCACAGGGATACAGGAACAGCAGCAGCCCCGCAGGCAGAATCGGACACACTGCTGTGTTTTAATTGCTGCGTTTGGTGTTCTTTTCCTTTTACAGATTTCCTAATAATTTGTTGTTTACAAGTGCATCTGGAGAACTCTGGAAGATGGTGCGGATTGGTGGGCAGCCTCTTGGCTTCGGTAGGTAAACATTTGGGGGATCAGTTGGTGCACAGGTAGTCACTCGCCTTAGGGCCTTCAAGGATGATGGAAAAATCCATCTGAGGCTTTGTAAGAGCCAGCAGCTTAACACGACTTTGCAAGCTGAGATTTTCAAACAGGAGGAGTGTGACTCCTACCTAATAAGTCAGACTTCTAAATGTGCTTTTAAAAGTGCTACATACTTGACAGCTTCATCGGAATTGCGTTCATCTGCTGGACTTTGCAGGTAGCTCCTAGGGCTCTGTTTAAAGAGAAAAATTGGACAAAAAGATGGCATGGGAGTGCATTGTAGGTTACTGAACTCAGTGGCCAGAAGGCACTCCAGTGCAGTCTTTGGGCAACTCTGTGGCTTTGGTAGATTTAGTCCAGATTTATAGTGGTCCAAATGGGAGCCCTGTTCATAGAACTGTTCCACATCCAGTCCTGCAAGTGGTTTCTCCACCTAGAAGAATATCGGACCTAGGTAGCACAGAGCAAATGCTTCGTGTCTGCAAAGTGTCGTGGTTACTTCTATGTCCCCTGTAACTTCAAGGAGTCTGATCTGAATATGGCAACAGAGGCCTGATCTTCAGAAAGCACGGCTCCTTCCCATGGTCTGTGAAACAGTTAGGAAATACAGGCTTCCAGAACATTTCTGAAAAGTGTTTGGCCAATTTTTATATTTAATTGCAACTTCCACACCAGACCACTAAAAGTAGCCAGAAGGAAGTTTTCATGCACTTCATGCATCTTAGAGGCAAAATATGTAGAAATGGCACAGTGTGTGTCACTGATGGGACAGCAGTCCTCTAAATATGTGATGTTTAAATATGTTTGCTCCAGAAGCAACGTACCATTGATCTGCGATGAATGGGACAGAGGAACTATATAAATCCTGTCTCGGGGGCTGTGGTCGGTGGTGGTCTAGGAGCCATGTGTCCAGCCCGACCAGCAGGTCAGCATCTCCTCTCTCAAGAGATGCAGTGTTTGATAGCAACAGCTAGAGAAAAATGGAGGTTAAGGATGTATGAGACGGGTTTTGGTGCTTCCTTTACGAACATCATAAATTGCCTTTCTTTGGATCTTTGAAAATCATTCCAGTTCTAATGTTTTGTGCCTTTGGGGAGTTTACGTGTGTCTGCTGCAAAAAGATGGCAGTAAAATCAAATGTGCAATGTATTGTGGTGGCCCAAAGAGCCTGATTCCCTGAGAAAGAGCATGTTTTGCTACAGAGATCCCTTCTGATAGGAGTTTGTGCAGAGAAACTCCTCCCTGTGTAGGCACAGAGCTGGTGAGACCCAGGAGTTCTGTGAGACTGACAGGTGCCATTCACACAATGATTGATTTTTTTTATCTCCCACACAGATGAATGTGGAATTGTCGCTCAGATTTCTGAGCCTTTGGCCGCAGCTGACATCCCAGCCTACTACATCAGTACTTTTAAGTTTGATCACGCATTGGTGAGTATCAAGACAGCTTCTTTGGAATAGGGGAGTTCTTTTCCCTGGGAGAAAACTCCATTATGAGAACATTGCTCACCTGGAGAGCTTCTCTCCAGCCTCCTGGTTGTCCTGGCCCTGGGATCAGAGGCTCCTGAACTAAGCCCAGCCCTACCCTGGGCAAAGCTGGGTCAGGGGGTGTCACTCCTGCAAAAGCCTGGTCTGGGTCCTTAAAGACCTTCGCGACAGGCAGTCTCTTCCACTGCATCACCAGCTTTTATTAGAAACAGCCATAAACCCTCTCTGGTTTCCTGGAAGTGTAGCTGATGGCTCAAGGCTCAGGAGGTGTTGCCTGTGTGTGGGGGGAACCTTTTGGAGAGTCTCCCTGGAGCAGACCCCTGCTTTCATCTCTTGGTACCTGCACAGCCCTAACTTTTGCATGTTGAGACCCATCCGAGAGTCCTGATCAGCTCTTCTGGCCCCGCATCCTCCTCCTCGTGGTGTACGCCTCTGATAAAACAGCCGTCACTGTCAGCACAAGAAGGGAAGGTGATTTTGGAGCAGGGAAGGGTGTTGCCATGTTTGTTCTCCTGAGTGCCCACCAGCAGTTGCAGCATGAGGGTCTCACTGTTTGTGCAGGGTTCTCTTCTCTTTTGTACTGGCTGATATTTTACCTTCTGGGCCTACCTCTGCTCTTCCTTTGGCTGTGTAGGACACCCTGAAAAATGAGGAATTTCCCTGAAAAAGGAAAATCGCTATGCCTGTAGCCATAAACAGAACGGCATTTCACTTGGAGCCCATTCCCCAAGTCCTGAGGGAGGGAGTCAGTAGCCCACGGGCTAACAAAGCTAACAAACCTCGGCTGCTTTGTGCTTTTTGGGTTTGTTTCTTAAACATGCCCTTTATTGCATGACGCTTCTCCTTCCATCACCGTAAATTCAGTGCTCAGGCCCTGCTTTTGACCTGTAAAAGCTCCAGTGAGTTCAAGTCAGGGGTTTTTTTCAGCTAATTACTTTGGGTTTTCACAGTTGGTGTGAACCATTTGCAGCCTATAGGTCATGTGTGTAAAGAGTAAAAGTAAATATTATTCCAGATAGCAAAGGTCAAAGTGTTATATATGTTTGTCTTATTTTTTTTAATATTAACTGTGCTGATAAGATAAGCCAATAAAACACCATTTTAAAATCAATACTGTTAGCTTTGCCTCGCATTCCTGCCTGTTGCTGTGGCCCCAGGTGCATGCTTTCTGTGCAGAGCACGAGGTGTAGAGTGCTTCCAGTTGTCAAGCAATATCTAGAGCACTAAACCTGGTCAGTTAAAATAGATATTTCACTTAAAACTTGTGCCAAACGATTGTGATGACTCTGCAGGCAGCTCCACCTTTTAAAAGCGTCTCATCCTGCCGCATGTGAGCCCAGCAGATCCCAGCCCCCCAGCAGCTGGCAGGGTGTTATTTGGGCCGTGCACTAAGGTCTGCAAGTCTTCCTTACTCAAATCAGTGTTTTAGTATTTGCTTGCTACTTGCTGGGGTTGTTTTTTTGTACGGTTTTAAAAACCTTTTCATCTGGACAGTGGCTATTCTAGCTGTCAAACCTCTCCACCGTGCGGAAGGTGCATTCCGAGCCCTCCTTGGCTTGACGTTGCTCCAGGCACAGGGGCTGGGCTGTGTGTTTGCTGGCTGTAGGGTGGTTTTGTTGGCCAAGACCCTGACCTAGATTTCGTCCTGTTTTTCCTAACTTTGCTACCGAGACACCTTGACCTCTAGTGACATTTGTCAAGCTCTAAGTGCACCTTGAATCCTTTCTCTACATCCTCCCTTTATTTATTTAAAGCTGTTCAGTACTTGTTGTCAGCAGTCTTGAGTGCTTGACAAAGCTTGTTGTTCCGTTTGACCTGATCTTCTTTCTCCTGTGCATCTTAAGGTTTTTGTTGTTGCTTAATTTTGTATTTGATCTGGGTGTTAATACTCGGGTCTTCGGGTAGCTGTAGAAGTTTGCCGAGGAAATCAGGACCTGTGCATGAGAAGAAATCCCTTTGGGAGACAGTGCCAAGATCAGACCCTCCAGGTCTCTGGTGTGTCCCCTGGGTGACAGAAGGTTGGGTGGACAGAGCTACGGTTTCCAGCTCCCTCTAGAGAAAGCAAGTGAGAAGAGTCCCTTTTCCAGGTGCTCTGCTCTCGCTGCCTCATGCTCAGGGCTGTCTTGCTCTTCTTCCCCAGAATTTTGCTTCTAGCGAGGCCAAAGCTATGTCTGGGATGTAGTTCGGAGCTTTGCTTGTCCCTTCATGGTGGATGCTTTGATCCACCCTCTGGCTGCCAAGTGAACGTGTTGCACGGCTGCCCTGGGGTAGGGGTCTTTTGGGAGGGGTAGGACTTCTCCACTGGTGGCAAACTAGGATGTGACCTACAAATCAGAACTGTTCACACATCTGTCCTGGAGCAAATCCAGCCCAAACGTTCGTGGTATGGTTGATAGCATTTCCTTGACGTTAAGAGTCAAGCATTTTGCAGTGGGTGTTTAAGGGAGGAGGTGGGTCCGTGCAGGTCACAGCCAGCTGGCCAGGGCTGGCCGGTTCTGCTGCCTTCTGCACCTGTGCTGCACTAAGAAAATGTGTTTTGCAAAATTGATTCCTATGTCTTTCCTTATTATCTTCTGGAGAGGCAGTCACACGGCTTCTCCCACTGCAGTGTTCACTATACTGGCAAAAAAGGATGGAGAGGAGGCAGCGGAGAGTCCTGTCCAAAGTCCTGTTCCGTGCGGTGGAGGTTTGCTGGGGTTTTCTTTCTAACCCAGAAGAATTTCCTGTATGGTTGTTTTAAGATTATTTTCTTCCTTTCCCAGCTGACTTTTGTTCACATTTCATCAGAGTCAGCCGCTCCTATTCCATCTTTCCATTGGAAAATTGAACATTTTTCTTGTGTATTTCTCCTGGGGTTTTTTCCTCAGTTTTGTTAAAAGCTTTGCAGAAAATCACAGTCCAGTTGTATTTCCACTGTTTGAGCTCTGGAGGGGCATCCAGTGAATCCAGGTACCATACTCCTGGCCAGTGACTCAAACACCTCGCAGAGGAGACAGTCCCTTCTTCAACTCACTGAACGTGAATTGTTTTGGCTTCTTGCAGCAGCTTTTTTTTTCTCTCAGACCCCCTTCCACTTTCCGAGAGCTGTTAGCTGCCTGTCCCCTGAGTGTCATCTTTGAGTTTATGCAATGGTCGGACACCTCTTTTCTGTCCGATGTAACCTGTGATAGTCTTTTCTACTGATGAGAGTCGCTCTGAGATCTTTTGCATCTCTGTTACAAGAGTATTTTTCTTGCAGGAAGTGTGAAAAGATAATAATTTAATAACCCACTAAGAATTTTGTATGTGGACTTCTATGGTTAAGTCTCGTCACAAGGCTGGATAAGAAAGCTCAGGTGGTACACTGCACTATCTGGGATGCCCCACCACAAGCAAACTGGCAGTTGTCTTCTTCTGATGGCTATGTTCTCCTGTCACCCAACACGGTCTCCCCACCCACATTTGTGGGTCCCAAACCTGTAGGATGCCCTGGAGAGTTTCATGGAGCCCTGAGGCAGCCACCTAAACCCATCAGCCTTGCATGAGCGAGCTCCTGGCGTACAAAGGCATTGCCAGCAAAAGGAAGGGAGGGGAGAAGAAGAGGAGAAGGAAAGGAAAAGCCCAAACCAGTTGCCTCCCCATCAGCACCCACCATACAGACAGCAAACCAGCCAGCTCTGACTCAGAGTGCTGCTTGCAGGGGTGCTGGGGGTTAGCGCTTTTGAACTGGAGGGTGTCTCTCATAGATGGAGTCCGTTCTCGGTGGAGGTCAGGTGTCCAGCAGCGACGTACCTGGCTCCTTGGGACTGTTCTGGCTCTGGCTCCTGCCTGTCCTTTCCTTGTCGTCCCTGCCTGGCTTTGGCTAGAGCGTGACCTTTCTTTTTGTTTTCTTGCAGGTACCTGAAGAAAATATAAACGGTGTGGTCAATGCACTCCAAGTCAGTCAAGCTGAAAAGCATTAGAAATCTTCTGAGCTGGTTCCAGATGCTTTTTATTATTATAATTATTATTATTATTATAATTATTATTATTATTATTCTTTTTTTTCTCACAGTATTTCTTGAAAAATCTGATTCCAGAGAGTGACATGAAAAGAGACTGTGGAAAGTTGAGCAGAAACAGCTCCAATAAGCCTTCGTTTTAATTATTATTATTATTATTGTTATTTTATTAAATTTATGAATGAGGGGCAGGAGGAAGGGGAGTTCAGACGGTTTTCCTGACGTTCAGCTCCAAATCGAAGCGTAACCTGCCCGTGTTCTCGGTGTGGAAGGAGCTGCCTGGGGAGCCCCGTCTCCCCCTGAGCGCGGTGGCACGGCCGAGAGCTCCGCGACAGGACTGGGACGGACGGGCCGCTGGCTCAGAGAGAACCCTGGCAGCCATCAGCGAAATGAAATGTGGAATTAAACAGAAAAGACGTCACATAGTGCTGGCTTGTCTCCTCGCATCAGACTTTCTGAGGACTGTCTGTCATTGCCCATGTCGGGATAGGACGGGGATTGGGTTCTGTTCCCCCTCACAAAACGGTTTGGCGTTAGAAAAGGGGAAAATACCCAGTTGTCTGAATTTTCACCTTTTCCCTTTCTCCCTGCTGTCAAAGCCTGACTGCTCTGAGAAGGACTGGGCGGGGAGAGCGTGGCTTTGGCCCACCGCCTGGCAGGTGGTGTCACCAGGACTTGTGTCTGCGTTGAGACTTGGCTGTTTTCGCTCAGTTTTCCCCAGTCACCCTCCCACTGCCCCCAGTGCCCTCCTGCCATGCTCCCTGCTCCGGGGCAGCTGCTGTCCCCTCACCCACACTGAAGCCATTGCCAAGCCCTTGTCCCCCAGGGCCAGAAGAGGAGGGAGGCATCTTTTCTCCTGTCCCCTCAGGCTTTTTCCCATCCACTTTGTGCCCACTCACAAGGATACAAAGGGTTGCCCAAGGTCCCTGGGTAGCTGCTCGTGCACATCCCAGGCCACCTTGGCAAAGAGCCGCAGCAGGTTGTTGCCACCAGGGCCAGGAGGGTGCCCAAGCCCTTCTGGGACCCTCTAGCAGTTTTTCGTCAGCTCCTTCATCACCAGAGTGGAAACTGCTGCCAGGTGGCTTCTTGAGGGCTTTCCCACTGGGCTCAGTGGGCAGCCCTTTGAAAGCAGAATGGTGCTGAAGATGCATCAAACGCCAGGTGTTTCCTTCTGGTCGCAGGAGGGTGACGTGGGCTTTTCCCGTGAGGTGGCTCATATGTTTGCTCCTGGCTTGCATCAAAGCCGCAAGCCAGCAGCAGTTGAGGCCCATGATGGCATCTGCCTGCGAGTTGCACCCGTGGCTGCTCCCAGCCCCGGGAAGGGCAGCAGGGACTGGAGCCAGGAGAGCAAGCGTCACCCGAGTCGCGGGTCCTGGCGGGCTGCACTGTGCTGTGAGCGTGCGGCCAGGGCTTGGAAAGGAGAAGCCGTCTGCAGAGGGCTCTGCCTGTATGGCTGGGAGCCCACCTAGATCTTTGATTTCTAGACTTCTTCCCATTTCATTTTTGACATGAAGAACTTACAGGTCTTAGCTTAGCTGAAGAGAGAGCTGCAGCCTGATTGCCCTGAGGCTGCCTGAGGGGCTGAGTCGGGGTTGTGCATTAACCTGGAGGCAGTAAGCAAGCACCTGAGATGTGGCACGGTTGATGTTGGTGTGTAGGACATGCAGACAGGTTTATACTGGTGTGTAGGGCACGCTGACACACACACCGGCTTACAGCTCGCTGGTGTTCTCCGTTCATGGTACTGGAGGGCTGAGCTTAACAGTTGTGGTTTCTGGTGCTGCTGGACCCAGACACCGAATTTTAAATCTTCCTGATTTTCCCATCGGTGGGATGTTGTGTGGCAGCTAGACCAGGAGCCAGAGCATCCACAGGAAACAATGTGTGTAACGGCCCTTTGTATGCCCTGAGTAAGCATCCCTGCTGAGAAGCACTTGGGCACACGTTTAATACCTTCCCGAGCAGTATGTTTTGTTGTTCCTTTACGTGGCTTTTCAGAATTGCCTCATGATATGTTACACTCGCTCCAGATTTCTGGAGTAAACGTTTATTCCAGGTGTAGCACCATGTGTCCCTGGATGTTTTCTGGGAAAGATGCTTTGGTCTCCTGCTGCACACCATGGGGATGTGAGCACAGGCAGCACGGTGCGACATTCAAAGGCGCTCGGAGATGTTTTCCGTGAAGCTGCGCAGCGTCGTCGGTGGTGAGCTGGGCTGAAGGATGCGGCAGGGCTGCCGGTACCTTATCACCACATGAAGTGTTGCAGGGTTTCTCCTTGGGACAGCAGATCGGGGTGTTTGTAGGGGTGCGCTGGATGTTTTTGGAGAGGGACATCATGTGTTGGTGTTCAGCTGCTGAGTTGCCAGCCGAGCTTTCTGGTCAGTTGAGTTGAGGCTGCGTTTTCTCTGTGTGCGTGGATCGTGTCACTGGGACAGGGTCTTCTTGATGCTCCCGGGTTTTGGCACCCACTGGAAAATGATTATTTGGCCACTTCCCGCATCAGAGGGCCACGTGTGTTGCTCTTCGTATGTGCCAGTGCTGCTTTCTAAGGACCGCGACATCTACGGTAAGGTATTACTTGAAACAAGCAACAACTTTACTGAGCCTTAAGAGAAACTGAAAAAAAAAATAGGTTTTAATTGTTTTGATTTTGGTGGGGTTTTTTTGTTTTTGTTTTACTTTGCACTCAGGCTATTTTAGAGGCTGATTTTTGAATTTCTCACTTCTTTTCTCGAGGGAGTCAGCCTTAAATTTGTGAAATCTGTGTAAGTCTTTGGGGTGTTGCAAAACGTCACAAAGCAGGTTGATGTCCCAGCACGAGGAAGTTAGCCTGCAACATTCACCAGGTGTGAAATGCCAACGAGGGGCTCCATCTCAGCCATCGTCCTCGGCTTCACCTTTTTATTTCATCTTTTTGTCTTGAGAACCAAGAAGATTGTTTCAGACAAATCGGGGTAGTTTGCTGCTTTCTCTTAGCGTTCCCCACGTTGCCTTGCTGGTGGGAACTGAGGAACTTCAAATTTAGCCAGAATTGGTTGAATCTTGAACCAGAGCCCTGGGGAGGGGCGGTCCAGCGTGCGGTCAGGATCAGCGCAGGCTTGTGCAGCGGTGTTCATTGTGAGACCTTCACTGGGTAAGGCAGGAAGGGGTCTGTAATTAAAGGGCTTTGTTAAAAGGAGTTAATAATAGAGCACCACAGTGCTTAATGAGCCCAAAGCAGTGGCTCTTACGCTGCTGAACAGCCCCTGCTTCCCAGCACCTGGCCTTTGGGGTGGGGAAAAATCGGTGGGTCTTTTTTTTTTTTTTTTTTTTTGTAGATACCTTATGATAATAATGTCTCTGAGCATCCCTGGCGTTGTGCTGTTTACCACTGTGTGGATAAAAGGAGGAACGTGTTTTAGCAGGCTGCCCTGCAGCTGGGCGTCTGCGGCGCTGGAAGCCGGGTTACCTGCAGCCCCCGCGCTGCCCCCAGCATCATCACCTGCCCGCAGCCGCTGCTCATCAGGGATCACCTTAATGCTGCCAGACCCCCACTCTGCCCTCTCAGTTCCTCTTGTTGCACAAAAATTCACCAAACGGCAAAATGCAAAAAGCGTTTCCAGCCCCGCAGGGAGGGGTGGGCAGGGAAGGAGAACGTCGCCCTCCTGCGCGCTCCTTGTTTCTCCGAGGCCTTTGTTTTCTTAGAAATTACCACTTTCCCACGCTGTGTGTGTTACTTGTGTAGGTTCTTGTCTTTTTTCCCCCCACCCCAATTAGATTTGGGCTGCAGATTCCTTTCTACTGTGCAAATGTGTGCATATGTTCATATAATTGTATAGTGTTTACATAGAAATACTGAGTATGTCTCTGTTGTACACATAGATAAATACCTGTGGTTTATGTTCGTATGGCTAGATACTGTACACAGCGTATATACTTGAGCAATATAGGTTAATATATACAGTGTGAGTACATGTGTGTATACTCTAGGCACACGCTCTGGGTGCGTGTATATATGTAGTAAGTGCGCTATACACACATTTATTCACCATATATTTTTAATTCAAGTATATAGGCAATATGAATACTTCGTGACGCTCTCGGGATTTCTCTACACGTTTTTAGCCAAGAGCAGCAGCAAAGCTGACCTGGAGCAAAGCCGCGTCGCCTCTGCCTGGTGTGAGCAGACAGAGACCTACACCGATGCGCAGCGCTGGGTTCTCCTGCTTCAGAGACACCCTGAGCCTCTTCCGTTTGGTGCCTCAAGCCCAGAGGCTGTAGGAAAGTCGCTCCTTTTTCTTCCCAGGTGTTTTAGTACTGAATTGCTTCAGGCTGTGAGTAGCGGTGGCTCGTTCGCAAAGTGCCTGCTAGACCCTGGAGGGGGTCTGCCCTGGCGCTCCCAGTCCCCACCAGCAGCAAACTGGTGCCCCAGCCACCCGCCTTCCCGCAGCCGAGGCTGGCCCCGGGTGCCAGCTGTGGGGAGCCCCCCGACCCTCCCGTGTGCCAGGGCTCCAGGGGGGCTGGGGCTTGGCACCGTGTGTCCTCCAGAGCTGCTTTGTGGTGGCCTTGCCCAGCATCTCCGCATGAGGCTGTGGGCGTGGAGGTGTCTGACGGCGGCTGGGTGGCCAGAAGGCAACCCATGGCTAATGGGATGGGTTGGGGAGCTCACACTTGGTGGCCTCGAGGAGCTTAAATCAGTCGGTTATTTTTAAATAGGTGGAAATGTTGGCGGGTCTTCCCCTGTTTGAAGTAGGAGAGGCTGTTTGCACCCAGTCACGGGATGTGCATGGTCTTTGCATCTCATCCTCAAGAGTTCCCTGCTGACTGGGAGTGCTGGTGGGGTCCAGGTGGGCAAAGCTTTTTTCTTGTTTGTTTTTTTTTTTTTTTACCCAAAACATCCACATCCCCTGTTTTGAGATTTCCATTGGCTTCACCAAACGCAGCGGGGGTGCTGCCTGGCAGCTGACCTGTCGGCACGTTCAGGTGGCTGATTTTCGGTCTGCCCCATAGACGCATCCCGGCGTGGGTTTGGGCACTTTTCTCTTCCTTGTCACTGAAGCCAGTTTGCTTTGCAGTTGATAGAGCTGTGAAATACCGAGCTTTAAGTGGCTCGTATTCATCTCTCTTGCGTGGGGAGGCCTTAAGGGAAGTATTTGGGTTTGCTGGAGCACAGGGATCGTGGCACCTGCAGTGGATGACATTAGTATTAAGACTTACTTAATGGCAATGCCATTTATAAAGAACATTCATCATATAAACATCATGCTGCTACTTCCAAATGTATTTTTAACTCCAAGCTCAGTGTTGCATTCCCAGGGGCTCAGGCCAGGAATGCTGTTGGTCAGAGATGAATCAATCCTCGTCTCTAACAGAAGCCTTGGTGTCGGGCGCTGCTTGTGGGGTTGCAAATGGCACCGAGCAGTGATTTAGTCTTTTAAGATGTGCCATGCAGAGCAGGCGTGGGGATTTTCGGGACTGACACTTGAAGGAAAATGTTACTGGAAGGTCACGATGAGTGCTTTAGCCGAGAAAAGCATCCAACAGAAGTTTTATCAGGTGTAACTTTTCTGAAGCATGGCATTTTGTCCTGCAGACTCTGGCAGGGAAACAAGGCGGTGCAGCGCAGCAGGCACAGAGCAGAGAGGTCGCTCAGGCTGCAGCACAGCTCTGTGAGCACCCGCTTGTTTTCCTGATGCTCTTGATGCTCTCAGCAGCCTGCAGGCACCTGAGAGAGGCAAGGCAGCTCTGCGATGCAGTTGCAGGGGGCTGGATTTGCCATGAGCTCCCACCGTGTTCCCCCCCCAGCTGCTCAGCGCAGGGACCTGCCCGGGGTTTAACAGCTAAATTGTTTTAAAGGCTATATTGCACGTGATTGATCAGTCTGGCTCTGAAAGAAGACATTTCCCGTCTTTTCTTAGTTTTGCTGTACAATGCTTGAATTTTCTTCTGTTACAAAGCGGGCAGCCTCCCTGGGGTAAGCTAATGCGGTTGTTCCTTCCCTGCCTGCAGAAGCCCATGGCTTCGGTCCTGCAGCAGCCACAGTGTTGGACCCAGCTTCTCTGGACCCAGCTTCTCTGGACCCAGCTTCTCTGGACCCAGCTTCTCTGGACCCAGCTTCTCTGGACCCAGCTTCTCTGGACCCAGCTTCTCTGGACCCAGCTTCTCTGGACCCAGCTTCTCTGGACCCAGCTTCTCTATTCCGTGAGCACCCCTGTTTCTGTCCCAGCAGCTTCCCGCACACAGTAAGGGGTCTGTGGTGGTCCCTGCTTGTGGCCAGGCGTGGAAAGGCCAGGGGAAAGGCAGGGATAGCTGGAGTACCGAGTGATGCAGAGGATTCTTTTTTTCTTTTTCAGTTGTGCAAATACAAATGTACAGGGCTTTGTTCCTTGTTGAAAATGCTTTCATGGTCGCTGCATTCTTTTCCTCTTGGAATCCAACGGATCTCCTCTCCCAGCCCAGCCCAGTGACCCCCTGGGGATGCATCTGTCCCGGCAGCACCATCCCAGCAAGGGTGGCGTGAGCCCGGTATTCAGGACTTGGTGTTCAGAAAATCTCCCGATGCTCAGGCTTGCCCTGGGAGAAAGCCTCCAAGTGTCGCAGTGTGTTTTAAGGTTGCGGTGTTGTCGGGCGCTGTGGCCAGAGGGTCAGTCACATCCTTGTGGTTTTTCCCATCCGTGTACCCAAGAGCACTGGGGCATTCAAACTCTGTGCTTTAGAGGTCCTGTGTCGGCACAGTTGGTGCTCAATGAGAGCAAATGTTCCTGTCTTGGCACTGGATAATTGATATTTTTCTAATGACAACGGAGAAATTCTTCGTTCAGCCCAAGCCTGAGCATTGGCTGCTAGCTCCCGAGCGAAGGTATCTCACAGCAGCATTTTATGATGGACAAGAAGTAATTTTCTGATGAAGATTTCTTTTCTCTCTGTTACTCTTGACTATTGTGGACATCTCCAGTAAGGAGCTTAAGGCATCTCACTTACCTGTCCCAGTCCTGCCTGCAAACGTTGGATTGGATTAAACTTTTATTACTTGTAGAGAATAAACCCCCGTAATCCTTTGCCAAATAGTATTTACATTTTATAGCATGTGCTGGGGTGTGTTTACATTGGCCGAGATGTGCAGATCTGCCTCCAGATTAGATACCTTCTCCCCATGAGCGTGCCCATCTGTCTGTCTGTCCATGGGCTGTGTGTGTCAGGAGCCAGCAGTATTCCCTGGGCATCCTGGCAGCGCTGAGCCAGGACAGAGACGCTCTGCACATCCCCTGCGAGGGTTGCGGGACCTTCCCAGGCACCTGGGGGGGAAACGCTGGACTGTGAATCTTGAGTTGTTCTGCTGTCTTCAGTCCCCTGTTTTCCATCCCTTGGCCTCTTTCTTTCTTTAATCTTGGTGAAGCACAGCTCGGTGGCGATGCCAGCCCAGGGGAAGGGAGGGCTGAGCCCTGCAGCGCGGGACGTGCGCTGGGGGATGAGCATCAGGTCCTGCCCCTGCAGCAGCCCTGGTGAGCACGGAGTAATGCACAGACCCTGCTCTAAGCAGGGGAAATAAGTGAAGTATGGATCAAAGTCTATTCTAGTTTTAGGGTATGAATGTGCAGAGGAACATACCTCTTTGGAACATGTATAGCCAAGATGTCCCTTTCTTCGTCTCTCTCTAGACAGCACCAGCCATTTCTCCTGCAGGTTGGGAAGATAATTTGTATGTGGCAGCCTGGGACTGAATGTTCCCTTGTAACGGCCGATGCCACGAGTAGCTTCTTTTTTCTGTAATTCCCTCACGGAGATTACTTGTGCTGCTGCCCACCCTGGCCTTGGGGAGGGCCCGTCCACGAGGGAGCCCAAAGGCCGGGCGGCTCATCCCAGCTGGAAGCGCCGCGTGCTGCAGCGGAGGCGGGGGGCTGCGGGGCTGCCCAACGGCTGTTCATGCTCGGGGCTCCCTCGGGTCTGAGTTTGCACCCTTTTTTAGCTTTCTGAAGAATTTTGTAAAGGAACTGAGGGTGGATTTTGGAGCGGAGACGGGTGGAATTGCCCAGCAGGAATCTGGCAGGATTGAAATTTTGAAATCTGAGAGTGGAGCGGGAGGACTTGGCTCCCCTCTTTCTTAGCTCCGTCCTTTGCCGGTACCATCGGAGCTGATCAGCTGCCGCGTGTCCCTTGCTGGGCAGACTCGGCAGTTCTACCGGTGTCCTCCCAACCCTAGAAGATGATGCCGAACAAAGGGCTCCCTTCGTCCTTTACTGGAGGGCTGGCTGCTGCTTTCCTCCCCGTGTGGATGTGGCAGAGGCAGCGTCTCTCTTGCACGGCACGGTCGGGAAGATGCCACAGATTGGAGTCCCCCTGCTCCACCCCAGCCTTCTGCTGCTTTCTCAGTGTCTTGAGGATTTGAAACCAGCTTTCTGCAATTACAGTAATAAGCTTTTTCTTTTTTTCCAAAGGATTCCTACCAGCTCTTTTGTAACTTGAAAAACATAGTTTTCCAGGTACCTGATGCCCTGGCCCTTGTGGGAATACCGCTGGAAGTCCCTCGCTGGCTGGGATGGCTGCCGTGCACATTAATGCTCCTTCAGGCCCCCCAAAGGAGGTGTTCACCCCTGTTTGCCTGCTGAAAACGTGGAAGCAGCCACCGGGCTCAGGCTGCCGGGATGCTGCTGTGGGGACCAGCCTGCACAGGAGATGCAGCCCCAGCAAAGGGAGCTGCCTCCCGCTCTGTGTCCTTGTGCCCGCGCAGGGTCATTCCCAATGGCTGGAAGGGGCTGCAGAGGGAGCTGCCATTTTGCTGAAGAAAGCCAGTGGTCTCCTGTTTGGGTTTGTGGTCGGTGGGAAGAGGAAAGAGCATTTGCCACGTGGGAAGCTGGTGGAAGGGGCGAGGGGGTTGTATGCATAGGGTGAAGGAGAAAAAACCCACAGCCTGTTGTCGTCGTTTCTTGTGATTACTTTTAAGGCCGGCCTTGTGATTTTCTTGAATTTTTGAAGTCACTGAAATTGCCTAAAGAGTTGGCTTTGCTGCTACAACTGCAGGAATTGCAGACCTTCCTAGGGCAGCGTTGCATAGGGTGCAGGGACGCTGCTCGCCACGGCTCAGCTGGGGCATGGGGCTCTCGGGGCTCTCCCAGCCGCGCCGTCCATCCACAGCCATAGGCGCAGGGGGGCTCTTCGGCTAGTCCTGCTCGTGAGGAAAGTGCTGGATCTGAATGTCTCCTTTCTGGGAGCAAACCTCGGTGCCGTCCGTCGCGCTGTGCTCGGGGTTGTTCAGCAGGGGCCAGTCCTGCACCGGTGTCTGGGGGGCTGTGCTGGGCTCGGGAGGTTCGGTGCCGGAGCAGGACGCTCTGCAGCCGGAGCTCCCGCTTTTCCTTTGACCAGTGGGAACAGACACTCTTGGCTCTGGCTCGGTGACCTCCGCCTTGCTTTGGTTTTCTCATAGAACTGAAAAAATGAATCGTGCCCTTGCTCTCCGGCATGCCCTGCCCACAGGCGTCCCCGCTCCCAGCCCCATGCCATCCCAGTTCCTCCTCTGGGTTTTTAGCTGCTCTGCGTTTGTGAACCCCTCCAGCAGCGTTGGGTGGGCAGCAGAGCACGTGGCTGGTCCTGGGGCGGGGGGCTGGGGTGCTTTTGCAGCTCCCCAGAGGTGCGGGAAAAGTCTTTCCCTGGTGTTCTTGGTTGTGGTGGAGCCAGGGCTGCCCACGCCTCTCGTCCAAAAACCTCGCTGCTGAAAATAACCACATAATGCACCCCAGTGGCTGGCGATAGCGGGCTGAGACCTGCGTTTGGGTGCTGTTAGTGCCTGGATCCAGCGCCTGGCGATGCCGAGGGTGGTGGCACTCACCTGCCTCTCCAGCCCAGGGCTGTGTCACAGCCAGCGTGGTCCCATCCCTGTCCCCTGTGGCTGGGTCACTCCTGTCATCCCTCCCCCATGCGTGGGCTGAGACACGAAGGTGAGGAGTGGGCCGGTGGTTTTGGCACTGTGGCAGCTGCGTTTTCTGCCAGTGCCGCCACCTCCATGCCACCCCTGCGTGGAGGGGATGCTCGTCCTGCCGACCCAAGCGCATGGCCGGCTCTTGGGAGAGGCAGGACAGAAGGAGGCTGCTGGGCTGTGACTCTCAGTGGCAGGATCTGGCTTTCGATGCTCAGATTCAGCCTTTGGAAGAGCCTGTCTCCCTCCCCCTCCATTAACTCCCCAGGCAGCCTGCTCTCCCCTTGTTTTCACTAAAATTAGGGGGGCAGCGATGACCTCAGTTTGGTGAACAGGCTCACCTGCTCCCGCCACCAGGCCGGGCCAGCAGGTCCTGGTGGTGCTGGGATTTGGGGTCTCCTCGGTGCCACAGTGCCCAGGGATGATGCTCTGGCTGTGCAGCCCCGCAGCACCATCATGCACCCAGGAGGGTTCGCTTGGAGGCAGTGGTGCATGGAGGTCCCTCACCATCCTCAGTGCTTAGGGGCAGGTTTTTAGTGAGCTGGCAGCCTGCAGGGTCCTGGTGCAGGTTTATGCCGTAATTCCACAGTGTTGGCATGTTCAGAGCTGGACGGGTGGGGGTCAGCCCATCCACAGCCATAGTGCATCACCACTTTATTAGTGTTTCAACAGGCTTGAACAAGACTAAGCATTTCTCTCTTTCTCCCCTTTTTTTGGACTTCAGAAGGAGCCCAGATTTTCCCCAGAAGCTCGGGGTGGCCGTAGCATTAACCCGAATCTCTGGAACTGCTGAGAGAGCAGAGAGGTTCCCAGCGCAGCAGCTGCCCCGCTCTGCCCCTCTGCGCCCCGGCAGCTTGGAACAGCCGTGCTGGGCAGCCCGAGGAGGAAACATAAATCTTTTTAGAACCTTCTTAGAGAAAATGATACAGAATTTTTTTTAAGTGAAATCCCACTTCAGGCCTCAGACACCCGCCAAACTGGCTGACATTGGGCTGGGGCAGTGGGCAGCCCCAGGCACCCCAGCCTCCTGCAGCCTCTCCTCCCTGCTCGCCTCGCTCAGAAACCCCACAGGAGCTTTTCCTCTGGGGGGGGGGAGCAAAAGATAAGTATTTTTTCCCTTTAATTACCAAACTAATGCAAACTGGCAGGGTGGGTCGGCCCTGTGCAGGAGCCCCTGCTGCAGCCCCCGCTCCAGGCTGCTGGTGCCGGTGGCGTGCGGTGGGGCTGGCGCTGGGCAGGGGGGGCAGCGGCTGGGGGGCTTGAGACGTAGGGGAGACTGATGGCATCGGTGGCCTTGGTGCCAGCCGCTGCGTGAGGCAGTGTTACACCACGGGGCAGAGGGAGCAGTGGCAGGAGCTGAGGCTCATGTGGAGCTCGGAAGTGGATGCTTTGCTTCCCCAGCGAGTGCACACGCTTCTTTTCTTTGCTGGTCTTATGCTGAAAAGCTGAGATTCATGTACTGTATGAAACAAACCAACCAACCAACCAACAACAAAAAAAAAACCCACAGAAAAAAAAGAAAAAAATCCTAATGTTCCAAAATAAATGACAGTATATTTTGTACTTTGTAAAGTGTTAATTAAAATGAAAAAGAATAAAAAATGAAACATATGCTGTCTGCTTTTGTACTGATCAAACTGATGAAAATAAAGCAGAGCTTGGCATTGTCTATAAGATGTAGCTCTCTCATTTTTTTGACCTTTGGCCAGACTGGGCCTTACTCTCACCAGTGCCCTTTGTCTACCTACACCCCCCCCTTAGGATGGTCAGCATCCCCCCCTGAGGCTTTCCAGTGTCCCAGACCTGTCACCAGGTGTATTTTACTCCCTAGGGATGGTACCCGCCACCATCATCTCCATCCGGCAACACTTTGTGGAGGACACCAAGCCTGCCCCATTCTATTCCCTTAGGATAAGCCGTCGGTGGGATACTGCTAGTGTAGCTGCAAGACAGTTTTTACCTGCTCAGAAGGGTGTGAGATGCCTGGCAAGCCCCAGCAGAGACCCCACCGGGGCATCACCCGAGCAGGGGCAGGAGAGAAGTGTCATCATGACTGTACCCAGGGCATTGCTGTTGGGTGCTGTCCCAGTCCCGGTGAGTGACGTGGCTGCGCAGTGCCATTGCCACACGTGCCTTGGCAAGGAGGAGCTGAAGAACCTGGCTAAATATGCCAGAAAAACCAGTGAAATTAGATGTATCATCACCCCATCACGGTTATAATTTATACTGGGTGTTTAAAGGGAAGCAACTCATCTACGTAAACTGTGGTCAAGGAGAGGATCTTTCAGTTTAGCATAACCTGGTTTTGACTCTTCTGGTCAAGTGTAAAATCACTCATGGAAGAATTCAGTGTGGTCTTGCTAACCTGGAATTCAGCCGTAATACAGAGCATTGCCTCGAGGGTTTAATCCATTAAAAAAAAAAAAAAAAAATACAAGTCAACACAGCACTGCCATACCATCGCAGCACTGCCTGCAGCTACCCGCAAAAGCAACCGGCATTTTAGGGTGAATACACAAGATTTTGGCTGTTAAACTGGGGCCTGGCCCCCTAAGACACTGCACACGCCGAGAGGATTTTCACATTAGTATTTTTCTTTACCTGCCTAGGCTCATTGCCCTTCTGCAGGAGGTGCTGGGCCACTGGGCATCCCCTTGCAAAAACCATAACAAAACCAGATTCTGATGAGTCATGACAAAGTAATATTATTTCAGAATTATTATGAATATTTCAGGCTAATTATTAGTTCTCAGAGGAGTTTGTTTTTGAAGGATCCTGTAGAGAAAAGCATTTGCTGTAATGCAGCAGGTGCCTAAATTAATCTTTGTGTGATAGGTGTGAGGCGTTTGCTGATGGGGACGCCCAGCCCTGTGTGCGGGGGGCTTGTGGCACAGCCCGGGGGACCCTGCTCCTGCATGGCACCACTGAGAGCCCCCGGGCACTGGGCCATGGTCACCCCTCCCGCCCGCAGCTAACGGGGGTCGCAGCCCTGCGGCAGCGAGCATCTTGTCCTGACGTGCTTTCAGGCTATTTTTAAGCCAAACTCGACAGCACGGCAGTGTTTGGAGAGCAAATTACTCTTGCTAATCAATGCCAAATCAAGTAGGTTATTTTAGTTCTAATTTGAGCTGCTCCCCCTGTGCACCCCTGGCCCATACCCCCCCACGTACACTGCCAGTATATTTAGGGATGCAGGTATATTTTGGGCTGGCTAATTTGTCGTACACTGAAGGACAAATGAAGCAAAGTTGCCTTCTAGCACGTACCTGTAATGCCCCGCGGCCACTGCACCACCGTCGGCCATGGGGCAGCAGCATAAACCGCTCAGGTTTATGTTAAAAGCTGCGGCTGCCTTTGCTAGGCAAGGGGGCTGGGGTCAGGGGAGAGTGCCTTTATTTTTCTATTTTCTACGCCTTTTTTTCTTAAATAAAACATTTGTCTGAGTTATTTCCTAAATACAGCGGTATGAGGAAGGGCGCTGCTGCCGGAATGCTGGCACAGACATTTTCAGCCACCATCTCAGATTTTCTTAGACCCAAAAGCCCACCCCACCATGACCCCCCTCAAAGCTCCAAATCCATTTGGACCCAGCTCATCCCCGGTCTCTTTGTTTCCCAGTTCGCAACTTGCTGTTGGAGCCCATCCGGCCCTGGGACCACAGGGAGCAGCAGGTGCTGCCCCACGGGGAGGGAAGGGGCTGCTTGGGGGGGGGGGGGGGGGGGGGTGTCGGTGGGGTGGGGTGACTCCATCACACAGGGATAAAATATGCTGAGCTGCTCTCAGCACACAAACCAGAGCAGAGAGCCCCCAAGGAGCGCTGACAAGGGATCTGGGATGGGAAAGGGCTATTAAAAATAAACTCTCACCTTTTCCCAGTGTGGTTTTCTCCTGGTGGGCTGTGTGGCCATGTGGACCAGAGCCTTTGGCTGAAGGCACATCTGGCTCCTCTTTACCTTTGAGGACTGTGAACCTATTTTGTAGCTGTGCGGCATTAGGTGGGGCAGGAGGCCTCCTCCATCTCCAGAGAGTGCTCCCACCTGCGGGACGCCGCCTGCTTCTCTACTGGCAGCTGAGGACTCCAAGGTGCTGCATCTCAGAGCTGCTCCCACCTCTCTCCCGCTGGCTGCCTCCTGCGCAGCCTGCAAGCGCCTCTCCATCACCACGACTGCGAGAAGCACCCAAAGACTGACCAAAGTCAGCCACACCGGTCCCCTCCTTTAGCAAGAGCCAAAGGCCAAGTCCTTTTCCAAGTGACAAGCAAGTCTTTAGAAGCCCAGCACCACAGCAGCTCCCCTGGGAGCTTCAGCTCCATCCTACGGCTGCTGGGGCTCCTGCCCAGCCAGGTTCGTGCTCCTCACAAGCTGGTTTCTCTGGGAAGAGCTGTTCCCGGAGCAGCGTGGTACTGGTGGGCACCAGCGCCAGCGGCTCCACCAGCCCAACAGCCGGAGGGGCTGGGCAGGCTGGCAGCAGCCATCTGCCAGAGCCTGCTTGGAAACTGGACCCACAGCTGAACTGGGAGGAGCGAGGCCCAACAGGACATTTTTCAGCCAGGCTTGAGAGAAAGATGCAAAAAATTGGTACAAGAGTCTCCTTTCTCTTTCAGGTACTGGTAGCGAGAAGCAACACGCTACTGAAGGGCTCCCTTTGGTGGGGCGCATTCCTGCTGCCCACCCCCCAGAAGGGAACCCCGTTTGTAAGATCTCATTTTGTGGACGCTTCTTTGCACCGTCTGTCCTGGCAGCCGGAGCCCAGGGAAGTGCAACTGAGTCCCCAGCCTCAGTTTCCCCCTTCACAGCACAAGCTGCTGGTCTCAGGCTTCCCGCAGGGACCAGCTGTGCAGGCGGCGGTGCCACGTGAGTACCAGCTCCTGGTGGGTCCCAGCCACCGGCTCAGCTTGGACACCAAGAGCACGGCCTGGCCAGCCTGGGGTGGCACAGCGGGGGCTGCTCTGCTGCGGAGGGGGGAGCCCAAAGCCAATTCTTTACTCAGTAAAAAATAAACAAACCCCCCCCAAACCCCTTAAACAATACAAATCTGTTTTAATGAGAGTGGGAACCATAAAATAGTGAACAGGTTGCCTATATTAAAAATTATGTTAATAAATTTAAGACTACAATGTAAAAAACCCCACCCCCCAAAGCCCAGGAGTCAGGAACGTGGCTCACCTGCACTGACACGCGGGCACTGATGCCAGCGCGGCAGCTCCTGGAAACACTGGCCCCAGCAGAGGTGGTTCTTTGGCCAACGCACCCATTTGCAGGCTCGTGCATCTTCTGCATCCCCTCCTCAGCCTCTTACCAGCGGCTGGCAGCGAGGCCGAGCTGCGGAGCATCGCACAGTCCCACCAACACCACGCTGGCAGCACCACGAGGCTTCGGGGGTTGCAAGTGGTGGCCAAACTCCTTCCTCCCTGCGCCTGCCGTTTGCAAGGGCCACGAGGGCTTCAGGCTTCCTTAGTGTTCCATGCTGAAGGCTTGCAGGGAGCAGAGGATTTCTGTGTGTGTTCCGACCGCTGGGCTCTGGGGCAGGACAGCAGCTGAGCCCACCAGCGCTGAAGCCAGCGCTCCCTCTACCCCTGCCGCTTGCTGCGGGGCGCAGCTCTGCACCTACAAGCACCAAACTTTTTCCACCTGCATTCCAACATCCGCAGCATGGTGCCGGCAACTAGAAAACATGGCATTGCAGACAACGTTCTTCTCTCTGTTACCACTCCAAGGAACCTTCTGCCACTCCGACTTCTTTCTGCGGCAGCCAGAGGAATGGGGGCCCTGCTTCACTCCTGCACTGATGTCCCCACACACCCCAGATCTGTCTTTAGAGGAGCAGAGCGTGGCACGCAGCCTGGGAACTGCAGCCCCAGCCCGGGTGACCACGAGCCAGCTCGGCACATCCCTGCGACGCAGCTCTTGCTGGTGGCGAGGGAGGAGAGCAGCAACCCCCCGGCAGATCGGGTCGCTGCACAGAGCGCACAGGCAGCCCCTGCATGTGGTCCAGGAGGATGGGGTGGGTTTGGGGCACGTAGGAAGCCAGCGCATAGCTGGTTTCTTACCTGAGGAGAGCACCAACAGCCGAGAGATGAGGAACAGAGCTGGCTTTTGATGTTAAAGGAGGTAGCAGTGGTCAGGAGCGTGGGTTACAGAAGCATTCTGTCATTAGCAAGGGGCTGCTGCACAGCCTGGCCTCCGCTCTGCCCCGGCAGTGATGGAGGGAACAAAACCACCTGGTCCCAGTTTCCCCTCATCAGAGCTATGGTTAGGCTGGTTAAAAAAAAAAGTGAGAAATAACGTATTTGACATCCAGCTCTGGCCTCTGCTGCCTGCTCAGGCTTTTACTGACCCATCCCACCCATGCAGCCACCCCATGGGCAGAACATGCCTGCTCAGGTAGGTCTGCCTGGCCCAGGACACACAGTGCAGCGCGCTACTGCATCTGTACCGCCCCCGCAGCTCTCGCCCTCCACTTCACACACTGACCCCTCCGTACAAAACTGTTGAGCAAATACAGACAGGCTGGGAGACGGTGCCACAGGTAACTCTGCAAGTAATGCCAGACACTATGAATAACGAAACAACTGCAGCCATGGCCTCGCTAATGGCTCTGGACACCCGCTAGTCCAATCGTGTGGATCAAATCACTCCAGCAGTGCCTGCCGGTGTTGGGTGGTGAGGGTCTGGCAGCAGGGGGCTGCAGGGGTGGCTTCTGTGAGAAGACACCAGGAGCTGCCCTCACACCGCTGGCCAAGGCAGAGCCCATCGGCAACAGCAGCAGCCTCCTGGATAATGTATTTAAGAAGGAGAAAAAAACCTGCAGAAGCGCAGCTGGAAGGAGAGAGAATACGTGAGAAACCACTATAGAGACACCAAGGGCAGTGGGCAGGGAGAACGAGGAGGCAGAAAAGTCAGGAGTAAGGTTGAGCTCAGGAAGGGAGGCATGGGGGGAAAAAGGTGGTTTTAGATTTGTTTTTATGCCTCATTATCCTGCTGTTTCATTGGCAATAAATTAATTTCCCCAAGTCGAGTTCGTTTTGCCCATGATAGTAACAGGTAAGTGACACCCCTGTCCTTACCTCGACCCACAAGCTTGCCATTCTATTTCCTCCCCATCCTGTTGATGGTGGAGTGCCAGAGCCCCTCAGTGAGCACCTGGCCATGGTCAACCCCCCCACTACTTTGACCAAACCAAGGGTCAGCGCTGGCATTTGCAAGACCACAGGCTTTCCACCACTTAACCTTGTTCCCATCAAGCAGCATGTTCCAGAATGTCCACAGCCACTGTAATAAAAGTGCCAACACTCCCACTGCATTAAGCCATACAACACCTCTATTTAGGGCTAAAGACCTTGCTGGCATCTAATTAACACACAGAACTTGCAATTTATTGCACAGCAAGACTGCAACACAACCAGGTACACCACGGCATCAATTCTCACGCCCGCTCTCTGAACAGCCCGGCCCCAAGCTGCACCAGGGAACGGCAGTGACCGAGAGCAGCTCAATGCCCGCAGCACTCCCCACACTGCCCAGCCGTCCCGCACAGCCCTCCTCCAACAGCAACAGCCACAAAGGGAATCAGCTGCAACATCGTGCTTACTATAGCTCCTTAATATTTGTTTTCAATGCTTTAATAAGCTTCCTCATGTTAAAAGGGCACTGCTACTCCCCACGAGACCAACAAGACATGTTTGGGCAGCTCAGGTTGTCCAAGGCGCATGTAGAAGAAGGTATAAATCCAAGCTAACCTAATGGGAATTCACAGCAGTGAGGGTCTGCCACAATTTAATGGCAGCTTTCTGCTTGCTCTCCCTCAACCCACCACAGCAATACCAGTTCCACGGTAACGTTAATAACAACTCATATACGTGTCTATTTCTGTGTACTTTGTTTCACCTTTCCTGTACTTTACACAAAGCCCTTCAAGCCTTATTTCATCAAGGCAGAGTTTACCCCCTGAGTTTTGGTAATTACACAACAGATCCGATACAGATTTTCCACTAATGGAGCCAAAATGTGAGTATGCCGTGTCCCCTGGGTCTGTGGATACCGTGCCTGCCCTGCAATGGTATCGGTCCTACAGGCGGGGAGGTGTCGCAGCTGACAAAAGAGGTTTCCTGTCACATCATTGTGAGCCGAAATGCTTAAGTTCAAATGCAGCGTGCAAGACAGAGCAGCTCATCTGTGAAGTCAAGCTCAACAATATTCCCATCACTACTGATAAAGGCTTTATGATCACTTTATTTAAAACATATTAGCTTGGATTTTGCCAAAATAATTTACACAGTAGAAGTATCCCACACAGGGAGAAATGATGTAACTGTGCCTGATGTCTGGAGTATTTCACAGCAGACACTTCCCCACACTTCAGTGTGAGATTTGGTAAGTACCTGCTACAGGTACAGATAGCTGCATCCCAAGTGCACTCACCACAACTTCTTTGCTAAGAAGGTACCAAGAAACAAGGCTCTGCTTCTAGCCCATTAAGGCTATTTCCCTGCTAGGCATGACCAAAAAGCCTGGCTAATTTAAAAGGGCTCTTTGCAACCAAGAGCCACCATACCCCTGAAGGCAGAAAGGGTGCAAGGACTCCCCCCCTAGAAAAACCCCAAAGGCTGCAGGGTTTGTGGTCAACACGTGAAGACAAAGGTACTTGAGCAGTGAGCACTGGCCCTGCACAGAGCTAAGCTGTTTCCAGCCTCCCGCCGCGATCAGGACAGACTGGCCACTGTCACTATCAATCCATCCCTCCCCAGCAACAGCAGCGCAGCCAGCCTCCGATTTATCTTTCCGTGCTGTCTTATGGTGCAAACAAGTTCTCACTCTTCCAGTTTAATGAACATGTTCCTTGGGTGTTTGGTCTTCAGAGCCTCCCCGGAAAGCCTGCAGCAGCCTGGGATCAGAGCCGAGCACTGCCCCCACCGCTGCTGGTGGTGGGCTCAGAGGGCGGCTGTGCTGGGCTCCCGACAGCCAGCAGGACTCTTCTTTCACATAAAAAAAATAGTTATAAACCCCCCCCACCCCCTTCCCTTAAGAAGCAGTTCGGCTCAGCCCAACGCTGACACCCCAGAGCTGGTGACAGGGAACATGTCCATAAATGAATGTCCTGTGCTACAGCTTTCACCTCATGCCAGTCGTCCTTGAGGGAGATGCTCTTCATCCTCAGGCAGGGAGGGACTCACCAGCCATGAGCTGCGCCCCAGACTCTTTGGGAGCTCATCATGAACCAGGCAGAACACTCCTTGTGTTTCACTCTCCTCAGGGAACGTACATACTTCCTATGGCCAGGCTGGAGCGTTTCAACAATGCAGAGACAACATACCCAGGCACTACCATGGCTGTCTCCGCTCACAGTCACGTCTTGCTCAGCTTCACAGAACAAGTCTTGCTATCCAAGAAGCTGGTCACCAAGTTGCCCCATCTTCTTAGCACAGCGCTGAGGCCCAGCAGTATTCCTAGATAAAAGACTTGGCCATGCTTACCATATGATCAACTCCACACGCAACATCCACCACCTCACCGGGTACAGTCACCTGGATCAGACACAAGAGAGAGGATTACTTCAAGCTGGTGCTTTGCACCTGGTGTTTGCTATTTCTCATCCTCCTCCTGCTTAACACACCAGCTGGTTTCACAGGGGCTTGCACCAGTGGAAGTGCCATCTTGAAACCCAGAGGAAGCAAGATCCAGCACCAGACGTGCTTGTGCGTTGAGCTGTGAAGTATTCCCCTTCTCCCTTCACAGAAGCACACAAACCTTTGGAAGGACAGACAGCGAGGAGACTGTAGCCTCAGCCCATCTGTTCAGCAGCAGAAAAGCACGACCGGACGGAGCATAATCCAGGCAGGGGAAGAGGACCTGCCCAGCCACCACAAGGATTTGCCTCTTCTCTCATCAGCAAGGACTAGAACAAGGCAAAAGCTCAACTCAGCCTACGGCAGTTTTCACTTGGATGCTAAGCAGGCCCAGCTCACTCACCAGTATGGTTATAGCTCTTTCACTTAGAGCTGACTTCCAACTCACGGGAAGCAGAGGCTACAAACACAAGTTTTTCCTTAGAGCTAAGGGAGAGGCGAGATGGCTAGTTCTAGGGCAGGAGGTCACAGGCAAGCAAACTGCCCTTGCTTTGGTACCATGCCGTAGGAGTGTCAGACAGGAGTTGGCTGCTTGAGGGAACACAACCCTCAGCATCCACACTCCAGGAAACCTGGACGTGCCATGCTTGGTGAAATCAGAAACCCCACTCTGCCACAGCAGCGTGGTTTTAGGCAAATGCTCCAGGGTTGGTCTTTTTTTTTTTTTTTTTGTTCATTTTTACAGGAAGGAAAAAGCATGCTACAGAAACACATCCACTGCAAGTTCAGACACAGGGAAAGGGACTCCTGGGTGGTCCAACTGATTGCCTCCCTCCTCTCCTACTTGGCCTTCATGGAGACTGGGAACATCTGTTAGGCTGAGTGCTGAACTCCAGAGCCAAAGACTCCTCTACACCCCCAGAGTCTGGCTCTCAGAGCCATCAGAGAAGGGTGTGGAACTGGAAACGTTGCGAAACAGCTATGAAAACAGTTCAGTGGCTAAGGATCTCCTGTAAGTACAGTCAGTCCAGTGACCCACCACCATAGCTGCTTGACTTGGAAGAGGAGCAGGGGAAGGAAGCCCACTGCTATGTGGACCTGCTGCTACTATAGTCTGACCACCACGACCAAAACGTTCACCTAATTTAGATGCGTAATGTAAGGGTTTTGGGTCACAGACAACCAATACCAGCGGTTTTCTTTGCAGCATGTACAAAAATGAAACGCAAGTTAGAAGGGGAGGGAAAAGGCAGCAAGGGCCAGCAGGTAGACGACTCTGGACAGGAGGAAGATTAGTTCAGATGTGATGGCACAGCACCAGATGTTGCTCTGGGATCTGAAATTGATACTGAAATAGCAGATAAAAACATTTACTGAAGACCTCCCTTTCTAAAGCAGGCTATGCAAGGACCTCTGGAAAACAAAGCAGTTCTATAGTCATCTTAGGCTTCCATTTCTTTCAGAATTGATCAAGAGAACTACATAGCAAATGATGTTTCTTGCTCTCAGAATAACAGACCATCTAAAGAATATACTCTTGGCCTTAATACTACCATCCTTACCCTCCAGGGGAAATACTGGTCTTCCATTCTTCCAATTCCCAGGCAGCCTCTTAGATTCTTGCCCCATACAAACAGTTCTCCTCTGTCTATACAAAATGAAAAAAAAAAAAAAAGAATAAAATAGGGCAGACTCATTAAAAAGGAAGAATTCTATTTGTGATGCTGACAAGTGTGGCTACAGTGCTTCTGGGAGTATAAAGGTTTACACACGCAATGCAAAAGCCATTGAGTTTAAGTCCAAGAACAATAAATGTACTTGTGCTTGAGGACTGAGGAAAACAGTGCCTAATGAGCAAGACAAGCAGCAAGTTCTGGGCATGTCTTTCCTTCCCCCTCTTACAGCTCCTGCTTTGGAATTTTCTTCAAAGAAAGGGTGCAGCAGAAGAGATTCCAGGGAATCATTTGTGGTGAATAATTTGTGCTGGAAGTTAAGACAATTACAGCTGACCCACACCAGCTATCAGCACAGCAAACCGGGTAAGCAAGTCAGATCTGTCCCAAGCCATCACCTGGGGACTGGTTAGGCAGCTGCCTGACAGAAGTGACCTTCTGGGGAAAAGAAAAAAACTTGCGTTCAACAGAGTCGGAGAGTTTTAATCTCCTCAGCAAAACATGCAGATCCCCAAAGTGTTCAGATCAGCCCCACAGCACAGACAACCAAAACATGATCTGTAACACAAGTACAATTTAACCAGAATAAGGTAAAGCACCCTGTAACTGACAGTGTCACACATATCGCTTCCCCAAGAGATATCGAGCACTTTGGCACCTGGCACTTTTCATTAGTAAACTATTACTTTCACTACCAAGCACAAGGGTTTTCTGTGCTGCTGCCCTCTGCTGCCCATTTTCAAGTGACTCTAATACTCAAAACTTCCCTTAAAGGCTGGTATCAAGTACAGGGTGCGTGTACCGGAGTGTCATACCCCTGGACGTTACATGTGTAGGTCTTCCCACCTCAGATAGCTAACTCGGTTGGTCAGAAAAGCCAAGAAACCCTGACATCTAGCTCCAATTTAGACTCAGTTTTAGTTTGCTCATTTATCACATAAATTCCTGCTGCTTCTAAAGGGAAACTGACTGACTCTGTACAAGGAAATGAGAAAAAAAACCTTCCCAGGTTTCCTGTCTGAGAGAAATTTTTTGCTTGCTTAGAAGAATAACACTTTCTTAATTAAAGTCAGTGCAGTATCTATGTTAGAAACCATGCTGACACCTGTAATTGTGCTGCCTGCCCCTCCTGTTTGCATTCCAATGTGCTTTAAGTTTAAAGATAGATGGGTGCTTTGTTTTTCTTTTAACTGCCAATAATATGGCAACGTGACTTCTCCATGACAGTAGGACTAGAAACTTACTTGTAAGCGCCGCAAACTGGCTGAGTCCACAGCGAACGTGAGCAACACGGATGTCCGGATTGAAGTCTGACCAGCCAAAAAGGCTGGGTGGGATCATCTCTGGCACTGCTGTCTCTATTAGGTTTGGTCCTTTCCCAAGAATTCCGTATCCCCAGACAAAAACATTTCCTTCTTCTGTATTACAATAAGAACACATTCAGTAAGAAAGTCTGTGCTTGTGAAATTCATGCCATAACCAAAAGTTAATCTGACCCAAAGGAGTATTTTTCCTTTCTCCCAGAGCAGTCCAGCACCTTTTGATTATTTAAAATTTGCAAACAATGCACTCCCATCCAAATACCTTAATTTTTCCTAAGCTATGCAAGCAGATCAAGCTTCACAGGCAAAACTTTCATGAGGAAATAATGTCAGCACAGCCTGGATCAAAACTTCAGCTTACTGACTGATGGGACAGAGGTTGAGTGTTTTATTATCACCGCTTTTTCCTTTGAAGTGTGGCCAAACCAGCAGTAGGCTAGTCACTCTGCCTGGCACTCTGCCTTAAACTGGGTGCCTGGGAAAGGCTGCAGTTGGACAGCGTAAGAGTAAGTTGCTGTGTCTGCTAGCTCTGCTCCCTTCACACTAGAGGCTCAAATGTCTTGTCATCACATCTATGAACATCCTCCTTCAGATGATCCTTCATCAAAGTAGCACAATCCTCTCCCTCCTTCATTTACTCAGTGACTTTCAAGCTGTACTCCCCCGGCCACTGCCAAGCCAAAGCAGCATTCACTAGAGAAGCCTGCTGCAGAGTTTCAGTGTTCTCAGAACGCCACTCTCCAACCTAGTTTATCAGGATTTATTTACATGTCAGATCTATATTGAGTCTGAAGGGCTCTTCTTTCTCTCAACTGTTGCCTTACTTCCTCCCTATATCCATCTTCATTATAGGCCACACGGCCCATGTGATCAGCAAACAAGATGAACCACAAGCAGCAACCATGCTCTTGTTCCAGTTTGCGTGAGTGCTTACTGGAGACACACTGGAAGCAATGCTCTGCAGCTAGTGAAAATAACTCCCCTGGTACATTAAGTCACAGCTTTCTCAGCCTCCCGGCTTTCCTCGTAACAGGCAGTACTCTCCTGTTTCCAGTAAACAAGATGCTGGCTCCACGATGTTACAATTCACCTACTGCTTGGCCTTGCACTAAAGAGGATGACTGTAAAAGCCAACTCACCTGTTAGCACAATATTGCCAGTCCCTCCACATGCAGCCTCCTTTATCTTCCCAATCTTGAATGGCAAATGTCTGGGAACGTTCACCTGTACCAGGTTGTAAGAGTTGTTAGAGACAAGGTAAACTGTAAACTAGACACATTTTTAACTTCTGCTCTGGTTCTGGTGAGAGCTTACATACATTGAATTCCTGATACAGACAACCTTTACTGCCCGAATAACACAATGAATGCACGTCCCAAGCTGACAAAAACTACATGAAATTCCTTTAGGGTTGAGAGTGAGGACAAAGTGGAGAAAGTTACCCACTGGAAAGCTTACAGGCATGGCAACAAAGCTGGGAATGCTTAACATCTGCTTATATCCCTGGCTTTCTAAGTCAGACACAATGGGAAAGTCAATACACAAGCACATTTGCAAGTTTTCACAAGGACAAGATGACTAAAATTTGGTCTGCAGTGGCATTTTTGAACATACTGGGGGGAAGAAAAACCACCACTCTAAGAAAATCATTCTATTTAGTACAGTTCGACAAAACAGAACACTACACGGTTTGTCATACGTAAACAGTGACCTCTGATCTCACAGATAATACCAACTCCGCTATTCCACAATTTCAGCTTTTAGATATATATTGTATGTAAAACTCCCACTTTGGCAAACATGCCATTCATCTGTTTCAGAACTCTCCGGTTTCCACAAAGCACCCGGTCAGGAAACTGCTACTCAACTTGGTCATCGTCTTCAGGCCTTACAGGTCTCAGTAATTAGCCCTGTGTTAAGGATACATCATCAGGAGAGGCATGGGAAACAAAGGTACTTATTTTGCTAAAGCCATACTAATGCAATTGTCTGCTCTCAGCCTTCTGCCAAGAATATCTTGAGTATTAATTAATTCCCTGACTCCATTTCCTACAATAACTGTGAGAGGAGAACATCTGCCTAATTACCTCAGTACTACAATGCTTAGTGTCAAGTAGCACTATATTTTTGTCCCACATAAGTTTGCTCCAAAAAAACTTTTCTCTGTGAGACACTGGGATTTGTTTAGGACTCAGCTATAAACTTACTAAGGCTGTTTGTGAAAAATTTACCAACATCGAGGCTGGTGGGAAGGGACTTCCAAGGGTTATCTGGACTAGCACCACGCTCAAAGCAGGACCACTCAAATTCCAGACTGGCCAGCCAAAAGACTAATTCTTGTCCTGAAGTCAGCACAAGCACTCAAACTGGATCTCAACTGGGTGCAAAGTCCACGGGATGGGGAAAGGAGAACACGGGGCGTACTCTTCCTTTATAACAGACTAACAAACTGAGGTGAGGTGACACAAGCCTTTGCCTATCAATAGCTGGGAAACATACTGCCCTAAAGCTATACAAACATTTTAGACAGATTGGTTTTGTAAGCATAGGTAAAACCAGCCTGCTAGCGGTGTTAGTTTATATTGATTTATACTGCTGTCAGAAGAACCAGAGCAGGAAGAAGTGTGTAATTTTTAACTCTGTGCAGCAGCTGAACCGAAACTTGTAAAAACATGCCCCCAGGCCAACTGACCTGTGTGGTTTCTGTGACAGATGCCAACTGCAAGTACTCTGAATTTCCCCAGCCAAAGACATCTCCTTCATCTGAAACAGCCAGACAACAGTCCCCATAGGAAGAGACCTGGATAATGTTTACTCCAGCAATGTCACCACGTAGCTTAGTTGGAACACTGGTGATGTTGTAGTGTCCAAGACCTGAAAGGAAAAAGGCAGAGAGATGATGAATTTTTTCCAGACGTACTTTTAATGCCTACCAGGACCATTTTGTCATGTTATAACCCAACCACCCACCCTCCAAAAGAAAGCTTTCTGTCCATATCTCTTTACTACCACCTTCAATGGCCAAGCAGCCATTAACACCAGTTCTACTACCCAAAGCTGCCTCTCAAGAGTACAAAACAACTTTACACAATCACACCTGGAAAACAGTATCATCTCTCTTGTCTGCATGGACCAAGGTGTTTGAGAGTAGTAACCAAGACAGGCAGATATTCTGACAAAGGTGAAGCTTCACAAACCAGCTGCACCCTGTCTTCTGCAAGGAGAGCCACGAGTGACAGCACACTCAAATCCACTCAGACAACAGCAAGTCAAGTGGCAAAAGAGGCTGGGAAGCAAACACTTCACGTGACAAACAACTGCCTAGAAAAAGGGGCCAGAATGCAGATGACAGGAACAAGACAGGCTACAGTACATCCACAGAAGAGAACCATGGGAACAACCCAGCTTCATGAGCAGCAGAAGGACTAAACACTAGGAAGGATTGAGAGGAAGTTCTTTGACAGCAGAAGCCACCAGAAAAAGAGCACGGCCAAAGATCCCACGCTGAGACAGCTGTAGCTGCCAAAGGTCTCTGTCAGTTCAAAAGGAGCAAGCAGCAAAAGACCCTGAAACGAGAATTGGGAAGGCAAAGCCTGCACAGAACCAGGGAGCTAACCTTCCCATGCCACTTCCACATCCTCTCACAAGCTTTATAAAGTAGGCACATTCTCCTCAGACTGCACGCTTGGATCGCCAGCATGGCATCCTAAGGCTCCTCTAAAATTGAACTGATTTGTCTCAGTTTAGTTACACAAAAGTACACAGCTGGAAACGTACCAGCCCCTTTCTGTCCACGCATGCATGACAAATACACATCACAAGCTCTGAATTAGGACAGCTTGCTATCTTCATCAGTTCGCTGAAATGCAAGCTGAGCTGAGCTCCTACCTGTTTGTCCGTCAGCTCCCCATCCGCAGGCATAGACTGTACCTTTCTTAGTTCTAAACAGACTGTGGTCCTGCCCACACACAACCTGCACACAAGCAAAAAGTCAGAGCTGGTCAGGAAAGGTCACGTGTTCAGAATCGATTTAACCAAGCATTACTGGCAGACAAATTGAGCAATGAACCTCCATGATGCCCGTCAGCTCAGATTTTGACCCTTCTCTCCCGATCAAACGGCTCTACAGACAAAGAAGGCCAAGAACAGCATGATACAGCACAGAAAATAGCAGAGTTTTCTTTGTGGAAAGTGATGGGGCAGTTGATTTGGTCTGAGATCCAAAACAAGGCCTAGTTAACAGAAAGCTCGATTCAGCAGTACAACACAATAAAACAGCAAAGAGTAGATAAGAGATCTCCCTTCCCAGAGTGCTACCACATGGCTCTCACTGCCAGCTACAAACTGCTATTGATTCCTTGCCATGTAATCGTTCTAGGAACACATCTGTTCTCAAATTGACATTTATATTGAACTAGCAATCATGTCTGTCAAAGGCTTGGCATGAATTAAGTCTAAAATCTTCAAAAGCAGACATTAAAACTTACCCAAAGATTAAAAGGATTTAAACCACAAGCTTAGAGAGACTACCAAGAATATTAAGCACATAACTGCTGTCAAAGTACAAACAGGTACTGATTATTCAACCCCCTTGAAAAAAACCAAAATTATGAAAAATCCAAGCAGAAGTTTACAAGCCTAAATCAAAACATCATTAGGATGTACCACCACACACCCCCATCACATGGACCTAAATGAACGACCTTCGCTTTCCACAATACTGCAAGGAACAGGAGCAATGTCTGTCCACAGAGACCTGCTAGAGGAGCATAGGGATACTAGTAAACTGCTCCTGTGTCTAGAAATACAGCAGCCACATGCACACTCAGTGGCGTTTATGCTGCTCCACAGTCCCTTGCTCTCCTAGAAACCTGCTCTAGGGAAACGTTGGCTGGTCCAAGTGAATATTCTCACAGCTCACTTTTGAAATGGGGAAGACCAAATTCAAATAGAGTAGCTCCCAATTGACAGAAAAGTGACAGAGCGGAACAACAGCAAGGAATCAAGACAGGAAGAGATGAGGCATCAGAACAACCTCCCTGCCGTGCAGGTGTTACCTAGGAGCCAAGCAAACAAACGCTGCATTGGCACTGCCATCAAATTCTTCAGTAAGTTCAGACCCTGCCTTGCCAGTTACAACTGCTCTGCAGAGGCAGAGAGCAAAATGCCACCTTGTGCTTTTTATAAGCAACCAATAGAGTAGATCGCTTTGTCATTTCAAAGAGCTTCAACTGAATGATTGGCATACTGGTATTTTTTATTTTTCTCTCATTACAGAATCAGAGACTGGTTGAGTTTGGAAGGAACCTCAGAAAGTCACCTGGTCCGACCCCCCAGCTCAAGCAGGGCCACCTACAGGCAGTTGTTCAGGACTGTGTCCAGATGGCTTTTGAGTACCTCCAAGGAGGCAGACTCCACAGCCACTCTGGGCAACCTGTGTCCGTGCTCAGTCATGGTAAAAAAAGCGTTTCCTGGTGTTCAGAGGGAACCTCCGGTGTCTCAGGTTGTGCCCACTGCCTCTGAGCTTGGCTGATCAGCCAGTTCTCAATCCACCTTCAGAATTCAGTTCAGATCCTCTTACCTGGACAACTCTGCTGTCAAACTCCTTCAGCTGATGAATTAGATGGCTTTCACTGGACACCACCAACCAACCACCGAGAAGAGAAAAGGCAACACACACGATTTCAGAGGACTACAACTGAAAAATGTGAAGGTAGACCTACCTTTACTGAAAGCCCCATTGCTATTATGAGAAGAGAGATTCTTTCACATGTTCTGTTATATATTCAAAGAGCATAGTTCCACTGTTAAATTACTGCACAAAGGAGGAAAGTAATTTTGCATTCTCTTATTTAAGAAGTTAAGAACCGGCACTTTTTAAATATAGCCTCTCGTGGGAATTAGGGGTGGAGGCAATCCTCAGACATGTTCCTTAGTCTAGAATGAGCACAGATACTAAGTAGTACTGCAGCACCTATATAAACACTACACTTAAGTAGATTAACCAGATATTGCAGAGCACAAACAATGTTGTGTTAACATCCATGTCATTCTTTCACAAAAACAGGAATCCTGAACAATCCAATGACCAACTTCCACAAGAAAAAACCCAAAAAACAGCTACCCAAACTACAGCTATTTTCTTAAAACTCTGCAGGCCAATTCTTGTGGATCACAGAGAGAGCAATGAGATCTCTTCTAGGCCCTGCCAGAGAATCAGTAACTTTCAACATATTCCCCCTATCCACTTACATCACTACTATCTCACAGAGCGTTTTAAGAATATGCTTTGGTGTGGCCCACAAAAGCCCTGTAAAGGAAAGGCACTAGAGATTTAAAGGTAGTTACAGCAAAGGGATCCAACAGAAGGATGCCTCTTTCATCTTTATGTGGCACTTCTAACACCTTCAGAAATAGCATTTGCACTCTGAGAGGCTAAAGGGAGAAAGAATGACTACTAACACCAATTACCTCAAGCAATTTACGAAGGCTGGGTTTTCTCACTACACCCTGTGAAAACTGTCACATGCTGACATCTTTCTGTCTTTTGTGAACGTGGTCAGAAGAGTGCTAGTGTCCAGCCTAGTTTAAAGCCAGGCTGTTTATATGATGTCTGCAGCATAAAAGCCTGCTCTCAGACACCTTAATCTTAAATGGCATCCTTATCCTACCAGATTTTTCCCACCTTCAGGCTTTTCTGTAGGGTTGTTTTCACACAATTATGTTTTTAACATTATGGAAGTTCAGGATCTCTGGATTCTCACCTGTAAGTTTCATCTTCAACAACCTTCCGGCCACACTGTCCATAAGCATTGTTCCCCATTGTGAAAACTGCAAAACAATGATGAAATGCACTAGGTTTATTACTGTCCAATCCCCTGAAAGCATCTTTTCAGGTACACAAAATATTTTCATGCGTCCCCAGCACAAGAGAAGGACTTTAAGTGACTGAATCCATTTTCGTCAACAACATCCTGGCGATATTGTTGCAGGCACAGTAGAGGTACCTGGAGCCCATTGGCTGCTTTTCAGTAATTGCCTAGTTCATCCTGCTGTTGCCAAGGAGACTCAGAAATAGATCAGTGCTCCCACAGGAGCGTTAAATCAACCAACCAACCAGCTCACCCACTGACAAGCAGCACTGGATCGCTCAGCACAGCACTGAAGCCACTGCACCAGAGAATTCCCAGAGACGTGGAGAGCCAATTCACAAACAGGATCTTCTATATAAAGACCTACTAATTAATTGCTTTTATAAATGTAGCACTCTGGGGCTTCAAGGGGAAAGTAACACAGTATTGGCACAGCCATCCAAAACAGAGTTCAAAAACATATCTGACTGAACAAGACAAACAGGCTACACTTCAGTGAGGCCTGAGGCTAGATAAACAAACCATATTTTGCAACACTTGTAGTGAAAAAGCTTCCAACACATTTACAGCTTGAGCCAAGCAGAGCTCAACACACTGTTATCAGCTCAGGGCTCTCCCTCCCAGCAGCAATCCCACAAAGGCTAACAGCTATCCACGTTGCGTTTACAGTGCGGACAGCCCATCTGGGGTCTAGTTCTAAAGGGCAGAAGACAATTTTTTTTCAGAGTTTTTAATAAAAGCATAGTCAGGCATCTCCTGTCACCAGCACAAGCCATACTATACCTCCTTCACTATCTGTCAGGATCAGGGAATGGGCTCTCCCACAGGACACCTGCAAGACTCGAGTCTGCTGCGGCTTCTCCAGTGGTAATGGAATTGGAGATGGTTCCAAGACATACTCATAGCCCTTAGCTTAAAGAAGACAGAAATTTAAAGTGTCACTAGCTTCCACAAAGCAAATTCATCATACATTTGCCCACCCTGCTGAACACACACACACTCTCCTATTTTGTTACAAAAGCAGATATATTTTAGAAAGCCAAGAAACTAATCAAAGTAAAAGACTGACTGGGGTTCATCAGGGCAGGGATGGATGAAGCCAATAATGACTGCCTAATCAAAAAATCTACCACACCTAGAGGCTCAATGTTATTAAGGCTTCGTGTGGCCAGAACTGAGAAACTGAGGCTTTCAGCCGTATGTTCAACTACTTTGGCAAGTAAGGCTGGATTACCAGAGAGCTTAACACCAAGACAAACTTGTGCAACCGGGGGTATTGCAAACAAGGTACAACGGCAGCAATCAGAAAAAGACAGCACAGAAGGTGAACAAAAAAAAAAATCATAGGGCTTCATATTTAAAGAAGAGTAGATTAAAGGACCTTTCAGAAAAGAGGAATGCAAGAAATGTTAGCTAGCCTGGCTCCACAGGGGATAAGAGATCTAATGCTTACGAAAGAAAATGACATGCTGTACTAGAAAAAGAAGTTTTAGTAACTTGAGGAATATGTAATCAGTTACAGTCCACTGGGGGGAAAAAAATGGAAAAAAAAAGAACAGCAAAACATAAATCAGTACTAGGGAAAAGGTTAAGGGGAGATAAAAAGCTTTGATATCAAAGAAAGCCACTGTAACAAGTGAAACCAAATCCCACAGGACACGAAGCAGCATTCTGCTTACATGTAGCAGTGTTTTAACTAGTCCTCACTACCTTCAATTAAAAAAATAAAACAAACAGAAAATCTACACATACCCTTTTACAGTAAGGCACTACTTGATGTGAGGATGGGCATGACAACAGGCTGTTTACAAATGGACAGAGCCTGCCACGCAGTACAGCAGGAACAGAAAGGCAGCAAAGTTTGTATCTACCTAACAAGACACGGAAGTCACAAAGCAAAAACCTTTTCCTCCCTCTGTTCCTTCCAGCAGAGGGACACAAGCTACTGGGATCTGTAGTAATCATCACTGATATCTGAAAGATTTTGGAGAAAAGAGGCAATGAGATGGCTAAGGAAGAGGAGGGTAGAATATTAGTAGTTTAGCTGAGAAACAGCTGAAGTTAGAGCATGAAATACAATTATCCAAAAGCCAGGTTGCAAATTCCCCTGGAAAAGCAGCATATACAGGGACATGGTGCTGGAGCTAGTAGGTACCACAGTAAGTCTGTAAAACTGAGTAACGAGCAGCGCATCCAACAGCAAGCTTGCTTGTGGGAAGTTAAATACAGAGCAGTGGCGATCCCACTGATCTGCACCATGCTTTCAACAGATCCTACCAAACACTGAAGACTCTCTTACTTAGGTTAAATAGTTTTGCAGTTCAAGCCCTTCTATCTCTGGATTCTCCAGAAAAAATAATCAGCAGGTCAGGTGAAAAATGAGAAAAATCACAGGACACTCCTGAGACATGAGCACACGCAGAACTAAGAGTAAGAGCTGAAACCTTTAAAAGCAGAAGTGAGTGGAGGCTTCTGTGTACCCTTCGTTTTGCAGCTACTGTTGAGGCACACACACTTGCTACATGCACACACTCTTGGAAATCGATCCAGTATGCCAGTAGCAATGCACAACAGCAGCACCACTGTAAACTTCAGCATTCTGCACAGTAGCTGCAGTTTTCTTTTGTTTCTCCACAAAGTTTAATCTTTTGCCCAATCTGATGTGCCACACCTTAACAGATTATGCTTTTATACGCTATAAAGAGAAAACCTACTTTTACCATGGTTTTCCCCCCACTGTTTATGGGGGAACATTTTCTAACAGTTAGAGACAGCCATTCTATAAGGGAAGCAAGTCTGTACTTTTCATATCTTCTTAGGTGGAAGGTGGCAATGTTCTGCACAGAAATCATCATCTTAAATGTATGTGAGAGCTCGGTACATGACAGAATGACTGAATAACATGTTTTTCCTTCAAAACACATTCTGGTATTAAAATAAAAAAACTCTAAAGCTTCACAAAAAAAATCCACTAACTGTATAAAAAGATCCCTGCAGGAAAGGAAATTAGTTCATGAGTGCAAGGGCAACAGAAGCAGCAAACCATCTTGCCAATTCTGTTTTATTAACTAGTCCACTACATTGTCTACTATCAAAGTACAGAGATTCAAAACAACAACTTAACGCACACACACTTCTGCAGAATAAATACTTAATTTTAGTTACATCCAGACAAGAATGGAAGTGCAGGGCATAGAACTGGTGCATACCTTGATCAGTCACAAAGCACACAAAAACACAGCAAAGTCCCCAAAAAAGATCTCTTAAAAAAGAAAAAAAAAAAAAGCAGAGCCCCACACCCTGCACCAAAGCCTCCTGGGCATTCTACATGCCTTCTAACAAGATTCCCATATCATATGTATCCTGTAGTGCTGCCCTGTAAGTCTTTAAAACAGTTCAATCCTTACTTTGATCTCTTCTGCTTCTCTGGAACCCAAGCTGGGAATCCTTGTTCAGCCCCATGCCCCACACTTTGATGATGTCCGCGGTCTTAGAGGACAGCAGTGTGAATCCGTAACCGCAGGCAGCAGAAGATATCTTTGAAGACAAAGAAGAACCACACCATTCAGTTATAAACTATGGCTCAGAAAAACAAGTTTCACCCCATGCCATTTGCTCATCAGCATTCATCGTTCATTAACCTACAGTTCAAATTCATGGTATATATGGTTCTTTGCAAAAATTATCAGAAACACTTGTCAGTGATAAGCACAACGGCGTAAACTCAAGTCCAACAGTACCACTTCAGAGTTTTGTTTTTGTGTGAATGCATCTTTATTTTTGCATTTTGGACCCATTCAAACACAATAGGAAGATTTATTGGATGACACTCAGCAGCAGTAGATGAAAAAATCCACCCGAAACACAAAGAGATATTAAGAGAATAACATTCCCCTGTTTTACTTCTTTTGCCAAAAAAAAGCCAGCATAAAACTCCAGCCTTCTTTGCACTGGGCAGCAGAGCACGAGCACTGTAACAGGCAGGCAAAAGGACATGATTTGCAACACAAGCTTCTCGCTTCAAGAATAGCTGTGAAAGCCACTGAAAAAGGAGGCCCATTTTCTCTGATAAATATTGTTCACACTCCTGCTTTCTTAATTAAGCCTCTGACAAAAAACCCAATTATTTTCCAAATTGCACGCTACTGTAGTTATACCAAAACCCATCCTGATTGATATCGCTATATCAATTAAAAAGAAAATTCACGGCAAAGTCTTTAAACCAGGTTGCTTGAGGCCTTCCAGGGCTGAGGGAAGGCTCCGGCCCAGCCCGAGGGGCCCGGCAGCGCCGCCACCCCCCGCCCGGCTCAGCCCGCCTCGGCCCACCTTGGCCGCCGTCTCCAGCCGGTAGGGGGTGGGCTGGATCCGCCGCCGCCTCTTCCAGCCCGCGTCCGGCTTCACGAAGCTGGGGACGCCCAGGGCGCCCGAGTAGCAGAAGCCCCAGACGAAGACGCGATCCTTCCGCTCGGCCGCCTTCCCCGCGTACTGGAACACCGGGGCGGCCTCCTCGGCCTCCCTCAGCTGCCGGGTGCTCTGTGGGCCAGCCGGCCGGGCCAGGGCCCTGCGGGGGGCCGGGGGCGGCCGCCGCGCTGCCCTCAGCGCTGCCCGCCGCGCCGCCCACATCGCCGCCGTTCGCCCTCCCCGCTCAGGCCGCCGCCATCTTGCCGACCTCTCACCCGCGACCCCGCGCGGGGGGCGGGGCCCGGCTCCCTCTGCGCGCATGCGCCCGGCCGGCGTCACGTGCGACGCTCCTCTCTTAAAGGGGCTGTGCCGCCCTACAGGGGTGGGTCCGACCCGCGCCCAGGCGTCTGTCTTAAAGGGGCTATGTCACCATCGCAGGGGGTGGGCCCGGCCCGGCCCGACCCCGGCCCAGACCTGTATCTAAATCTAGATCTAGGTATAAATCCAAACCCAGATCCAGGCCTACAGCCAGACCCGAATTCAAACCCAGACCCAAATGTAGACCCTGACCCAGACCCAAATGGAGATCCAGACCCAAATCCAAGCCCAGATCCAGACCCAGACCTTGACCCAGACCCAGAACCAAATGGAGACCCAGACCCAGACCCTGATCCAGATCCAGATGGAGACCCAGACCCAAATCCAAGCCCAGACCCAGACCCAGACCCAGACCCTGATCCAGATCCAAATGGAGACCCAGACCCAAATCCAAGCCCAGACCCAGACCCAGACCCTGATCCAGATCCAAATGGAGACCCAGACCCAAACCCAAGCCCAGACCCAGACCTTGACCCAGAGCCAAATGGAGACCCAGACCCAAATGGAGACCCTGACACAGCCTGGCAGCCCCAGGGGCCCTGCCGCCAGCCCCAGACCCCTCACACCCAGCTGCCACTTTGGGGCAGCCACCCTGCCCCATGGCTCCTACCCCACCTGGCAGACACCATGTCCCACATCCCAGCCCAGTTTCCCCTAGGAGGGGTGAAGCAGCCTCCTCCCGGGGGGAAGCTGCTGTCCTTTCACCTCCCTTGACTGACTATCCCCCCGTCCGCACATTTCGCAAGAGACCCTTGCCCAGCCCCCCACGGGTAAACACGTCCCTGCTGCCAGGCTGCCCGCGCTACCCAGCCGTCCCGGAAAACTCTGAAATACAGCTTCAAAGTGTCTCTATTGATGAAAAACGCAAAATAATTCAAAATACAAATAGGGGGTCTAGTGGTGAGGGGTGCCTGGTGGCTGCGGAGGCTCCAGCCCCCAGGAGCGGGCAGAGGACTGGTCCCTCCTCATGGTGCCCTTTGGACATCTTCAGCTTGGCACGGTGGGGGATGGAGATGGGCACTGGCAGCCCCGGGTCCAGCCCTGACCCCAGCAGCTCCTGATCAGGCCCCGACCCTGGCATCCCCTGATCCGACCCCGACCCTGTCATCCCCTGGTCCAGCCCCCATCGCGGCTGCATGGGAGCTGGCGGAGGGACGGCATCGGCTGCCGCGGGGGTCCAAGGCCTCACAGGACCTTCCTGCGGGTGCTCTCAGTGCAGCGGTTCAGGATGAGGTCTTTGCTGGGGCGCGGAGGAACCGCAGGTTGAGCCTTGGGCTTGTTCTCCTCTCGCTCGTCTTTCTCAGCTGCGGGTAAAGCAGATGCACGGGTGGGTCAGAGCTCTCCGTGACCCAGCACCTGCATGTCAGCGCTCAAAAGCTTCCTATGGAATGGCCACCAAAGCTCCTGGCTTGCCTCCTGCCTCAGCTGCCAGTGATGGCCTCCATGAGGTCAGGAGCTCATGGAAGCTCCTGGAAGTCAGGAGCCTGCTGGAAGCCCAGCTCTAGGGCTGCGTGAGGAGCTGCTGTCCCTTGGGCAGGTCACCAGTCTGGCATGGGGATTACCAGACCTAAAGCTTCTACCTCCGTAGCAGCTGCCTTCTTCATGCAACCCTTCCCTCTAGGTGCTTTGCCAACAGCGAATGTATGTGATAACGGTAACGTAAGAGCAGCACGGGTGAGGTGGGGGGCATGGAGGAAAGTGCAGGTCCTAAATGTGGGCCGACCTCCCACCAGGACCACATCTGCTCTTTTCTACCAGACCTATAACCTCATTGAGAGTAAGAAACCTCACTGAAAAGAAGTTCCTCCCCACAGACACTTGCTCCATAGGAAAAGGGTGGACAGGCAAGGTGTGACTTGGGGCACGGCCATGCTTGTGGGGATTCAGCCTGTGCCCAGGGTAATAGCCCCGCTGGGACTTACTGATGACGTTGGCCTTGTTCTGGAAGTTTTCCTTCATGTTCCTCCGGCTCTGGATGTACTTCTTGCTGTTCCTCCTGTAGGTCTCCTGGCTGATCTGCTTCCGTCTCTGCTTGTGGATGCTCTTCGCATTTCGGATGGTGGATCTGCAGCGAGTTAGAAACAAAACTTCCAGTTTTCGTGCCAGCAGCTCTCACACCACACACTTACTTGCCCAGGTTTCTCCCTCCACGCTTCCTTCTGTGCCTCACCCAGACCCCAACAGCTGCTTTTTGGTTTTGCCTGGTGGAAGGCAGCAGGTGGATGCCAGCCCTCAAGGGCAGCTGTAGGTGGGACATGGATGTACAGCGCGTTAGGAGGCAGCTGGAGTGCTGCTTTGGAAGCAAATTCTGAAGGGTGAAGCCTGAGCACAAGCCTGGAAAGTGATGATGGGAGTGGCGAGGTAGATTGGGCATAAGGTTGGAAGGACGAGATGGGCGTGAGGTTTATCCCAGAAAGCTCATGGAAGTGATCTATAGCTCTTTGACAAATGGACATACAGCATCTATACTGGCTGCAACACCCAGACCCCTGTGTGGGGTTTGGCATGGCTCCCTGATGCCCAGGATCAGTCCCTGGGCGAGGGGAATAGAGCGCAGGGTATGTGTCAGCATGCAGTGCTGAACCCACAACAGAGAAACTGCTGAGAGAAGTGAAAGGCTGAGCAGCCCAGGGCTGTAGGGCAGCACGCTGCTGCAGGGGAACCCCCAGTGTCACAGCTGTCCCGACAGGCAGACGAATGCCACCACTTTGTCTTCACTACCAGGGCATAAGCCAGGTGGCTCCTGATGTCCACCACACGGCATCATCCTGCCCTGCTCAAGGCAACGTGCCCCTCTGCCTTCAGCCCCTCCCTGGTGGGGCCACGCGCCCCATTTCGTAGCCAGCTCCTGCCCACAGCAGCAGGTCACCGCCATTGCACAGGGCTCAGCTGGCTGCCGTCACCAGTGCCACGGGGACATGCGTGCACAGGGGGGGCAAGTCACTGGCCTTGCAACCGGCCACCTCCCCTCCCCAAGGGTCAGTCAGCATCGCTGCATCCAAATACGTGGATCTGGGCCATTTGACACTGTCTCACACTCAACCCGTGCTCCAGCAGAGCTGGATTTTGAGAGATTTTATAGTCAGGCTGCGGTGTTTTCTTGCAGGCAAGAAAAGATAGTGGCAAGCTCTGCCCTTCCTGGCAGTTTTCTTTGCTTTGGAATTAATGAGTTAGTATTGCTTTTTATCTTTTTAATCAAAATAAAATCCCTTCCATTAGCTCAAATCCTCCCATCAGATTAGGCCATTTGGCAACTCTGATTAGTCAAATCTCTCCTCGCTTCTCAAAGGTTCAGTGGATGCACTTAGGAAATAAGAAAAAAGGCCAATTTGAAAACTAAATGAGATTAGCCCAGAAAAGAAACTTTGCAGAAGGACAAGGAGAAATACGCCTCGCTGAAGGACCTGTTGGAGCAAGGATCATGCAGCCCTGCGTCAGAAATGCTGGGGTGCCTCCCCCGCTGTGCAAGTCAGGGAGCACAATGCTATTTTTGCTGCAGCTCTGCAGGATCTGCCTCCTTCTCTTGGTCTGTCTTTGCCCTGCTCACAGCTCTCCTGGGCAGTTCCTCATTGCCAAGGCAAGCAAGGAACATGGCAAATCACGGGCTGGTTTCACTTCACCACCCTCGAAGAAAAGCTTTAGTCCTCCCTCCGGCCACCCAGGGCTTCTCCTACCTCCGTGGAGGAGCGCTCCGGTTCCTCAGCTCACTCTTCGCAGAGGGGTTTGTCTCCCCGGCTTTCTGCAGGTACATGGAGGGGTAATAACCCGTGGTTTCATCCTTCCTGCAGTGCAACACAAAGTGACATTGCTTGCAGTTGTGGCTCTGCAACCACCACATCTTCACGCCTGTCCCCAGATGGTGCTGGGTGAGTTCCCATGCTGCTTGCAGCAAGGGGAGCTCTGACTGTCCCCCCCACCTTGTGTACTTGTGGCTCTCCCTGGAAGACTGCGGTCAGTCCCAAAAGGAGTAGGTAGCAGGCAGAGCAATGGCTCACAGCTGAAGGGTCGTATTATCTCCCCTAGGGGTTTTGCTGGGCTCCTGAAGCATTGCTCAGGGCCTCCTGCCAGCCTACCTGGCTGCTGTGTGCTCCAGACCGCACCCCCCCCCCGCCCCCTGCCCAATCCCCCCCAGCCCAGCACACCTGCAAACATCAGATCTCCTGGTCACCCGCCCAGGCACAGGCTGGGGCAGGGGGTCCCCAGGGTTTGCAGCCACGCTGTGCCCTGCTGTGAACACGCAACCTGTGACTCTCCGGAGCACAAATGCAGCTGGGGTTCCCCTTGGGAAAGCCTGAGTTTGCAGGGCAGGCCAGGGCTGGGGTGAAAACTGAGGGTTTGCAATGCAAATCGTGCCAGAATACTTAGAGGTAAAATAACAGATACTTTTTTTTTTTCTCCATCTGTCTCCTTCCTGGGTATTTCTGAAGCCCCCAGCCAAGGAAGCCCCAGCTGTGATGTTTAACATTTGACAAAGCCACAAGCTACCAGAAGCAGTCTTGCAAAAGGAAGTGCTGGGCATCAGCACCCAAGGATCCACGGCTTCCACAGCTCCAGTGTGGAGAACTGCTGGCACATCCCTTCCCTCTGCGCGAATCCCACTTGCCTGATCTGTTCTTGGCATCTCTCACCTGATAACCCACCAGCCATCAAGGAGCTTGTGGATGACTTCGATGGTGTTGCCCTCCTGGAGGGTCAGCTCGTCCTCCTCCACAGCTGTGTAGCTTTTCAGGACAACGTACTGCTCACCTGTGCACAAAATCGGGTCAGGGGGTTGTGTGCTACCACCCCCAGGGAGGGGGCTCAGCCTCTGCAGCCCCTCAGGAGAGGAGGCACCAGAGCATCTACCCTACATTTTAGGCAAGAGCCAGGGTGCTTCAGGTCTCTGAGTTCAGATTCAGGCTTCCCCCAGCCTTGTCAGTGCCTGTGGCTCATCCCAGCCCCTCCAGCACCAGTGCAGGAGGAAGCCGGTAGATGCAAATAGTGGAAGCACCCCGGTCTCTGCTGAAGAGTATGTTTATAATTCAGGTGGTTAAATGAGGAAGAAGGAAGTGTTGCGCTAATAGAGTCTGTTGCAGTGTTTTGAAAACCACGAAGCAGCAGCCCAGAGAGCAATCGGCATGGGTCTGAGGATCCTCCCCCTGCTGCACATAATAAGGCCCCACTGTCACGGTGGGGTGATGGGGAGGGCTGGTAAGGACAGCACGGAAGCCAAGAGCTAGGGAAAACCTGCGCTTTGGTTCAGATGCTGCACCATGCTCCTTTGCTAACCCAGCAACTCAGCACTCACCCAGCTAGCTCAGAACAGCCGCTGGACAAACACGTGCATCTGTGATCAGCCAAAACAAGCATCTAATGCTGAGCTGCAGGTCATAGGAAGCTCCTGAGGTTGACACCGGGGCCACAAACCATGAGATTTATCCTTCCTGGCAGTCCCTGCAGCAACATGTCCCTGCCCAGTGGTCCTGCTCAGCGGGGGCCCTGCAATGAACCCTCCCAGCGGGGAGCTGTGGTGGGCTGTTCTCCAGTGCACACATTTTACCTGCGTAGTTGGGCTCTTGCTCTTCAGACTCATCAGGACCATCCATCGGCTCCAGATAGGCAGCTGGCACCCAGCCCCGTTTGTTCTTCAACTGGCAAAACCACCAGCCTGCAAGGAAAGCGGCCATGGGCGAGAGTGGGGATGTTGTGGGGGCACCATGGGGGTGCTGGTCCCTGGCTGGGGTAGGCGTGGGCACCCATGTGGCCTGGGAGGAAGGGATGATGCTGGGGCCAGTCTCTGTTTACACGGTGCAACCAGGGAGCTTGGCCGATTCATCCTGTTTCCTCCTGGGCAGGAAACCTCACAGGCATGTGAGGAGGTTGCACAGTTTTCTAGGATCGCCCCACACCCTCCCCGGCCAAAACCGATGGTCATGTGGCTCCATCTCAGTATGAAACATGTCCCAAGGGGACAAAAAGCACCAAGAGGTTCAGTGCTGCTGGTTGCATTTGCTCTGAGCCTCTCCTCTCCATCAGGAGATCCTGATACAACCGCCCACCCTTTAACTCATGCACCAGCGTAACTAACTCGCATGCTGTGCTTGGATGCAAGAGGCAAGGGCAGTCCCCATCCCCCCTGAAATGGTGGCCAGGAGGGGGCTGGCCCTCGAGGGCTCTCCAGAGGGATGGACACATACCGCTCTCGCTCTTCTCCACGACGTCCACCATGTCTCCAGCTTTTAGAGCCATCTCGGATTTGGAGCTCTTCTCATAGTCGGCGATGGCTCGGTATGTTTGCAGGACAATGGGGCCCGTGATGTCTGCAAGGGAGGAATGAGACGTTCCCTCTCTCAGCCCCCAGCGCAGAAATAGCCTGTTTCAGGCAGGCCAAAAGCAGCCCCAGGACCACCCAAAGCACTCTCCCAGCCTCTTCTGGTCTCAAACCAGCTGGATCCCAGGACAGGGACTCATCCCCCCTGAGGCTGTGGTTTCCTCCCAGCTACAGCTCTGGCACAGACTGTGCTCTCGGTCAAGGCATCCGCCGAGGGATGGCTGCCCCTCTCCCCACTAGGCTTTGCTGCTGCCAAGGCAGCTGCTTGCACCCCTCCGATGCCTCTTACCGGTGGGGGTTTTCTTGGCATCCTTTGGCAGGAGGAAGACTTCGGGCTTCTTGATCCTGGCCGGGTCAGAGCAAAGGCAGCTCAGTGCAACCAGCCCTCGCCGCTGGCAGCGGTGCCCTCCCTGCAGGCTGCTGCCAGCACCAGGGGCTGGGGACGCAGTATTTCCCCCAGAATGGCAGGCAGCTGGACTCACTGGCTGTCTGTGACGGGGTTCATGTCGTCGTGACGGACCTTGAAGAAGTTGACCACGTGCAGGCACCGGGAGATCTTGTGGGGCAGGTTGATCAGAGCGTAGCAGTACTCGGCCAGCGTGCCCTGTCTGTTCTGAGTTGAACGCTGCCCGTCAAACCACTTTGGGGCTGGGGAAGAGGGGAAAATACTCCGAAAAAGCAGACAAAGCGCACTGTTTTTACAACTTTCCCAAGCAGGCTGCTCCGAATCATTGATTTTGCCCCCAAAACAAGTGGATTTGGCTTCAGGGCGCTGCACGGTGCCCATACGGTGCAGCCCTGCGGGAGTGTGGCCCCGTCCCCTCCCTCGCTGCTCCAGCCCCGGCCCCCGGGGGGGCACGCACAGTCCCGCAGAGCTGGCTGGAGCTGAGGCAGGGCCGGGGCTGGTTTGCAGAAGCGCTGCAGCTGCGGGTTCCTCTTCCCGGCAGCGAGTGCAGGGCTGTGCCCAGCCCAGGTGCTGCAGGCAGCGCGGAGAGCTCTGTGCTGCCAGACTCGTCCCCTGCAGCCCACGGACCCTTGCACAGCTCACGCCAGCCAGAAAAAGTCCTCGTTTGGCCCCATGTCGGTTACAGGCTAACTCCCACTCCTCTGCTTGGGCTAAGCCCAGCTGCTTACTCTGCTGGGACACAAGCTGGGGCTCCAGGGACTAGCCTGCGGCCGGGGCAGACATGCTCATTCCTCCATCCCACTGGCCATGGTGCAGCCGCTCTTGACCCCAGGGCTCCAAAATGCTGCTGGCAGCCCCGACCCACAGCAGCGTTGCACCCCATGGCGGGGTGCATGTGTGCGGCCAGTGGCACACCCCCCAGCAGTCTGACGCCTGTCTCATCCCCGGTGCTTTCACTTCCCCAGACAGGACAGGGACGCTCCGGACAGCCGCGGCATGGCAGCGGCAGCATGTAGGAAGGGTCCCGGCATGGCAGTGTTAGTCCAGCCCCAAGGGGAGCCCCCCAAACACAGCACCTGCACTGCTGTGTGGAGCATGTTTATTCCTCCTCGAGAGGTGTCGACCACAACCTGCAGCTATTTCTCATGTTCCTTCCTCCCTCCGTTAAAGCAGGAAATTAAATAAAAGGGGGAATTTTGCTGACCTGCACCTTGCATGGGGACAAAACATCAGCTCTTTGTATCAGGAGTTCATTCCCTGCCATTGAAGACATGTTGCATTGTTTCCTCTTACAAAATAACTGTGTTGCCATAAGACCACTAAAACCAATCCCAGTGATGCTGTCACCGGAGAAGGGCTCAGCTCAGCTCAGCTCAGCTCGGCTCAGGCTTTCCAAAGCCAGACCCTTTGCACCAGCCAGGGGTTCCAGCCAATGCTGTGGTATGTGTTTGTGGGGTGCCCAGCCTTCGGGTTGGAAGGATGGGGTCTGCGGGGCTGCGAGTGTTGGGAGTAACCACCGCTGATGCTCAGACCTTTCTGGGGTTTTGATTTCAAGCCCAGTGGGCAGGAACAAAGATTGCATCAAGCACCTGCGTGGGAGGCAGCTGGCAGAGCTCAGCCCGCCGGGGAATTTCCCAACCAGCTGCAATTTCTATTTCACCCCCCAGCCCTGGCGTCTGCCCCTCACCTGGCAAGCGTGGGATGATCCGCTTCTCCATGTTGATGTCCCCGGATTCGATGGGGAACATCTCCTTCAGTGCTTTCTGCGGAGCAGGACCAGGCACAGCCGTGAGGATGGCACCGGGGGATCCCCCTGTGGCACCCACTCTCCTGCCAGTGGCTTCACCCCCTTTGCCGGCACTTGCCCCGCTGCCACAGCCACGTGCTGCCTAGCCGCTGTGCCTCGCACTGGGAGAAATCTGCCAGGGGAGCACGGAGCCACCCCCCAGCTTCAAGAGGCAAATGAAGGGTGAAGGAGACTGAAGCACTGGGACCCAGGAGCCTCTTGGAGCCAGGTTTGTTCTGGGGCAATTCCAGCTGGATTTCAGCCTCCTCTTTTTTTATTCCCACCCCCTGCCCTGGTGTGCTGAGCCGGGGGCTGGTGCCCATCCCGGGACAACTCACGTGGAACTCGTAAATCTCGGTAAACCGGCGGTAGACGACCTTTTCGGAGAGGTCATTCCACTTCACCAGGAACATGTAGACCTGAGGGGCAAAGCAGAGGCACTGCAGCTCTGTGGGCAAGTGGGACCCTGCACCCCGCTGTGCCAGGGACCCCAGGGAGCACCCCCCACCCCCCCATACCCCCCAGACAGTTCAATTTCGGATAAACTGCATCTTTTTCTTCCGCCACCCCAACACAAGTAGCTTTTGCTCAGGTGATGAGTGAGCTGGGTGCTAGGGAAGCTGGGCAGGGATGGAGAGGGGACACAAACATGCAGATGGGTGGGAATCAAAGAGGGAAAAGCCCTTTTCAAACCTGCAAAGTAATCAACAGCTTGCAAAGGAGGTGCCCAAAATCTTGTGTGTTCAAGACATTTTAGCCCCTGGCTGCCTCCAGCTCACGCTGTCAGCCAGGACTGCCCCCCTAAAAAAAAGGATGCTCTCAGCCCCTCAGTCACATTTATCTCAAGAAATTTGCTGGCCAGGCTTTTTACTCCGTCCAGTCCTTACTACTCAGCTCATTGGAAGGTCGCCGCATACTCACATAGTGCTGGCTGGGGAAAAACCTTTTCTCATAGCCCAGCAGCTCGATGTGCCGGATGAAGGCCTCCCCCATAGCTGCTCCCAGCCACGCGTCCTGCGCCGACCCCTGTGCCTACCTCCCCTCTGCCTTCGCCCAGCTCCGCTTCGCTGATAAAGCTGCCAGGAAAGCGGAAGGCCCCGTTGCAATCGCACCCGTAATTGTTTACCCGCTGTGGTTTGTATTGAGTCGGTGCTTCCCGTTGGGAGTCTCCAGCCCGGCCCTCCAGCAGCTCCAGGGCTGGGAGGAGGCAGGCAGCAGGGACACCTCGGGGATGCCCTGGGGGCACCTCTGCAGCCAGAGGACAGTGAAGGGCCAGGGCCAGGCCGGCTGCCCCCATAGCCAAGTGGACCCTCTGATGGCTGCCGCTGCGCCGGTGGTGGCACAGGGTGCTACAGCCCCTGTTTCGCAGAGGGTGGGGGACAAAGTGCCTTGGCAATGGCAATCAGAGGAGTCTTCACCCTCTCAGGCAGAGCTGGATGGGCTGGATGAAGCACGTTAACGTGCTCCGCAAGCCCTGGGACAGCAGCACCATCCTCTGTAGGGATGGGAGACCACCCTGTGCTTCCAGGGCAGGCAGGGACGCTGGGGCACGGTGTGCAGGCAGGACGTGGCAGCCACAGGCCATGTGTGCAAGAGCTCCTGCCCTTGCATCACCAGTTCCTTTCAGCCACCTGCTGCTTCCCCAAAATCTGCCACCCCAGGACCTGAGCCAGCCCCAGGTCCCCTCACTGCTTTGCAGTGCTCACTGGGTACAGGGGCTGCCCAAAAGCGCCGGGCACAGGGACCCCAGGCATAGGGGAAGCCCAGGGTGGGCTGCAGATGGACCCCCACCTGCCACTGGGAGAGCACAAGGGTCCCTTGCAAAGCCCCTCTGAAATGGCAGCACAGCATCCTCCTCCTCCCCCGGCTCTGAGCAGAAAGGCCTGAAGGGCCACAGGGACTGCGCTCACCGGTCCTACACTGCTCACAGGCACAGGGGCACCCAGCAGCACTTTCGTCCCCAGCGAGGCCACCCTCAATGACAGGGCTGCCAGCGCTGCTGGGACCCGCTCTCCAAGGGATGCTGGGGATGAGCTGTGAGGCCTCGGCCCCGTCCCCCACTCCATCCCCCCCGGAGCCCATGCTCAGGCGCAGCGCTGCTCACCGGAGCAAGCCCAGACCCCCCACATCTGGGGCTGGAGCCACCCTGCCCAGTGAGGCAGCAGCCCCAAGGCACCCGCGGAGCCAAGACGGGCTCTCCCCACGGAGACCACCAGCAAACCCTGCCACAGGGCCAGCCCCCCCGCCCTTGTGAGCTGCAAAGACAAAAGCTTGCTCTGGCTGCATTAAAAATATCAAACACTAACTGTAGCTTTGCTCTGAATCTCAAGTATGGCACTTTGTAGCTGTTGAGATCAGAAGCGTGGTCATTTACATTCGGTTTCTTCTTATCTTAACATGGGGACTTCCCTGTATGCAAGGCAAAATTATACAACCAAAATATAAAAAAAAGACCTCGAGGGCGGTTTGGATCTTCCTTTGCTGACGGCCAGATCGCTGCTGCTTATACAGAACCCCACCAACTTTGTCATGAAAGCTAATTTCGTAATGACAATTGTTTGTACTAAATTTAAAACTGCTTTACAGACAGTGTGTGACTGGAAACCGCTTAATTCACCGTTTCTTCCCGTTTCCTCATTCCTCGTCTTGTGATGTGAGAAATGAGATGAAGCATGGTAGATCTCACCGCCGGCGAGGGGCTGGTGCAGAGCGAGACGCCGTCTGAGACACAGCTCAGCTTCCACCAACACTCACAGCGTTAGTAGGTGTCAAGAGGTCCTAATTTTGGAAGAAAACTCTTGGAGGTGACGCATCTGATAAACAAGCTGGGGTTATGGAGGTCAGGAGCTGATTCATGTTCTGGGAAACAAGGCTGGCATCTGAATACAGGACCTGGCTTTTGCGAGCTGGAGCAGCTCCCACAGCCCCTGGAACAGCAGACACGGGACCCGAGGGGATGGATTTCAACCACAGCCATGGAAGATGAAGCACGAGGGGGGTTAATTCCTCAGGCGAATGGACTACCCGCTTTTCTGCAGTGTTCCACCCAAAAGTAGTACCAAAACCTCCTAGAAAGTAAAAGCTGAAGAAAGGAACTCCACTCTAATTCTGTTCAAAATGTCATTTTTTTTTTTTTTTTTTTTAAGCTTAATTCAAATCCAGAGCCAAGGGAGGCCCTGCTCATGTCACGTCTGTGTTTCCTTAACGTGGCCAAATTGGCCACAGAATTTCAGGTCATTACACTCGGCCTCTCTAAACTGCTACACTTTTGGCAGAATACAGTATTTTTCACTGGAACACAGTTGTGCAGCTACTGGAAAGTTCTTAAACTGACACTGTGATGGATCTGCACCTACAAGGCAGGCACTCCCGTGTCAGTCAGTACTAAATCTCTTTAGTACTACACGCTCCAACAGCCGGGGCAAAAATCACACAAAACTGGACATCTGCCCTCTTCCTCAGCAGCCTGCCGTGGAGGGCAGCTAGGAGAAGAAACCAAGGAGAAAGGGCTCAAGTTTCATAGGTGCAAAAACTTCAAATCCCAAGGGAAAACACACAACAGAGGTGCAGGACCCGAAAAAGCTGGTGTGCCGTACCCAGGGAACATGGGGCTCTGCCACTGGCACCCTGGATCTTGCACCACTGGGGTCCAACATTCCTGTTCAGGAGAAAGGAGCCAGCCCAAGGCACAGGACAGGCTCCTAAAGGTCAGGAAAACACGGGGAATAAATACTGGTCTGCTACTTCACCACCACGTGGAAGAAAAAAAACCATATTCAGAGCTCTGTTAAGTTGTTGCAATTTTATTTATTTACTTGTTAGTACAGCCAAGGTTTTTTAGGGCATTGTCACTCAATACCCAAACAGTGACACACCTCACGTATTACTAGTTTGGAAACGAGTGAGATTTTCATACATGGTCAACATCTTCCAAGTTTGCTACCTATTAGAACTATATAGATATTTTTAATATAAAATTGCTATTTGGAAGGTATAAATATTGGTGCTATTATTTTGTCAGTCTAATTTCTCTCTACTGGATATAACTCAAAATGTCCGAGACCAAAAAGATCCTTCAGTGTTGAATGCTGACAGCATTACTGCAAGCCCAGCAGCAGACGGACACAACGCACACCACCACGCCAACTCCCAGCATCATCACATAAGGATTCCAGTCCTTCCAGTAAAACCATTGCATCAGTAAAACCAATGCACCAAACCACTGTTTGGTTTGTTTTAGCTCCTGCACGCCACGTTGCAGGAGGTCGGCGCTCTGTTGTTAGCTACCTGGCAAGGCAGGAGCCTGGATTTAGTTAATTTTCACCATTTTTTCTGCTGGTGACGCCTCACCCTCGGTTGGAGTGAGCACCAACAGCCACACCAGCAATAATACAGAGCCTGGCTGGGGGGGCAGCTGCAGGTGAAGAAGGGATGGACCATCCTTCTGCTTTTTTCAAGGGGAAGCCGAGAGCCCAGGGAAAGTTGCGTGAACTCATTTCCCCGTTGGAAACACTCGGAGCAGCAATCGCAGAACTGCCCATTGCCCTGATAACAACCCGTTTATGAAGGTACGTTAACGGAGCATGTCTACCCAAGTCATCATCAGCAAAATAGGTCAGCAGGTATAATTTGGGACAGGACCCACGGGGCTGAGTTAACGGGCTCGCTCCCACGGGTCTGCCGAGGCAGGAAGGCAGCGCTCCATTGGCCAGCTCCATTTCCCATCTGGAAAGATGGAAGGGACAACTGGGATGAGCGTTTTCAAAATGACTCGGCACGGAGCTCACCCTGCTCCTACGGCCAGCAGCAGCAGCACGAGGCCCAGACAGCTCATCCGGAGCACTTTTATCTGCACGGAGCAATTGTGAAAACACGGGGACTCGTCCTACAGCTCTCCCTCGCCTCTGGAATGGCAGGTGTGTGCTGCTCCAAATTCACCTGCTGAATTTCAGGTTGCTCCCAGGGAACAGATGCTGCACCCAACTGAATTTAAGCCTTGGAAATCTTCCTTGAAGACACAACCACCTCACCCTCCCCTGGGCTGGATTCCTGTCTGAAAGGCATGACTGGAACTTGCTTCCTTTGCTGGAACAAAGAACTTTGCTACAGCATGTTCTACCTGCCTACAGGACTACTGCCACAGCTTGATTCGATGTAAAATATGGGACAGTCATGAAAACCATCAGGAAGGTCTTTATTTCTTCATCAGGGCATCAAGTTTACCATTTGCGCATAATGCAGTCAGCCCAAACTCATGCCAATAAAAGAGAAACCTTTACAATAATCTGCATCTTCTCTATAGAGCTTATCATATAGCCAGCGCTTTACATCTCTTATGTAAGAGGTTTGTGAAACTTAAAATGCATACATGAGTCTCTAGGTGATGTGGGGAGCAACCAGGGCTGTAGGGGACCTAACTTCTGACATAGTAGGACTTAACGAGTAGCTTGTAGCATAGGTTTCCATGACTAGTTCTGGATGAACAGAAGGGCATCCCCCACAGCCTTCAGGAGAAAAGCTCTCGCACAGGTCCATGCGAGTTTTGCCTATGTTAGGACTGCGAGACCAGACCCACCATATATAAACCGTGTGATATTCTGGTAACATATGCACTTACTACTTTGCATTAATCGAACAAACTATAACAGGGTTTAATTTAAATTGGTTCCTAATCCACACACTGAAATACTGACCATTTCACAGTCCATCTCATTAATGCGTACTAACGGTCAAGTGAACCAGTTTATCTTTTATTTATGAAAAAACATATGAATTGTGATAGATATCATAGGAAAAATTAGTTCAAATATACAGATACTATTGTCCAGTCAGCCATTAAAGGAGTAAGAACCAAAAAGTAATGATTTCTCCCCCCCCCCCCCGCCCCCCCCAAAGTAAAACTAACAAACTGAACTACTTGCAGGAATTTTTCCTCATTAGAAAAGCTAAGATGCATTCAGGTATGGCGAAATTCAGCTTTATTGGGAAATGCAGACAGCCTCTGTTAAGTCCCTGTTGATTTTAATCCCTGTCATCTCCCCAGCATTGCTGCATGAAATTTAGTCCTTATAACATATTCTGAAGTAAAACCAGCCATTCCAAATCTACAGTCATTCTTTGCTTTAAGTCAATTCACAGAACTGCTGAAAAAGTAGACATTTCTATCTAAAAGTACAAAAAGGGTTTGTATAGAAGGTACTTCTCTTATACAGTTATATTACACAGCTCAAGACAGTCCCGGCAGGCTCTTCTCAGAAACGGATGCTTGTGACTAGATAAGAAAAATTACAGAAGTGAGTTAGTTTCATCACAGCTCTGTATCTTATCACAAATAGGAGCAGTTTGCATCACCTTTGCCAGTTCTTTAGGCCTAGATTCAGAAAGCATGTGGAAGCTGAATATTGCTCTCACTAAATACGAGATTAGATGTGTGCCTGAGCCGTCTCTGTAAGAATTCAGATCAAATATTTGCTTTAGGAGAAGTTCAGTGGATGGGCTAAAGCATCCAGAACTCCGAACCGCTGCAGCACCACGTTGTGCAGCCATCGCTCCAACAAGATTTCCGTGACCTTTAACGGACAGCTGAGATGGCTTTTTATACCTCCACTGGGGGAAGGGCTTCCCATGACAAATCAAGTGTTTCTTTAGTATATTTTCTCCCACCGTGTTCAGTTTTACGACCAGTATTCCCAAAGCAGCCTTCACCCATTTCTTGGGAAGGCTCCTGCTGCACTCGCAACGCTCCGGGCACAGCAGCGGGTATGCTGGTATGTCAGATTCCCCCAGTTTCTACCAAATCATTTCTGGATTTGCCCCTTCAGTCCCTCATCCTGAAGCCACCAGCAGCCCCCAGTGCACCAGGCTGTGCTTATGCTGCCTGGACGGGGACCATGGCTGAGGCTGTCCCCATCCCAAGCAGCTGTCCCCATCCCAAGCAGCGGATGGTGCCCGGAGTGCAGCCCACGGGCATCTCTGCTGGGACAATCCGCCTTCCCACCCGCAGCCCAGCAGAGCTGAAGGACAGAGCTGGGGTTTGCTGGTGGCCTGCGTCCCCAGGACTGGCATGGTGCACAGATGCTTTGGTCTCCAGCATGAATCCCTGCCTTTTCCTTACTAAAGCCAGGCAGGCTACAGCTCGAGCGTACTACACAAATGCATCCAACTTGGTATCAACCAAATCAAACTGCTAATGTATCCAACACTACATGAGGAAAATACTCGGTTGGGAATACGAACAAAAAGCTCAATACAGAGCTGTGATAGCTTAAAATTGCCGTTTTCTCTGAACGAAGCACAGACACGACCGTGGGGGTCAGCCTATTATATCTGGTGACGTGACGGCATAACCGGCACTGCTCTCCACCTCCACCAAATTGCCATTTTTAGGAATGAGTGAAGTTAAGAATAGTATAAGAGAAAGATTCAGACATTTTTGCAATGTAAATGAAACGAAGCTTTTCATAAAAGTTAACTGGAAAAGAAAAAAATCTTTCAAAGGAAACGGGTTTGCCATCACGATTAATAGCTTTACCAAGCATCCCAAGCTCAGAGAACGCTGCAATCGTAGTGAAGAGCTTTTCCTGCCCAGCTACAATTTGGAAATATACAGGCTTTACCAGGAATAATAATGCTTTTTCACACAACTATCTCAGAGTTCTTCGTAAACACTAATTCCCTAAGTTTTCCTTTACTCTGCCTCTGAAATATGTCATTACCATCACCCGTTTTTATTTACAGGCCACATTTTCCCAGGACTGTCTGCCTCATCAATGTGCACACTGCATGTTTTACGTTGTATTTGGATAAGGTAGGGAAAACATTCTACGTTTTACAGGTGAGAACTGAGACAAATAAATTAATTCGTAAGTAAAGGACTGGTGCCTTCTGGCATTCAGTCCTGTATCTCAGCCCTCTTCTCCCCACCCAAAAATATAAAAGTGTTACTCCTTGACAGGTGCTGAGTTCAAGAAACAGTAAATTCTTTTACCCAGTGTTGATGAAGTCTACCACGTTGGGTCTGGTTCTTGCTTTATTTGACAATTTTCTTCTGTTTCTGTAATATCTGTTGAAAAAGCAGTAATGAATGAAGAAAAAAGGGAAGTTCCCAATCAATTTTGTTGTTATTGCTGTACTCAGTACGTAAAAACCTATGAAAATATGGAAAGCATTAATTTATCCTCTTGAAATATTAACAGTAAATAAAAATATATTCACAACAATCTGATTCTGTGGACATCGCCATATTCATGTCAATATAAAGCAGCCTGGGCTCTTAGAGAACTCTAGTTTTTGAAGAACAGAAATAAAAATTTAAAAGGGTTTTTATACAGCTGAAAGACTCACTGGGCTGGAAAGGTACTTAAACCAAAAAGGAAACACCAACACCACATAATCAGTGAAAAAACATCAGCTACATCACTGTTTTGGCCCTGCCTGCTGCTCTGCAGTCCTTCTCCCTGCTCTGTCAATCCCCAGCACCACTCCTGCCTTCAGCCACCTCCTCAGACACGCGATGCTGGGTGAAGCTTTTCAAACACTCACAGGTTAAGCCTGTAGCTCCTGACTTCAACTGCGTCAGGCATGATCGCTGTTTCACGTTTTTAAAGATGCTCTCTTCCAAAGGTACCTACCAACATCTGAAGCTACTCGTGCTCAAGTCATGCCTTCTGGGTGATTTAGTAAATTAACATTCATTGCCCAAACTCTTGTTTTCACAGCACTGACTATTTTTCAGATTTTTTTCCCATCTGCAGGACTGCTTCTCAACTTGATACAGACTTCCACATTATTTTATATTAATCTGTCCAAACCAAATTTTGACTCTAGCTCATTTTATTTCTTCAACGCACAGTATCACATAGGAAGGCTTTATGATATGCTTAAAAAACCCCAACAAAACAGAGACAGAAATTTTATCTTCTTGGCTGAAGCGTTCATCATCTTTTGATACAATTTTTTGCATTTCCAGGAGACTTCATTACAAAATCTTCACTTTTTTTTGTTCACAGGGATGCTTGGAGGTACATCAAAGAAATCTGGTGCCTGTATAGCACTGCCTATATGACCCGAAGCCTGATCTTGTTCTTTTTATAAACAGAGAATATGATGTTGGAAGGAAATTGGTTTTCCACTGAAGTTGTTTGGAAGATTCAGAGCTAGGGTAATTCATCACTATAAAGCCAAGCCATTTCACGATCATTTTACACATTCCAGCCTAGCTCTGAAGTGATCTGAAGTTCTTTAGCAACTGCATGCCTTTTCTCAAGATCATTCCTCTGGTTACTGGGTCTGAATCCAGTTTGGGATGACAAATCCATACCCATGCTTGTCTGTTTCTTCACAACCATCACTTTCAAGGCTCATAGCTAGATTTCCTCCGCATGAAGGTACCCAGGAACAACTGTCTCTCTCCATCATCTCACAGTTTCAGCAATCCCGCATACTTATGGCATTACAAAGACATCTGATGTTCCAGATCTTTCAATATCCCTGTATCTTTCAATAACTGTGAGCTTAAAATCTGCAGCTCAGCTCTTCCGTGGCTCTTAACACTCGCCTGTTTTTTGTTTTGACCGCTGCAACAGGATTGATCTATGCTCCAAGAAAGACCTGCTCCCAGCACTGGGAGAACCTGGCCCTGAGCTTCCAGCAGCAGTTCTGGTTGAGCATGTCATCCCAGTGACCTGACAGGGAAACAGGAGCAATGGGCACTGGAAAGGGCATTTCCATGGAAAAGGATACAGAAGAATGGAAACGCTGAGATTTGCTGCTTTCTCTTTTGGAGGGACCCAAGCAGGGTTAGGGAATGAACTCAAGGTGAGAGTTTTCAGATGACAAGCACTGAGGCGCGGCGGCCACCACCCCAGGGCTGTTGGCTACGCTGCTGGCACATCAGAAAGCCCCTCCAGGACCAGCTGGCACAAAGACAGCAGCCTGGCCAACTCGGAGCACCTGCCATCCCCTGTGTCAGCCACGCCAGAGGCAGCCACAGCCGCCCCGGGCTGTGCTGACAGGCTGGGACTATAGCAGAGGCAGCATTTAGAGGACCAGAGCCCACAGCAGCCACCAGCATCCCAATTCTCAGGTCAGTCCAGCACTCCTAATGCTCCCAGACCATTGCATGCAATGCATGCAATGCTCCTAATGCTCTGAGACCATGCAAAAGCACAGGGGGGTAAAAGATCTACAGCCTCCTTGGTCTTGCATATATCGACAGCTGAAAAAGATACAGCTCCGGTATGTTCTTGGACAATAGGAAAGTTGGATGTTTTTCAGGGCTTAAGCTCTGAGAAACATCAATACTCCCCTTCCCTGCACAGCACATGCAGGCCAATGTGGCATTCAAAGTTCCTGATGGTGGCAATCGTTTACTTGCATTAATTGTGGAAACTACAGTGTTGAATAACGAGATGCATTGCTCAGGACATGAGCAATCACTCAAAGCCTATATATATAGTAATGACTCACCAAGCAAGAACAACAACTCACAAAACTCCTTTGTAAAATTATTTGAATAATAACTTTTGCTGCAGAGTGTTTTTCACATGATGCATCCTGATATTAATACAGACAAAAAAATGTCCTGGGAACAACTAAAAGCCCTTTTCTGTTTTGACTGACCTGTCTCCTTTAAAAAAAGACGCAACTTTTTTCACAATTACTTAAAAATGTTTGTTGAAAATAGCTGAAGACAAACACTTACCTCCTACAGATACTTCCATTTGGCTTGGTTCAGCTGGCTCTTAAATGAAAAAAAAACACAAACCAACAGTCAAACGAATATGAGTACAGTTTCAACAATATGAATCAGATAAGCATCTTAGAAAAATTATGGCAATTAAGCTTTCCCTGAAAAAAAAAATGCCTAATTTTTTTCTCTTCTCATTAGACTCAAATAGCTTTGTCTGGGAGAAATATGTGTAATATTCTATACAGTCTGCAAAAAAAACCCCACCCAGAATAGGTAGCCAAGTATTTATTATATTACACTACCTAAAACTTTCTCTTCGGACTGAGTTTGGCCCACTGCAGCAGACATATCAAGTCCTGGCAGAACATAACACACACTTGCAGGAAATACATCAAGTTTGGAATGGCTTTACTCAAACCACTTAAATATAAAGCAGTATTTAAAAAAAAAGTCACCCCTTCTGGTTAGAGCACTGTCTTCCACAGTGAGTATGTGTATTTTGGGAGAGAGTGAGAAGGCATGGAATAGGGGGCAAAAAATACGTTTTAATTCCATAATGCTTTTTCTCCCCGCTATGTTGATGGATTATAGATGGCCAGGTGCTGGGCAAGCTCTTCAGCCTCTGTAACACTGTGGGTGAGTGAAGGACGGACAGACTGCAGTGGTTCACTGATCACAGCAGCCGTTCTCCTCCCTCCCACCGCCTCCCACTGCAAACAGAGCAGCTCGTAGTTTCTTTTGTAATTATTTCCGCCATACAAGCATCCCTTACTCTCAAGAGGTTTATTGAACGCTCTCTCTTAGTCTCCTCGTTTCTTTGAGTAACAGTTTATCCAGATAATTGCAAAAGTCTTTCCTGCACTACACCAGTTTGGGAGACACGTTTTTAAAAGATCTGCGAGCATTTACGAACCATACTGCGTCAAATGGAAGTCGCCCAACTACATTCACTTTAGCTACCCATAGCGTAAAGCTAAGTTCTCCATTCACACTAAGACAGGTGACGTGTGTGCGGTCTAGACACAGTCTAGCAGGGGTTACAGAGCTCTGCAGCAGGCAGAAATTCCATCAAGACCCCATTCGAGGTTCTCACATGTTACACAGAGAGATATGCAGCCAAGTGAGGTTTCCATGTGGCTCAGACGCACACAGACTTTGGCTTAAGCAGGTATCAATAAATGGATACTGAGTTTGCTTTATGTATTGCCCCTACTAATCATTCTTCACAGCTCACTCATCATCTGCAAAAATCAAATCAATGAACACACCAATGACACAGCTTGACAGAAGCAATAGCTCTTTCTATTAATTTATTAATATTTAATAGCTATAAAAGTCACCGTCGAACACCATCTGTCAAAATAAAACGGCTCATCACGAGCAGCGTGTACCCAGGACACGACTACTAGTATCACCTGCCAATAAGATCGAGAACTCCATACCCTACCCCTCCTGCAAGGACATGCATCGCGCTCTGAATCACCTGGTAGTACTGGTGCTGCTGCTGGTGCTGTTGGCGATGCTTCTGCTTCAGCTTTTTCCATCAGCTCTAAGAGTAGACATGATCACTGTTTAACTTCACAATGACAATGGTCCACATGTAACACAAGGGCAATCTTACTTCTTGAATCTGCAAATCCTGAAACTTGCCGCACGAACAGGTTACTGATGCTTGTGATTGAGTTGCAGTTCAGTATTTTTTGTTACAGAAAACACATTCCCTATCTTGCCTGCAAGCACCATAAAACTTCCTTTGAAGTTCCCACATGTTCCTCAGAAGAGGAATAAAGCATCGTACCTATAAGCAGCAGGCTCAGAGCCTTTCAGTCATTGGCCTTGGTGTCTATCAATATCAGATCATTTCCAACATAATTAACGGACACGAACAACAGACAAACCCCACATGTTCAATGGCCAACCTGCTCCCCCAGTGATGGAAGACGGTCGGATTACCTGTGTTGCTCTTACTCAGCCCTTAGCTAGCCTCAGTCCCAACACATGCTGAATAGACAACAGTTTAATAGCTCCTTTCATTTCTAATTGAATTATTTGGAAACGCTATTACACACTTATCTGCCTGGAAGGTCCCCTCTTACAAAGGGGTCCCTTTCCCACCTAAGACGGCGTGCCCGGGACCGGTAAGCATGTCAGTGTGAGTTACTAGCTACAATACCTTCCTGAGGACACCTCGTGCTTGCAGTTCGCAGATCTCAGCACATTAACATACTGGAATATACTGGAATTATTAAAATGGAATATACTGGTGGCTGGATACAAAAGCGGTGATGCCGGTGGCTAAGGCTCAGGCTGGCTCGGGCCAAAGGAATGACAGCAGGTTACCTGCCCTCTGAACTTCTAACCTGACCCTGGCTCAGAGAGAACCCGGCACAAGGGACACGGTAACAGCAGCGTTTCGCAGTTTCATTTTTTTCTCTTAAAGATCTAAAAAAACAGGTCACAATTATTTTAGGCAACTGAAAACACTACAACTTCTTTTTTTCCAACCCCAAACAATTTCATTAACATGGCCAAGTTGGCCACAGCATTTCAGGTCATTACACTCTGCCTCTCTAAACTGCTACACTTTCGGCAGACTGCAGAATTTTTCACTGGAACACGGTTGTGCAGCTACTGGAAAGTTCTTGCTTATTAACTGACATTGCGGTGGATCCGAACCTAAAATGTAGGCACTCCCATGTCAGTCTGCTGCTCAGTCAAGGTCCTAAATCTCTTTGGGACTCTGCAGCTGAAAAAATACAAAATCAGTATCTTGTGGTTTTGTATCACAGTTCATGTGCTAATCTTACACTGCTCTGTAAATGTACCACGCTGCTCTCAAGTTAATTGCACGTGCATGTTTAGTCAGGGAACCTTCATGAGACACAGACAAGAGTTACACACAGAACTGAACCACCCTGCAGCCTCTGCCACCAAACCCAAAGGTGGAAAACGAATCTGGGTAAGCTACAAGAATACATTTGCCATCAGCGTCTCATAAATACTTACGATTGTTAATCACAAGTCCTGGCAATGGTCTGCAAGAGAAAAAGAAAAGTTTACTGATTCTAAAAGATACTGCATGGGCCTTCCCTCCCAAAGCAGCCTCACCTAACCTTTCGGGACAGAGGTCGTGCTAAAAAACACACAGGGAGTTGGACCAAAGCATAAGGAACCGTCACAGCAGCTCTTGGGCACCCTGGCTTGTGTGCTCGCACTTTGAAAAGGAACATAGACAGAAACATCAAAATCCTTCCCTCGCTCACCACCAGCTAACCAGGGAGTCCCCTCTTCTTCAGAGCCCAACTCGACACCGTGGATCGAGCAAGAGTCCTTTCAGTTAGGACAATTCATGATTAAGGGTTGAGAGTTCAGACCCCTTAGTAAAACATATCTAAGAGATTTCTCTCTTTAAGTATAAACTGAAGCATTCAGACTCCTGTGAAGCAGTCTGCGACTTGAGAAGTCACATAAACTGTTAAATTTGTATTTTCTATCCCTGAACTCCTCCCTAGTATGATTCCAGAGTTTCATCTGTTCTGCTTCATGCATACAAATATACTTTGTATATATGTGTGTATATATATGTCTGCGGAAATAAACACATATAAATGAAATCCACTTATGTTGTAATTGGGCAATATTGTATTTTTAAATATTGTAGATAAACTCATTTTGTAGGGAAAAAACCATTTATCAAAGAGTTTACTTAACTCAGGATGCGTAACATCTGAAATATTAATACTAGTACAAACACTATTTACTGTTAAGAGCCAACAAGCTGTGGACTTGTCTCTCAGAACTTGATCTTACAAATGGGAGAGCAAGGCCCACAAGACTTTAGGACTCACAGATACGAATGGATTGTAACTGCTGTAATACGCCTGTAAATAAAATGCCCTGTGCCATACTCAGTTGGACACATCCTCCAAAGAGTCACCATCTTCACTCATGCTATGAACATCTGGGCTCCATTTGACCTGATCTGGTTTTACCCCAAGGAGCCAACATCTTCCACTATTTAACGATGCGCTGCAACTTCTATTCTTTCCAGTCTCGATTTATTCCAGACACAGGGCTGTCCTCGCGACATCTGTACAATCTGATCAGTGGCAACCACTTACCGAATGACAGTAAATTTGATAAACTCCGCTGATTCCAAAATCTTCCTCATGGAGCTAATTTCCAGATAACTGGGAGCTTTGAACGCCACGCCAGGAGGCATCCCATCCACCACCACACACCCAGGATTGACAGTGATCTTTCTGTACGGGACTTTCACAGGGAAATTCACACCAGTGGCTTCACCTAAGTGAAAGAGGTCATGGGTCATGCTTATTTTCAAGTCTACATAGTTATGATTACCTTGAAAATAAAGTCCTCAGACAATTAAGAAACTAAATGCAAATCCAAACTTTCTATTGGGTCTGAAACTAGGAAAATTCATGTAACAAGGAAACCATTACAGTGTTGGAAATAGGATGAGCTGGATTCCGCTCATCAACATCACTACAAGAGCTACAACTCCAGCTCTGGCAGCTCAGCAAATAAAGAACCCATGTTCTGTGTTTACTAAGAAAAGGTACAGAACGGGGTATCTAAGGAAACAGCTAGATGGAGGAAAAAAAGAAGCATCTCCTGCAATGCCATGAAAGCAATTCAGCACAGCCCTAGCGAGGGAATTTCAGACCAAGAAACTCAGGTCATTATTGCTGTACAATGCAAATAGAAAGTAAAAAAGAAAACTATACACAGCAAAAAGACTGAGCTGCATTTTTAAAACTACTCTAGTTCCAAGTATTAAGAGGTCAGGACTATGAAGCCCTAAGAAGAATCATGGACTGCCAGCACAGTAAGTATTCCATCCCTGTTTACACAGAAAAAAACAGAAAGGGAGTGGGGGGTGATGACATAACACAATCTATACTCTTAGGATTTTTTGTTTAAAACACCAAACAACCTACATTGCTTATAAAAGATGCTTTTTGAAGTCGAAGTACAACATTCATATACAGTTCTCAAGTTCGTTCATTTTAATGATCAGAGATATATCATCCACTGCGATGATTCAGTAATGTCAACACCAACAACATTAACTGCATTCACACCCATGTAAAAACAGGGAGGAAGAAGCAATTACCAAATTTCCGGCTAAAAAGATCATTTACTTGCTCTCTCAATTGTCTGGCCTTTTCTACTTTTGACAGTCGCTCGCTTTCATCATCTGGAAGAAATTGTTAGAAGAGCATCAGCATCAAGCAGACTCCCCCCCTCCCCAAAGCTTGTTTACTGTTGCATATTTACTCAAAGCAGGTACACCCCAGTGCCTCAAACCAGGAGCTGTCTTTGTTCCTAGCTTTAGCAGCAACACAGAATTGTAGAAATATGCAAAAAGAGCTGGTGATTAAAAAATCCTAGAATGGTTTGGGCTGGAAGGGACCTTAAAGTTCACCCAGTTCCAACCCCCCTGCCATGGGCAGGGACACCTTCCACAGAGCAGGCTGCTCCCAGCCCCATCCCACCTGGCCTTGATGGGATGAATCCTTCCAGGGATGAATCCAGATTTACTGCCTAGAGATGATTTTGTAAACTGACATCTAAAATCACAAATTATATTTTCTTACAGTACGTGTAACGGTAAATAATGTATAAAAGCCAAGTGACCATTCAATAGGTGGCCACAGCATGCAACGTTCCTGTTTCTAATCAACATGATACATGCCTAAGAAAGACAATGCAGTTCAGTCTGCATGGTTATGTGATTCAGCCCAAGCACCAAACTCCTGAAGTTGCCAAGAAAATTGCAAATCAATATTTAATTTATTGCATGAGAAAAAAGGGAACAATGTGGATACTTCTGAACTAAGGGTTGGACCAAGACTATTATAGACCTGTCACTGAACAGATATTAATGAGTGCTAGAAAATACTTAACACCTCAGCAAAAACCAGAATGGTAAATTATGTTCTTTGTTGATAGTACTTGTATTTCAGCGAGCCAGCTTGACTGCTGGAAAAACTTAATCAGACTAAAGAAATGTCACCAAGGATATAAGCACAAAAAGCGTGATGTGACCCCAGGCAATGACATACCTGGTATAGTCACTTGAATGATGTTCAGATCTTCAACCCCTGCGGCCGTGTTCACCACTGTGTTTGTTGTGGTGCTTGCTGTATTGGCTATGTTAGATGAATTATTTTTTCCTAAAAAGGAGAGGACTGATTTAAAAAACAATTGTAGACAGCCCCAAATCTTGAATGGCTCATGAAGAAAATATTCCAAAATAACAGGTATTAGCAAAGTTTTCAATGTGGACCCAGTTCCATTTTCACAATGGGAGCAGCTTCCAATGAGACATACTTATTGAAGGTACATGCTCCAATCCAAGAGAAAGAGCTAGATGAAAGATATTAAATCTTTACCTAGCTGGGTTTCTAAAAAGATTGTTATTAAAAGGAAAACAAAAAAAGAGTATATGGAGCGTGTATTTTGGTATTTTTATTAACAGGAAAATCATAGCACTTGCAGTTAACTCAGTAACACCTACCGTGCATTCACAAAAGAAACCCCTTACAGTTATATTTCTGAATATGTATTGTGCCACACTGTCCAGTGGCACAACATAGCCAAGTTCAAGTAACTCTGCAGAGTTTTGCCAACCCATAGTAAGAGACAATGATATGACTCAAAACACTTCATCCCTGACCCGCCTGACACAATATTTTCTACTGCTTTTCTGCACTCCTGTCTGTGGAGGACTTGTCATTTAGATGATCTATGCATTAGAAGCAAATAATTTATCTCTAGACCTGAATTACTTCTGCAAATCACACATTCCTTGTTACATTTTGAGAAAAGGTAGTAAAGAACACATTAGAGGCATGATTATTATGAATAACTTGAAAAATTTAACACTCCTTTGCTAAAGCTATATTTAACTGTAATGGGCAAGTGCTTTCCCCATTGTTAAAAAACAAGAAGCAAACAAACCAACCACAATGTAGAACGAATCTTTCAGGAGTTCATTAACACCGTGCAGCTCTCCTGATCTGGATTTAATCCTTGAAAGAGACTGTTATGTAGAACATTAAGCAGTTGCAAAACTCACTTTGGGGGCTTCTAGCAGAACATTCCTTAATAGCTGCCTCAAACATCTCAGGCCTGCAAACAGATTGAACATTTAATGTACAATTAAAAAAAAATTACATTAATTGGCATTAAAGAAAATGCAATTTTCTAATATTAATCTATCAAAGGCAGGAACCAAGTGACAGCCTCTCAGCCAAACAGCCAGACAAGAACGCCATGGTCGGGAGGCTCCCCAACTGCTCTTGCCACTGTTTCTGCACTGGCACACAGGTATCTAAACCTATTCCAGACAAGAAAAATAAGTTCTTACAATGCCCAATTATATGAATCTCCACTTCTCAGCTCCTGGTACCCTCCCAGCAACTTTTATGAGTAACCCGTAAGAGCTCCATGTGGTAGGAACTAAACCAGTGGTGCAATAACTGAAATGGGCTAAAAAATCTGGACTTGCTCTTCCTCCCAAAATAGGTTGTGAGCATCTTTCAGAACAAAACGATTACTGTATCCTGCTCCTCCTCTACAAGAGCTTTCTGACCATTTCCTCCTTTACTAAAAATACTCCAGTGTGTACTTTACAGGGTAATTCAGCAATTTGGCAACCCAGTTTCATTTTTTGTTCTACATCTCAGTTCTCATGGAATAGATTATCAGAGAGAGACGGGAGTCTTACTTTTTAATAATGAATTTTATCTTGGATTTGTTTCTCAGGATCTTCTCTAGTCTTGGAATTCCAAAAGTAGAAGGTCGGCGGAATGGCACCCCCTCGGGCAATCCTTCCACGTAGAAAACCTCCGGGAAGGATTCAAACAATGCAAAGGGCACCTTCACCGGTTCGGTCAGCCCCAGTGCTTCCCCTGAAATGCAACCCAGCAAATAAGCTACCAGCTAGGCAACTGGTGTGTGTATAAAAAGGAAAACCTTAGGTATGAATGGTATAGAATAGCTGGCACGTACATACTGGACTAGGTGGAACCAGCAGGCTTTGCCTCTCTTGGTGACAGCTATGAGTAAGCAGGAAGGAAATGAAACACAGCCTCAAACATAACTCATTCTGCTGCAAGTCTGATCATAATTTGCCGTGGAAAGTTAGTAATTTGCCGGCAGCTCATGCCACTGGCTTGGTCTGCACACAAGACTATCCCATTTGTACCCTGCTTTGTTACAGGCAATGCATTCTGTCGCTGTCTCTTCTACAGAGCAGCATCAAGGGCAGGTGCGACTAGAGATCTTGTTCCAAAAGCTGCACTCAGAAGGAATTTGGAGAAGTCATTAGCTTCCCAACAGCCTGCACTAGAAGCGCGAGGATATGATGGAGCATCTCTCCAGGTACCACCCACAACGTATTGAGTCATGCAGAGGCTGAACTCATGCAAACTTCCATTCATAAGCAGTGAAGAAAACTTAAAAAGATGCGCCAGGATGTGGAATCCCCGCGTCTCTGGGTCATTAAAGCAGCGGTAATCCGACCACAACTTCTCCATTTCCAAACCCAAATCAAATAACCAGTGGAAACGTGACACAATTGCAAGCAACCTACATGAGAATGAGCTCAAAGGAGAAATGCCTAGAGCACACAAGGATTGCAGGACCTTCGGAATAAACACATGAACGCCTCTCTCACACATCTTTACTGTACGTTCGTAAGAAAGACAGCGCAGTAAAAAAGAATCAATACACTTACCACATTTTTCATTAAAAAGATTTTCGACTTTCTGCTTTAAGTCAGTAATTTTGGCATTCCACGCTTCTGCCAGGAGGAAATCGGAAAATTAAAGCAACACTTCCACAATGAATCAGTCCTTGAAGAAGACTTTAATAAACGTTTAATAAATTATTATGCTTGATAACTGATTTACTATAACAGTAAGACATGCAAAATGGCTTTCATCCTGCAAACGGCACCAAAACATGCTGCTGCAGTCTAAACCCATATCCACATCAAGCCTCATTTTCCCGAAGCTTTGAAAGATACTGCTACTAGGTAAAGCAAGGGCAATTAAAATTGAAACCCAAGAGCGATCCACATTTACAGCAGCAGACAGCATCAAATTTAGTCATCTGAAGCAGCACCCAAAACAGCAGCAGAAAGTTCTTCAGATGTTCAGCGCCACAGCCCCGCAACACACACCACTGTCCTGAGAGCTATAAACTCCATCTATATAGTTTCAGCTTCAGTGGGTAAGATTAAATCTCCATCTAGCCAGGCATTTTGTTCCTGACAGCAACCCGCAGCAATTCCTAAACCGGTTTACCCTTGGCTGCAGGTAAGTGGTCCATAGCTGGTCTACAAAACTAAAAACTCAGTTGAAAAGTTTAAAAAAGTTGCAGGTGTTTTTTTTTTTTAAAAAAAAAAAAAGCTTAGGTGTAGCAATAACAAGAAAGTCAAGAAACCTGCAACAGCTCTGCATAGGACTGCTGCCCATGCCAACAGGAGCCGTCATACCCAACCAGTACTGTATATTCACGCTAAACTGGCTCAGTGGGAGTAAAGAACTCCTTTGTTTCACATTTTATGACTATATGGCTAAAGAACAAGCACGGGAGACAAACACGATAAAGCAAAAAACAAACTCCCATATAAATATAAGCAAATAAACTCTGAAGGTCGGGGTGCTAAAAAACCAGTTTCAGGAGACTGGGGGAACTGCTTACAGTCACCCTGAACACAGCCACTCGGCTTCCAGTCCTCCCTGGCTTCTCCTTCACTGATTTTTTTCCAGAGCTGGGGACATCCATAAGGGTGATCTTGCAAAATCAGCTCGGATAGGTCACGGCTTACTGGTTTGTTAAATCCTTCCTAGTTCCTATGGGCCACCTGGGTGTCTCTGCACAGTGGTGCTCAACATTTCACGTTTGTGGAGCGTTTCTTAAGCTTCTGCACCATGACAGACCTGGACTGGGTTGATGCACGCTGGGGGTGCTGTGCACCAACAGGTCCCTCAGGGGTCTGCAGCACCGTGAAACAACAGAGCAGCAAAAGCCTGAAGGGACTGAGTTTGAACCCAGGTTAGTGAGACCCAATGGACCTGTGCTGCACTTGTGCAGCCACCTCTATACATCAGCCAGGATTTCTCCGACGTAGATTATTCTACATGATGAAGAACTGAACATGCACGAAAACAAGAACTTCTGTCATCCACTAACTGTAGAATAAAACATGAATTCCAGATCTCTCCGTTATGTCATCACCAGAAATTTCAACACCAACATTAACAGAAAGCACGTGAGTGAATTCCCACAACATTTACCGAATGAAAACTCTCTTCCTCGCGGCTTGAAGCTCATATTGGACCCATTGGTTTGAGAATTAGTTCGAACATCTGTTGTTTGTGGTTTATTTGGACCTGTAGGAAGACATTATATATATACCTGCAGCGAGCAGAAGCAAGCATCATAGAAAAAGAACAACACATCAAACTTGAACAGTAGAGAAAACTTCACTTCTGAATTACAAGTGGAATAAAAAAAAACCTTAAGAAGTTCCTCTAGCGCAGTATTTTAAGCATATTTTAAGTATTTTAAGCCAGTCATCTGCTCAGGACCACACCAGATCCCACATCTCTGCTTGGAATAACATGCCCAAGCAGGCTGTCAGACGCCAACATAGAAAAATGAAAAATCAGCCTGTTTCTATATTAAAGCATATCTGAACCCCTGAAACAAAACTGAGTTTGCTACATGAGGTGCATGTGTAAGTTAATTACGGACTGTGAAAATGGGGAACAGAAAGCATGAGAAGAATAGAAGAACATTAGAAGAGTATTTAATGATATTTCTTCCATACCTTCGTCGACAGTAACTTCAATCTCTGGGACCTTTGAATTGCCTGCAGGACTTCGTGACCTTTTTGAACTCTTTGGACTCATTGCTGGAAGTGAACATAATACAAGGTGTAACAGGCAAACCCTCTGTAACGTATATCCTGCACAGCTAATGAAAAAGCAGCTGTATTCTGAAAATCCTGGCAGACTGAGGGATCACTTGTGTCTGTACAAGTACACAAAATCTGAACAACATGGTGATGCTCAGCCTTAAAAAGCAGGCATCACACCCAAATTTTCACTCCACTAATTCAGAACACAAGACTTTGTTGTTTCCAAGTGTGAGGGACAGCTTTGGTACCACTTATTATCTAAATAATACCTAAATCTAAATAATACCGCTAAATATCTAAATATCAAAATTATTGACTTCTGAAATTTTTATAGACCACTTGAAAGATTTCCTTTTTCATTCTTTTCTTACAAAACTTCATTGTTATAGCTGTAAACTGAAGTATGTAAGTTAAATATGGTTTGGGCCATTAAAAGCAAAATAAAAATGGTCAAAAAAGGGGTAAATTCAATTTCCTGTATTAGAACAGCCTAAAGTAAAAAGTAAATAAATTTACGTTTTGAGTAACTTTTTCAAATAATAGCAGACTTAGAGGCTACTATGCTAGATCAGTTTAAATAATGCCTTTTGTTTGCAAACCCCTACTTTTCAACCACAGTTGAACCAATTATGAATTGATGGCAGCAAATAACACTTAATTGTTTACCTTTAGTGTTTATTTTACTAGCCAGCCCTGGAGGCAAATAGGAAGTGACAAGCTCAGGCCTAGAAGTCGAACAGAACACAACCAGTTACACACGCCAGACAAACAACACAGCAAAAATGTTACCGATTTCTCGGAATTCGGCTGCGTTCCAATTTACGTACTATCAGCTTTCTATAATCAAGTTCTCCTAGAAGCATGGGTGACTCCCCATGGACAATAAACACAAAAAAAGTTAGAAAATGTAAAGCTACGTTTTCTACTCCGTAATTTTTCTTCTGGGATTAATTCAAGCATAAAAATAGAGAAAAAGAAGGAAAAAAGCTGACAGTTAACAAGGTTATTTCCCCCCCTAGATCCTTGATGCATGAAACACGCAATTTATACATCTCTGCAAGTTTAATAAGGAAGGTTTATCCTTTTACAAGATAAAACACACGTGTAAAACGTTCTTTCTGTTTCATGGAAACAGAATTTAGTTAGCATTTCAAGTCGCCGGGAAGAAACTCAAATTAACTTCAAAATCAGGAGTAAAAATAACTGAATTACAAACATACTTTTTAACAACAAATTTGATTTTGCCACTCTCACGGATAATTCTTTCAAGGCGTGGAATTCCAAACCATGTGGGACTCCGGAACGGGATTCCTTCTGGCAAGCCTTCGACGTACAGGTACTCAGGGTTTGATTCAAATACAGGATAGGGAACTTTCACTGCCTCTGAAAGCCCCAGAGCTTGGGCTGAAAATAAAGATTTAAGGATAGTTTACACACTCAAATGGGTGGTATTTTACCTCAAGTGATTTTAAGAAGCTTGGCTGAGAGAAGCTCTGCTACTCAGAGATAATAAAAAACTCCCAAGAGATATACTTAAATAGATTTTCTGTTATTTTCTGTAGAATAACTGCGAATGGTCCATCTGGTTACAGATAATATGGAAGCCTGCAGTGCCGAGTATTTTGTTCTGAGAATGTTTTCCTTTGAAAAGCTTTTTGTGCACATATCATCATCTCTTGCCACACAACTAGAAAAACCACGGCCTAGGATGTTATAAAGTCATTTATGCCAGTTATGGGCAAGAGTCAGTAAAAAGTAGGTAAGAGGAGTCAGGACTTCTGTATCTGCCCTAGTACATTTCTGACATTTAAACAAGCCCAGTAAAATTTAAAACTCCTTTTACAGATGACTTTTTAAACTCACCGAACTTCATATTAAAGATCTCTTCCACTTGCTTCCTTAGCTTTGTGATCCTGATGTTCCAGTCTTCTTTCACTGAAAACCAGGAATGGATACACGTCAGAGCATTACCCAGTTCTACACAAGGGGCACTCAAACGCATTTCTTTCCATGCCAGAACTTGTAAACTATCAACACAATCACATAAGGACACACAATGAGTAATGATTATTAATGGCAGCTTAAATGACAACACGCAATTCCCTCTACATAATGGAAAATCTGTTTCAACGGAGTTACAAATATCAAACATCAGCCCAAGTGGGACAACTTGTTCTTCAGAGCCTTTAGACACAGGAAGAAATCATTCTAGTGGCTCTTAAAAAGATGGAATTAATTAATCATAGTGCATAAGAATAACACTGTTTAGAAAAGAAGATGAGGATTCAAAGAGTGCTTTGCTAAACATCTCCATTAGCATTAAAAAAAATCATCTTCAGTCCTGTTCTCTATTGTAAATAAGTGCCAATTATAGGAGCACTAGCCAGAGCAGACAAATTGTAGTTTACGTAGCGAAGAAAGGACACTAGCGGTGATAAAACCCACTTCTTTTCTAAGGAACAGCATCATAATTCATTATTTTTCATCATAACCCACAAATAACAATTAACTGCTACCAAGCTAAAACCATTCAGAGCTGTGGAAAGCAGGCATGAAGGATGCGATACAGAATTTTTTTGTTTCTGAATCATATTTTTGACTAAGAGACTACCTGACCTTGTTTATTTCTAGCTTCTTATATTTTCAAGGCAAGATGTGTTAGCACCTTTTTTGCAATCTGGCCTACCAATTTGAGAGATTTCACAGGCATTGAACACCTGCATGTATGTTTATACCTAATTCATTTATATACCATTATATATACAATATACCAAATTCTGCATTGCAGTCTTACTGCCAAAGGAACTCAATTGACTAATTTACTTTAAAAAAAATTTAAAATGTTTAGAGTTTTAGAATGGTTTGGGTTGGAAGGGTCCTTGAAGATCACTTTGTTCCAACCCCCCACCACGGGCAGGGACACCCCCCACCAGCCCAGGCTGCTCCCAGCCCCGTCCAGCCTGGCCTTGGGCACTGCCAGGGATCTGGGCATCTCATCATCCTCACAGTGAAGAATTTCTTCCCAAGAGCTGATGTAAATCTCCCCTCTTCCAGCTGAAAGACATTCCCCCTTGTGCTATTGCTACATGCCCTTGCAAGAACCCTGCTCCAGCTTCCCTGCTGGCCCCTTTGGGTACTGGGAGCTGCAATAAGGGCTTCCCGGAGCCGCCTCTTCCCCAGTGCTCCCAGCATGTCTCCATAGCAGAGGGGCTTCAACCCTCTGAGCATCCCCGTGGCCTCCTCCGGACCCTCTCTCACGTTCCCTGCCCTCCATGTGCCAGCACTGGGCTCAGTGCTGCCGGGGGGGCTGCCCACAGCCCAGCCCACGTGCTGCTCGCAGGTTGTCTGTTGGTGTTTACTTTGCAACAGAATAATATTTTGCTTTAAAAAAGGCCTAACATTCTTTAGCAACATAAAATTTGCAGCCGCAGTGAGAACCCCTGCTGGGTTTGCCAGTGTGACACCAAACCCTGCACCCGGCAGGTGATGCAGGCACTGGTTAACACCGGGCTCGCCTACAAGTCGGTGAAAAATCTGGTGGAAGTCACTAGGGCAAAAAAAGAAATGTTATTCCCAACATTCAGACAGGCTGAGTGTTAAGAATCATGACCACTGTGTGTCAGTTCTTTCCCAAGGAGGGTTTTCTCAGCTGTCCTTTTACTGCTGTCACTGGCACCCGCTGTTATTACTGCATTGTCAAACTGCCAGTTATATTGTCAAATTTGACGACAGTCAGGGTTTTGGCAACAAAACAAAGAAAAAAAACCAAAAACCCCCGATGCTGCCTTTTCCTTCTGCTCACACTGAACACGGTCTTTTCTACTGAGCTACCCTCTTGCTGAATAGGAGCCTTTTCCTAAAATCCAAACAAAATCCACAGTATGTGGTGATAAGACGACTACTGATTACATGACTATTAAACCATATTCCTTCCTTTTTTTTTTTTGCTGCAGCGAGCTCAACACAGTTATCTCCTACAGCTGCAGTTTGTTTATCCAGCGAGATGAGTGCGGGGAAATACCCCGGCAGCGCTGGATCTCACTGGATCAAACAGATCCACACTCCTAGAAAAACCTAATGAGATCTGCACGATGTGCTTCTGCAGTGAGAAAGTGCCGGCACAGTCCAACCCAGACCACTCACAAATAAAACTCAATCTGATTCTTCTCCTGGGTTAAAGGCACTTCACACTTCCAAGAAGCCAGGACAATTCCTGGCCAGCAGAAACCTGATGTGAGCCCAGAGGCGCTGCAAAGGGTGCCAGGGCTCCAGGGCGCTGCTCCGGACCAGGGGAGCAGCTCCAGCTCGGAGCAGGACCCGTTCCAGTCATCCAAAGCCAGCTGCACTGCACCAGCAAGCTGCCCGCCTTCCCAACCATCAGTTAATTCTTTTCACATCAGCACACCCATGCAGCACCGTTAATTCTTGGAAAAGGTTGCACTGACCCACGTGTGTTTCCCCACCAAACCCTTCCATTCCCACCTGGACATGGCGATGTCCTACTTGGGGTCTTCGACATGGGATGAATAACTTCGGTCGAAGTGAGCGTTAGCAGCTCTGGCCTGCAACCAAAAAACAAATCATCTGCCCCATCTTTGACACAAATTACATACTGCTGCCTATCATGACACGCAGCGCAAATTTTGGGGTTTTCTGTTGTGTATTTCACACCACAAAGGTGCCTTGGAAGACTTGTCTGGATTGCAAATACCCACTTCATAATGCAGAATATTTAATCTACTTAATATTTCATCTTCAATATTTATATTTATTATAACATATTTAACTATTTAATATTTAATCGACGTAAGTAGAGGCTGAATGCTTCGCGACTTAACAAAACCAAGTGCTTGCTTACACCAAGGGTGATCGTTTGGCCTCTTTCTTAAAAAACTGAACATGTTTACACATTAAAACAAACAACTTACCTTTTGATCACAAATTTTATCCTGTTGCTCACTTGAATTATTTTTTCCAGGCGAGGGATTCCATACCAGGAAGGACTCCTGAAGGGGATGTTCTCTGGCAGCCCTTCAACGTACAGGTCAGTAGGGTGGGCTTCGAATTTCTGGTATGGAACAGCTTTCGGCTCTGTGCTCCCCAAGGCTTCGGCTGTTGGAACAAAATACACCCAGTGATGGGGCAGTAGGGCCATCAAACTGAATTAAAAACCAGCCAAGCTAACAGTTCTTCAGGCTGTTGTCATCGTCACCCCAGCGCCTGGGACAACACAAGGTACCTACAGCCAGCAGGGTCCAAGTCTCAGCACATCAAACCCGTAATGACCGACCCTGCTGCACCATGCTGCTGCTGCTGAAGACCACTAGGTTCCTCGCTGGGGCATCATACGGAGGTTTTATCCAAGTTTTTCATCTATTTTTTATAGATCTGTATTTATCTATCTCATGGTGCAATTTTCTTCTAGCTCTTAAGCAGCTGATTCTTTTTTTACATCTGAGAGAACATAAAAATGTCCTAATACTAATTTTAATGATACTGCAATGGATATAAATAAAGAAACAGTTGTTTTATTCACCATCAAAGGAAAAAAAAATCCAAATAGGAAGGAACTGAGAGCAATTAGAAGAGCTGCACATAAAAGACATATATATTTAACTATGAACTTGCCTTGCTGTATAAACAGTAGACTAATACACTCTTTTTCACTCAGCTGCCAGGATGTTAAATATTTGAAAAAGCTGATCAAAGGTCTCATTCATGTAGATGTTCAAAAGGAACAGTGAAAACAACTTTCAAGAAATACAGAGACATAAAAGAAAAGAAAACAATAATAGTGTTCTCACCAAACTTTTTACAGAAGAGTTGATCTACCATCTTTCTCAGTTTGGTGATCCTGGCATACCACTCCTCTTTCACTGTATTTGAGCATGACACAGAACAAAAACAACATTCCCTAATTATTTTGGTTATATTTTCAGTCATTCAGTTTATAGCATGCATAACCATCCTGCATTCTCAGGTAACCCAGAAAATACTACGTGGAAGAAGTATGGCTTCAACTCAGAACTACAAAAATTAATTATAAAAAAATGACAAAATATTAAAACGGTATAAAAATTCCATTGAACCAGTGACATCACTCTTGCTACAAAATACATACAGTGCGTTGGCATGAGGAACTGCAAAGCTTCCATCATCCGCCTCCAATCTGTAGATCCCATTTGCAGATACGATTGGGTTTTTGCCAGCTTCCTTTTCTAAAAAAATTATCCTGATACTCAGTGCAGAATTTGGTATGCAGATGGGATGAACACTTGCCTTCAAGGAATTTTCAAAGCACTGACAACCCCAAAGCAAGCTTTTACAACGGGTGCACACAGCAGTTTGCTCCTTGCTGTATATTCACGCTGAACTTCCAGCATCCGTTTCTCCCAGTTTGTGGGCAATACTTTTTAAATGGAGATGCATAACTGCACCCAGTGACTCTAGGGATTTTGTCATTCTTGAGATGACAAGCAGCTTAGTTCCAACTCTCCAAAATGCTTCCTGGACACCACCTAAGGCATCAGTTAAGTTGTCATTTAGATACAGAACCTAACACATGGCAGCTATGCAGATTGGCATATCCTGGTCAATAAACTAGATTAAACACAGTTTTTCCGTCATTTTATCACTTGAGCATCTTTGTTTATTGGCTGATACCCACACAGCTTTGGAGTTCACGAGACACAGTTTTGCACCTGAGGATGGCCATGAGCCTGGGTTCTGCTCCTCTGGCACAGCAGCAGAGCACAACGGCAATGTTAGTGCTGTCACCTGTGGCAGCGGGAATGGTGACAGCTTTTGTTTTTGTTTGCCCATGTGTGCTCATCATTTGGGACTGCAACCGGTACCCCCCTGCTCCCAACCCCGGGTGACACGGTGAGCATAACTAATGCCAGTTTGCAAGGCAAGCAGCCATTCCCTGAGACTGAGCGGGTCACGTATCCGTTCCCTTCCCCTCATCCTCAGGTCCCACGGACCAAGCAAACCAAACAGATTGAAATTTCTTCTTTCCCTCTCTACCAGCCTCAAGGTTCCTGTGCACCAGGCCAACTGCTCCCTTCCTCACCGGCCTGGAAGGTCCCAGGCACCTGGCCAGCCCGGTGGTGGGGATGTCCCCAGCACGGAGCTGGGAAGCATAACAGCACGCAGAGCATCATCCCGAAAATCAAGCAGTTCCAAGTCCTACAGGGGAGCTCAGACCAAAGCTGCTGGCGGCCACGGAGACCTGTGGCCCCTTCGTGGCCAGGGACACCTCCACCATCTTCTGCTTCCTCCAAGGGTTGAGCGACTCTTCTTCTTTTATATAGTTTTTGAGTCTAGATTGTGATTGTTGTACTGATACAAGATCTGACCCAATCTGCAGAGGGTCCAGGTGATTAGAAACCATATGTTAAGTTGTATTATGAATTCTGTATTACACTACTCATAGATTGTGCTGTCTTGATTCTGCTTGTATAAATCCTGTGCCATTCCAATCATAAATTCTATGCTATACTAATTGTAATATATATGCTATACTAATTGTAATATCCTGTTATAAAAAATAAAACTTTAATTGTAACTGTCATTTACTGCAATGGTCATTCTGCAAGGATCCCTAAAAGAACCTGTCGGTCCCCTCAGTGCCAGGTGACAGGGATCAAAGGGCATAGAGAAATCACTTTTTTCTTCTGAATGTCTTTGTTGCCATCAAGTGGAAGCTCATCAGTCAGACAAGATCCTGGAGAGCTGCGATGCTGGGGGTTTAGACAGCATACAAGAAGCATCCTCTGCTCTGGGCTGGACCATCCTCACTGGCACCTGCTCACACTCCTCCTCCCCTTTCCTGAGCCAAACCATCGCTCCATCACTTTGTCTTGGAGCCAATATCAGCCACCTCAGGGCTTCAGGGCTGAGGCTATTTCATAAACCTTCCTGACCAGCCTGCTTCCCATAGGAACGTGAATGAAAACCATCTTTCTTCCAGCAGCCCAAATACAGCCCCCACCCCCACCCCATGCCTCCCCGCTGGGGGGGACAAGCTGGCAGGGCAAGGGACAGAGCAGGACGCTGGACACGGAGCCGCAGGGAGCCCAGAGCAGAGGCTGGTGCTCCATCGCTCTCCTTCCCGAGATGGCAGCAGAGGAGACTGGGAGCTACTGGGAAAGGGGGAATCCAAGCAGCGAGAAAAGCAAACCGCGGGAAAGGAGGCTCAGACAGCTGCTGCCTTCTGAGCTGTGTCCCCAGGATACTATCAACGGCTTCCACAGACGGTCTCTCCTCTCCAAAATAACGCAGAGGGCACACAGGAATATAGGATCAGTACCAGTGAGTGAGACAAGCAACATAAAGTGACTGTTCATAACACTGCCATAAAAATGGGTTACCACTAGTCTTCTCAGCTGCAGGGGTTTTACGGGGTATGTAACGTATCTGCTTTGTCTTCATAATCAGTATAGCCATATTCAATACAACAAAAAACAACAGAGAAAAGGGACTAATTAAAAAAACCCACATAAACTTAACATAAAAGTTAAGTTTAAGACTCAGTCGTTAGCCTACCTACTATTTTTGTAGTCAGATTTGGTGCTCGAAGGAACAGCAGATTATTAAGACTCAAGGCACAAGGTTAACTGATACTGCAGGAAAAGTTTAATTCCTACACACGTGTTAAAGTGACGTCCTTATGACATAATTTCTCAGCTTAATTTAGATCCTTAACATTCACTTTAAGTACAGTCTTTGACACACTTTTTACAGCAGAAGACTATGAGTATATAATACAACACAATGGTGCTGCAGTAGTGCAGATACTGCCTTTTATATGCTTGTGTCTCTGTCTGAACTAAGAATTTCTCTGGAATTACTTAAAATTCACAGTTGAACCAGGCTCAGGTTGCCAGTTAGAAATTTTGGGGCTGGGAGCAACTTGTTTGTGTTGGTTCAGGCATACAAGCTTTCAACACTTTGCTTAATTGGACAATTAAAAACCCACCCTGAAGTCCAAGAGACAGTAGAATGCAACTCAAGAGAAAAACAAGCCCAGGAAAGTAATTTACCCCCTAATGCCCATACAAAGGCACAACTCTTTCGAAACTTGATTTTTTTTCCATGCTAAACTTTTTTTCTCCCGAATTGAGGGGAAAGAAGTTCATGGGCGCAACTGTAATAAAAGACTATTCTTGTAGTTTTGTTTTCACATTGTCATTTTTGTTACTTTCGGATGGGTGCTCAATGGAGCCAAAACCTGTAAGAGCACGAATCTACTGAGAAACATTCCTGGTGGCAAAAGCAGTGAGGACACAGTCTTTGCACTGCGGTGTGAAAATGAAGTCACATCATCCCAGCAAATGAGATTTCGACAACAACAAATGTCACTATAACCAGTATGGTTCATTACTGCATTTCAGTTCATCTAATTTTGGCAAATCGCATAAGCAAACAATTATTCCACGTTACAGCCAGTTCCCTACCCAGTAAACTCCATGAACTATGGGAACTGCTGCCTTTTCTCTGTATCCCCCCAGACTAAAACCTCGTTCATTGTTTTTTCCTTCTGGCTAGCTGAAGCAGATCAGTTGGCAGCGTTAAGTCACGCTGGCTGGGCCAAGCCAGTGGAAAATTGCTGTCACTTTGCAGCTACAGGACATTCAGAACAAGAGGAATTATTTGCAATGTGTTCTTAGGAAAAGCACATGGCAACTGCTGGTAAAACTGATGGATAGGAAATCACGCCGTGCTTGCACAACTCACACGTTCAAAGACCTACCTCCTGCAACAGGCTTGTCCAACGGTCCGTCTTCTTGTGTCGAATTCAAAAGCTCGTGCCTAAAAGATTTAAGATAATGTTCTTCAACAGTGACATATACTTTGATAAACCAGATGTTGCAGCCTACACTTACAGCCGAAGGATCAGCAGGAAAAAAAAAACCAACCTGAAACCAAACCATAACAGGGGACGTCACAATCCCCAACTTTAAATTCCAATTAGCACCAAAGTACTGTAAGAGCTGGTTAGAAACCTACTGACAAAAACATTTTTCATACCCGATACTCATATCTGCCTGAGCCATAACATTCCACGGAAACACACAAGATTACGTTAAAAGTATCTCTGAGGTCTAAAACACACTTCACCAGAAACAAAGATGCATATAAAAAAAAAATAACCTTTAAAAATTCAAATCTTAAAACAGGCATTTCTATTTCCCAAATACATCTTGTTTTATCCATATCAGAACAACAACAACAAAAGTAATTTTAAATTCTGACATTTCTCATAGAGCTGAACTGCTTTTTGAGCTGCTGCGGTTGCCGCACGTTACCAAACTGATGAACAGCGTAAATTAATTACTGTTAACAGCTAAGACAAATTTGACAAGAGCAGGTGTCAGTATTGCATAAATATTAAAATCTACATATAGTGCTTGATTTTAAGTGAGAGAGAAGGTAGATCTACACTTCTTCCTCTTTTCTGGTTAGCTGCAAGCCTTAGGATGACAGGGATGAACATAAACCTCTCAAATTTAAGCAGGACCCGCACAGATGGCAGCACGCACAGAGGCACGGGCTGTCACCACCACCACGCTGAGCCTGACCACTGCAACCAACAGGCTCCTCTCTGCTTGGAAAACCCTTGGATTACACCCTCCGTCACTGAACAAAAGGAAAACGTCAGTTGTTACCCACAGAAGCTCCATTTAAACTGTCAATGCCCATCTGCAGCGTGAAGCATTGTGCCCATCTGACGCCAAGCACCCAACCCTCCAAGGGAAATACCCACCCACCACCACAGCGCTGGATCCCAAAGTGCCCTGCAGCTCCCAGAGCCAGTGCTCAGCACCCACCGGCGCAGGCACCTCTCTCTGTGCACCCTGCGTTCAGGATCGGTGCCCTCCAGCCCCACCTGCCTCTGCAGAAAGTGATGCAGGGTGGTCCTAGGAAAGATGTCAAACAAGAAAGGAGAGAAAGAGAACGGAGGGAGCCCAGGACATCTCACGCCTTTAAAGGCAGACGTAATAGATAATAGACATAATAGATAAAAGGTAACAGATAGCAGGCTAGCTACAGCAGGCAATGGAGCCCTCAAGGAACTTCTATCTACATCCAAGGTCTCCCGTCATGTTCACTACCTGATCTACCTCCAGACACACCAAGGACATGCAACCAACTACATCACATGAACCAGTAGCTATTTTGGGCTCAAGCCTGCCCCAGGTGATGCTACATAAAGATATGGCCATAGACACCTTGGTACGGCATTCCAGCGAGAAAAAAAAATAAAAGCCCAAGCTGAAACTGAGGCCAGGATGCTCAGAAATATCCCCAAGTCAATGGCTTTCAACATGTATTACAACCAATTAAATTAAAACAGTACAAAGAGATGTGCCCAGGACAAGAAGTCCATGCCATTGAAGAGATCTGTTCAGAAGGTGCTCTGGTGATCTGATAAGCTGAATTTATCAGAGCGAACATCAAATCCACATTACTTGTTAGTAACAGCAAAAGAACACATCATTAGAAATCGATTTGGAAGTTCTTGAAGACAAAATGAAGCAGAGCAGAGCCAGCAGAGAATGACGAGCAACAGACGAACAAAAATGCAGAATTCCTTACTTTTTAATCACAAACCGGATCCGCTCTTTTGCTAGAAGTATCCTCTCAAGCCGGGGAATGCCATAGGTGGATGGGCGCCTGAAGGGAATTCCTTCTGGGAGCCCTTCCACATATAAGTCCTCCACATGTGACTGGAAGAGTGGGTACGGGATAGACACTGGCCCTTTTGCTTTTATAGCTTGAGCTTTAAGAAAGAAGGAGAATAGAAACATCAGACTACCTTGTAGCTCTACTCAAGTTATCTGTTTGATGCCCCTCTGAAATACATTAAAACGAACAGACGGGCAATACTGCCCTCAGCACATTTCAACATGCAAGCAAATACAAATTCATATTTGTAGGGGTTTGGTTTTGTTTTATAGCAAAATCACTCCACATCACAGTCAACAAGCTGCAGAGCTGCATACATACACAGATGCTCCTCTTTGCCCTTTACTCTGCAAACATTTAGTAACAGAGACCGCACGTGTAACAGTGAAGTTTCACAGTATTTTGATTTTGTTTAACAGCACATTGTGAAAGCTGAAATTATCTAGACTTGATAAACCAAGCATGTTTCAGTTCATTAGCTCTGATTATTATTATTTGTTACTACTACTGGGTGTAGAAGTGTCATTAATGCCTTGGAGGTGGGGCACACATCCCTTCTTTGGAGCGAACTCCTAAACTTCAGCGTATTTTAGAAATCCAAGGAACTGTGGATGAAATAAACAATACACTTCCAACACTCCTGAGAAAAGCATAGCCCAACTGATGAAATCTGGGAAGCAAATGAAAAGCAAGGAAAAGATTCACCCACAAATGGGAAATAACCAAAAGTATTTATTTTAAGTCCGGAGGATGGCAATCATAGCAATACAGCTACCAGGCTGGCAGACCCTGCAGAACATGAGGATTTGCAAATACCAAGAGGGCTCGTTTCTTTCTAAGAAACGAAACTCCGTTAATTTTGTGGCCCATGCAACAAGAATTCTCTGTTACCGTCCGACTGGTCTGCAAACACTTTGGTACATCCTGTTGTTTTGCTGTGGAAATTCGATGCAAAAGCTATTTGAGGAGAGAAAGGCCAGGTTGAGGGCAAATTCCTGCGTTTCTGAACACAAAATTACTCAGGGCGCCTTTTCAAGCAACTTAAAAGGCAAAAATGGCCCATGGTTCAGACATCGGTGTATACAAACCGCTCCCGCTAACTCACAAGTTCTTAAAAGCAATAAAACAATTTAGGGTTAAAGGTGTTTGGGTAACACGCTCTTTCTGCCACTTGAAAGCAGAACAGTTCTAGGTACGTTTATCACAAAACAAGAAAGCTTTGAAAATACCCTGTGTTTCTTAGTCTTATATTCTGATGAGACCTGAGTATGAAAATTTTGGAAAACTGTGAGAAGAGCTGTGTTTCTACTCGACTTGGCTTCCACTGCCAAATATAAGATAGCCAAAACTGGAGACATGGAACAGATACGCAGAGAGATGGACAGGAACTTGGAGATGACTCTTCAGCAAACAGACTAAAGACACCTTCCTCAAACCTGCGCCAAAGGAGCTGCAGAACCACCACCAAAAGGGATGATGTGCCTCACACCAGTCCTTCATTAAAGTAGATTTTTATTGCAGTCATATGGCTCTTCCAAGAAACTAAAAATCATTATTCTCAGCCCTCGAGGCTGCTGTGACAAGTCGTGAAAAGCATTAACAAACCCAGCAGGCAAGGCTCAGATGGCAAGGAGTGGTTTTGAACCAGTTAGCCACGGGACAAAAAAAATAAATAATCAAGAACATCACTAAAGGTCAAGACGCGGCATTATGAACAGCTTCAGCGGGAAAAAAGAAGAAAAAAAAGAAGAAAAAAGAAGAAAAGAAAAAAGAAGGAAAAAAGAAGGAAAAAAGAAGGAAAAAAGAAGGAAAAAAGAAGGAAAAAAGAAGGAAAAAAGAAGGAAAAAAGAAGGAAAAAAGAAGGAAAAAAGAAGGAAAAAAGAAGGAAAAAAGAAGGAAAAAAGAAGGAAAAAAGAAGGAAAAAAGAAGGAAAAAAGAAGGAAAAAAGAAGGAAAAAAGAAGGAAAAAAGAAGGAAAAAAGAAGGAAAAAAGAAGGAAAAAAGAAGGAAAAAAGAAGGAAAAAAGAAGGAAAAAAGAAGGAAAAAAGAAGGAAAAAAGAAGGAAAAAAGAAGGAAAAAAGAAGGAAAAAAGAAGGAAAAAAGAAGGAAAAAAGAAGGAAAGAAGAAGAGGAAAGAAGAAGAGGAAAGAAGAGGAAGGAAGAGGAAGGAAGAGGAAGGAAGAGGAAGGAAGAGGAAGGAAGAGGAAGGAAGAGGAAGGAAGAGGAAGGAAGAGGAAGGAAGAGGAAGGAAGAGGAAGGAAGAGGAAGGAAGAGGAAGGAAGAGGAAAGAAGAGGAAAGAAGAGGAAAGAAGAGGAAAGAAGAGGAAAGAAGAGGAAAGAAGAAAGAAAATTAAGAACGAAGAAAAAAGACGAAAAAAAGAAAAAAGAAGAAAAAAGAAGGAAAAAAGAAGGAAAAGAGAAAAGAAGAGAAAAGAAGAGAAAAGAAGAAGAAAGAAAATGAAGAAAAAAGAAGAAAGAAAAAGAAAAGAAGAAAAGAAGAAAAGAAGAAAAAAAAGAAGAAGAAAAAGTGTTTAAAGAAGTAACTAACAACAGGTAAGTTTTTACAAGTGAGAGTCTCTACTTGTCTTAAATCGGCGAATGTTTTGGCAGATACTCTTCCGACAGCCTAAGAACACGACCAGCATCACCGCCCGCAGCAAGGCTTCTTACACTGGGAACCCTACACATTTTTGCATAGAAATCCTATAGAACATAGGTTTCCTTTTTATAAATTTGTATTTGTGAGCCATTCCCTTGTATTTAAAGAAAAAGTAATCCCATTTTGTTTACAACTGAACACAAAAATAACTATTTTTTCAGACAGTTGTAAAGTATGACCGCAACCGACCCTGCGCAACACTTCGGAGCTGCAGAAGGCAGCGAATTCCAGGATCGTTCTGGGCATCTTGGACTTCCAGAACTGATAATGGTAACTGATAACGCAGCAAATAGGAAACCACATGCTCATATGGATAGAAAGAACTGGAACCTGATACGGAATTGGTTTGTGCCTCAATAAAGTGCTGTCACCCACAGGGAAAAAGGGGATAATTTCATACAATGTGGCTGGCTATGTAAAGTCAGGAATAGTTCCATATGCAACAGATTTTTTGGCTGGCTGCGTGTAAACACCAAAACCAAAATTAAAGCAGTTCCCCAAGAACGATGCCCCTTTCTAGAGCAGTTAAGATCCTGCAAACCACACCCTGAGCTCTATTTACTTGGCGTGAATTGCTTTGAGTGGGCTGTTTCACGTCAGATGACAGTCACAGCCAACACATGTAATAACGCTGAATCACACGCTTCCACTTGGTAGGGCAGAGCAGCACCACCATTTATTTTGAAATTCTTGCTGATGCTGTTTCAGTCTGTGGACACAAAATACGTCTAGATGCAGCATCTGGAGACAAATGCCAAAGTCTGCCACGTGAGCTGCTTTTTCTCTCCAAGAACCATTAACATGTAATTCTTGCCTCACTGCAAAATCAATCATCATCAGAAAGGAACAATCCAAGAGTGGTAACTTCTCCCCAGAGCCATTTTAAAGGTTTATTTCACTTAAGGACTCGGTGTAATTACAGAAGAAAGGCCAACTCTCTCCAATGTGGGTGCCCAAGACACGAGCACGCTGGAGCTCCAGGAAACTGAGCACGACTGAAAAAAACAACAGAATCAACTTTTGCACTTGGGCGCCAAACACAGGCACTCAATATTGAAATCACTCTGCTCATCAAAAAAAACCACTTTTCCCAGTTTTAAGCCTTCTAATAATATGCCACCCTTCGGCGCGGTCAGCAGCGGTGTGCTCCTGAGCCAACAACAAGCTGCACGCCAGAGGGCTGTGATTTCCAGTGTCAAAGGACTAGAGGCGATCATCTGGAGTGGAACACATACCGTATTTTTTTTCAAACAGCTCTTCAACTTGCTTTCTCAAGTCTGTAATTCGCGCATTCCATTTCTCTGCAAAGAAAAGAGGAGGACACATCAGGCTACAGACTGAAAACACGCCATGTGATTTTACTGCTTGCTTGCACACAAGTGCCCGTGGAGTACGGTACAGGCTATACCTTCACATGTATGGACACATTCAGGAAGAAAAAGGACAGAACAAAAGCTTTAAGATTACCTCCAAAACTTGTGCAGATATTAAATCACGTTTGGGGAAAAAAAAATAAATAATAAAAGCAAATCCAAACATAAATGAGGCCAAAGTAACTTCCCAAACTGGTTTCTCTTTGATGGCTCGGTCAGCAGCTCTCGCTGGCATCAGGGTAAAGTCAGTTTGCAGCTGCTGTTGGTAGTTATCTAAAGCTGGGTGCTGAAAAGCTTAATTAGTGAAGCCTGATAAAGCTTACAGCAAGTACATGAAGTTGTTTTGGTGCAAATCTGTACAACTATCTGGGTCAGGAGGTACCGTGCCATCCTCTACCTTAATCCAGCATTTCTCCAAGTCCTGATGTTGCAAAACATGCCCATAAATCCTCTTTCTGAAAGAAGATACAGGCTGCAAGACAGAAGTTATCCAAATCCAATCGTGTGTTCCATGGAAAGCTGGATTAAATGGCAGAATTTTAACATCTCATTTTCTGCCTGTGACAGAGACTGGATGTTTTCACAGCTTTTCGTCCTGTCTCAATGCTCTTAAATGCCACAATCCTTTTGTAGATGGTACCAGATGCTGGCTGGCCTTTTAAGAACAAGTTAATAAGCAAGTGTACTTACACCTTATTTCTAACACCAAAGACTTGAATCTAGTAACGACAGAAGTCAAAAAATGAGGCCATTCAAGCTATTACACTTCCAGTTGTCAAAAAAATCTTGTATCAGACAAGACGGAGGACTGAGTTTTGAGTCCGTATCGAAAGGGGTTTAAATATTCATTCTCAGACCAATGTACACAACTTTGGTGGCCATGTTTAAGCTTTTACTTTTTAAAATATAATTTCATGGGTATCAATAGGACAGCACGCTTCAGATGTGGGCAAGAATAAGACCTGGTTTAAGGGGGAAAGAGTGTTTTTGCATGCTGCCTCGCACCCACACCTAAACTTTTTATTCTAGTTACCTGGTGTACCACCTACATCAATTAACCTGTTTATATTTTGAAGGAAAACACCCCCTGTGGATAAATATATATAATTGTTTTTGCCACCCTTTTTACCGTTCCCCTGTAGTGCACAGCTTCTTAGCTGATAAACACGTCTTGGGCTCAATGTTTTCTATTCCTGCACCCATCAACGTTGTAGTATTTCCCCCTTTACCTGCAGATGCATCAACACTGCATCAACAGCAGCTTTAGCAGGAAGAATCAGGAAAATACTTCCTGGCCTGAAGTGGAAATGCTGCTTTACTCCACGGAGCTGGGGAGCACACAGGGACGGTGCTGGGACAAGGGTTCCCCAAGGCAGCTGTGTCACCCCAGATTGTCACCCAGAGGAGCTGCGATCCCTTCAGTTCACCCAGCTCTGTGGCAAACGTGGTGAGCGATCTCCCCTAAAACTCAGGCTGGCTTTTGTCAGAGGGAGAGCAGCCAGGAAGAATGTCACGCTGCATTATAGAGCAACCGTAAAAAAGCACAGAAATAACCACTCTTCCGAATATTGGTTGTTGCTGCAATTTCAGAAGCTGCTCCCACCCAGCCTGGTCTCCCTCTGCTCATTAGCACGCTCATGAGAGCATTCCTATGTGAGCCATGAAGTTGTCAAGGCTTCTTTTTCTTTAGCTTCTTGCCACCAAGCCCCGCAATCCCTGGCCAAATATTCCATGTGAATCTTTTCAAGCAACTACTTCCATGGCCCCTCTCCAACGGAAACACTACAGGATTAATAATTGAACACACCGCAATACTGACACGTTTATTTGGAGTGGTGGCTAGACCAGAGCATAGGCATTCAAAAAACATTTTGATCAGTACACTGGGTTTTTTAGCTATTTTTGTATTTGATGAGCACATTGCCAAGTAAGGCAAGAGAAAATAAAAATTCAGAGGAGTTATCAATCAGCATGATTTCCAATTAGATTGCTAGCATTATTAACCTCTTGGATTCAGACCAATTACTGTAAAAACATCCTTTTGTCACACATGTCGCGAAGCTGAAGACCCACCACAAAGCTAAGCTGATCCTCTGGTTTTTTTTGTTTTTTTTTTTTTGCAAACACCCTGCAAAGCAGTTTAGTTTTCTTGTAGGCACCAAGGGAAGTGGTAGCTGCCTTCTGTTCCTATACACACACCTTCTGACACATGGGCAACACCACCCCAAATAAATAACAACCCTGAAAACCTTCCCAGCCTGTCCACGGTCTCTTCAGTTTAGCCCATCCTCTGCTCCTTGGGGACGTGCTCCAGGATAACGCCCATGTCAGCAGGGGCAACCTGCACAATGCACACAAAACGTCGCTCAGGTACTAAGCACATTCCTGTTCCCATCAACACACCACACAGTGCTCTGGGGGGAAATAAAAGGAAAACCACATAGCAATTCCAACGACGCTGCAGGCTGGCAAAACCCGTGTTCAGGGGCATGTCAAAATGGGGAAAAACCATGCACACTTCCCATCACTGTCGTAGTGAGACAACAGCTAAGGGACTTTTTTCCACTAAACTGGTATGACACAACTGCAAAACACAGCTTGAAGCTTCTGAGCTTTTGATAAAATCTCTAAGCACGCAAAAAACCACAGAAAGGTATTTTTACTGACAATGGCAATTCGTTTCAGCAAAGGTATTCTTAACCTTAAATAGCTGATTCAGAAGTATTTTTGAAATCCAACCTCCCTTCTCCAAAGATTATCCGTTGCTATCAAGCATTTTACCAGACATTTTTCATCCCCCGCCCCGGGTACAATTATCTTTTTTTCTTGTTTCCATGAAAACTAAGGGCACAGCACATCCCCCTGTTTCTCAGGCCACCCGCGGTACCTGACCTCTGACTCGGGGCTGATGTAAAGTCAGTGTCTCCAACTCACAGCCAACAAACATCTGCATCTCTGTTGTAGAAAACACTGAAAAGTCATCAGATGAGAGGAGGTTTGTCTCTCAAGCACCTCTAGCTCCCTCCCAGCACGTGTGCCTTTGTCATTCTGCAGCGACTCGTGACAGAATTAAACACCTCCTTTCTCCTCTCCAAATATCTAATATTAGATTTCATTAGACAAAGGTGCAAAGTCTTCTGTAACGTCCCAACAGCAGCACTGCAACCTACCAACACTTGTTCTTTCTCATGACAGCTTCTCACGTTCATTCTGTGCTTTATGCAGACCTTGCAATGCCGCAGAGAAGCCCCGCTGTCCGCAGGCGAACCCCAGAAGTGACTAGGAGGGACAACAACCTCAACACAACTTAGGAAGCCCAGGTCTAAAGAACTCTGATAACCTGTGAGCTGCAAAAACTGCACCGCTGGTGGGTAGGAGCAGTTTACTTGAGAACAGCTCAGAGGGAGAATCTACCAAGTCAACTCAGAAGCAACGGCGAGCAGATAAGCTGTGAGAAGTCCTTTAATCGGCGTTTCAACATCGAAAGATCAAACTTTTATCATCCACATATTTTATTACCTTTGCTCTCATCAGCCTCACCGCCTGTTCTCCCCAAACACTGCCGGCCTGCCAAGCTTAGATGCTTTTTTCTGCTAAGGGAATATATTCCAGCAAACGCTTCTGCAGTATTAACGGCTCCATCTCCTCCTCTACTAACACTGCCGTTATGTTGGCCTGACCCAACCAAAACTAACTGATGCTACACGTGGAACTGCCTATTAGTATTAGCCATCTTTTGAGAATAGAGCTCGCAACAATGTTTTATTCATTTTCACTGAAATTAGCATGAAATAACATGTTTCACGCAAAACAGATGTCAGGAGAGGTTCTGTGGGGATTTTTCAATTGACCTCAAATCCCAGCATTCCTAATAAACATCTCAAACACTGTGCCAAAGGACATATTCCCGATTATGCAGAACCTCACAGAAATACACAGATTCATGGGCTGTCTGCCCAGAAACCAAACCAAAGCAAGAAATAAACGAGAGGTATGGGGCCGCGACACATCACATGGATAAAGTATCCTTAACCAGAATAACGACGGTGTGGGGGTGCGTTTCTGCACTGCGAACTCCACAGAAGGTGTGCTAAAAGAACACTGCCAAGAAGACCCCAACCGCTGGTGTGTCGTCAGGGACCAAAATCATCTGGTTACCTTCCTTCCCACATGTGGCTCCCCTCCGCACATCTTCGTGGGTCGCAGCACGTATGGAGAAAGACCAGCCGGACGGGCTCCTGCCCTCCCGTTTGCTGTAATTCAGCACGCCAGTAAACACAGGCTTTGCTTCTGGCCCAACAAATCGGCTGGCAAAAATCTCGATTTATCTTCATTTTATGAAATCACTTGCAGTGTCTATTTAGACGGTCACTTGGAATAACAAGAAGCAGAGGTAGCTGCTGCTGCTGACGATTAGACTGCTGCAATGCATCTACGGAGAGCCCTGGGCTCTTACATGAATGCTCACACCGGCGTGTCCCACCCCTGCCACGTGAAATTGTGTCGTATCTTTTTTACAAAACAAAGCAGAGACAAAATAATCTTCAATTTTTATCTTACCAAAATTGAACTCTCTCACTTTTCTTCTCCCAGTATTGGTGGCTTCGTTAGATGACTCTGTGTTCTTCGGTCTCTTGTTAGTGGGCAGGTAGTCATCATCATCTTACAGAAACATAAAAATATCTGGTTTATGTCCAGAGAAACTCATGTGCACCCTTGGAACTGCTTTGAATTTCAAAGCTCTAATGCAAGTATTGAACTTTAAATTATTATTTTTATGTATAAATGCATCACATTTTGCAACGAATTACTTATCTGAGTAACTTTAGAAAGCTACTGGCCTGCGTAGGAACAACTTGCATAAAAGAGCCAGCACAAGTTGTAAGATAGCAAAGAGCAAAGCTTCATCTGTACTTCCTAAGGAAAATAATATTGTGTTCTGAAACGCAACTGGACATCTCATGACCGTAAAATGACAAAAAGAAATCTGTAAATAAACTGTACAGACATAAACTACAAGTTTTTTCTCTCATTGGAAATAACCTTCCAGTAACAAGTCTTGAAATCCAGTACCTAAGCTGTATCTTGAAGAGCTCAAAGGCACTAAAACCGGTTTCAAACCCATGTAAAATTGATGGATGAAACTGAAATTCATTTAACAGGCTCGAACACACACAGACAGGGGGGAAACTGCAAACCCCAGTTATTTTTCAGTGAGCTGCTACCTTGCCAGTCACTCCCCAACTTGAAACACTACCTTCCCTACCAGTTAACCAGTTTTTAATACTGTCCAATTACCGATACCTGCAACCTTAGAGAAAAAGTAATGGTTCAAGCAGAAAAATTAAGAAAATTAAAGTTAATTTCACACACAGAATAGCATCTGCCCAGGTCACCAACGGCACTTCCTTACGTAGGAAAAGTAATAGTCCATATTGACATCTCTCGCACCTATGCGGTTGCATTATATTCTGTTAAAGGAAAAACTTTTCAGAACATTTTTACTTTTGTGGTAAAGGTTTTTACATGTATACACAGAACTTCTGCTGAGGAAATGTAAGAATTCTTTTAGTGCTGGATTACAAAATGGTGAAAGTAATGCCAGAAGTATCAACTTTGTCCTAAAATGCATCACCTAATTTCTAAATCACTGATTTGGTGGTCTTAATCTTACCCATTCCAGAAGCAAGCTTTGCAAAAGCTAATCTCAGAAGTGTTTTAAAGCAGTTACAGGACACATAATTCACAAATAAAAGAAATAAGCTGACCTCCAACACACATCCTAGCACAAAACCCACAAGGGTACTGGTTAGTGGCTTTAGTGCTATTCAGATGAGAAAGGGAGGTGCCAAGTTTAGTGTTTTTTATCTCATATTTATCAATATGAAACAACTAACATGTGTAACTCATAATTTCTGTTATGGTACAATTCTTCCCAGAAGCTAGTGTTATGTAGAAATTTTATATAACTACAGTGTGCTTGTAAAAGGATGTGCTCTTCAGAACGAATGATGCAAAATCTTTTTAAAACCTAAAAATGCTATTAAATAAGGAGTATTCTTCATTACCGAGGCTTGAAAAATATGCAAAGATCTGTCGCACATCATTTCAAAACCAGCCCAGTAAGTCCAACACGCTTCAGTGCACGATGGTGGTATAACATAGACTTCTGGAGTGGGTATGTTTGCCAAGCAGTGCAAGAATCCAAACTGCAGGCAACGCTGGCACATGATCCTATTTAATCAGTGACAAGTAAGGCAGGCATTGTAAAACATTTTTTTTGGCTGTAAAAACGCCCAATGGACTGAAGTCAATGAACCGGAGAACTAACCTTCGATGGTGACCTCGACCTCCGGATCCTCGCTCGTTTCTGACGGGGCATGCTGGGAGGCATCTGGAGGGGGAAAACCAGGATTGCTGACAAACGCACACGGAAAAGGTTTTTAACCAAGCACTCCATGACTTTGTCTTTGAACTAACACTTGTCAAAGCAGCCCCCTGCATTCACAGCGTGCAACGAAACCAGAAGCAAAGATATCTTACCGTAAGCCTTTAAGCAATTCAAGACCAGGGTACGGAGGTGGGGATTATACTTGCTAAATTGCATGTGCAGCAGTGCAGCGTTGGTGTTATCGACAGTGGGAAAGTCCTTAGTCTTGGCTTAATGGGATTAATACAATCAAAAATATTTTTCCCTTTGATATCGAGGATTACCAAAAACATAAACAAAGGCTCTGTTCCCCTTCAGATGATGTATTTCTTTACCATTTATACAGACTCTTAGCTGTTGCACTGTAATGATTTCTGTAACAGGCTGCAAGGGCAAGAGTGAGGAATGGGAGGGAAATCCATAATCCCGCTGCTTTTGCCAGGGCAGTCGGGACCAACACAATAAATAGGATTACGCCTATCAATACTCGGTGGGAGCAAGAGCAGACTGCGTTTAGCTGCAGTAAAATTTTAAAAAGTGAAGCTAATTATATTGGAAACTCTTTCAAAACTAAGTAGCGGCATATGAAGGAATATATTTTAATTATTCTGGCAGAGTAACGCTGCCCTTGTGCATTCTGAAGAGTATCTTCTTTCAGATCTCTCTAAGCTGGATGTGCATCACTTTGGGAGCAAGTCTGAAGGAATCTCTGTTTCAAAAGCTCTTCACATGATGTCATGTACAGTAGAGATTCAGCAACATCTACTGAGACACCTTAAGTATTTATATTCAAACTATGTCAAATGTATCATCTAGTTCATAGAAAACATTGCATGAGGTTTTGATCTAATGCAGAGTGAGTGCTGGGCAGGTAAGTAGTGAATGCAAAGCACAACAAAAGGAAATAATTGGGAGGGAATGGTCTTTTAGCAGACATGAAGTGTGGTCATAAAAATAACTATCACCTCAATTAATCACTTAGAACCTTTTTTGAGAGCATTGGAAAAGTTTAAAAACAAAAATTAAATAATAATAGAAAAAAACCCAACCATAGTTTTTGGAAATATAAGAACAGCCACAGAGACTGGCAAATGGTTCAGCCAGCCCAGTACCAAATCCCTGAGAAATAGCCGTAATTATGAGAAACATGCGAAAACATCAGAGCAGATGGTAACAAAGTTATGGAAGAAAACTCCCAGATGGGACATCTCTGAAGTCATACTGAACCAGCTGGTTTAAACACTACAGCAAGGGGTTTTTTACGGTAAAACACACACAGCTCCTAAGCAGCAGCCGCCTTCACTAAATGTTGTCGCTCACGGGCGCTGTCTCCTGTTTCTCAAATGTTCTTTCGTTCGGTTTAAAACAACTTTGGATGTGCATCCCCTTAACCCTCTGATTGCTGCACCTCATGCTCCCCACTCCTCCGGTCCCACGGACACCTCGGACACCTGCACCAGCTGCTGCTGGTCTTGGGCATCCCAGGCACGTGGGAATTCTGCCGGTTCCTTTTCCACCCTCTTGTCCAGGTTACTGGAAGGGAAAACCAGGCAAAACCGCCAGCACGCCCCTCTGATGTCTTCCTTGGCAGAAAACAACTGTTTCTGCCAATCTTCTGCATCACAGGCTGTCGCTTTCAGCAGAACTTTAAATGCCAATTACATGTATTTCTTTAACAGAAGAATATACACCAATGACTTCATAAAATCCAAACGCTGTCATTGATTTTTCTTTCTTACTCATTTTTGCGAGGATCAGCAATAAAGAATCTTATTTTACAGAGCCCAGACAAGACAACCTATGCTGCATGCCTACTTAAACAACAAACGGAATTTAAGAAATTTAAGTTAAGACGGTTGTTTGTGATTTTTAGCCACTGCCTATAGACTTTTTCATAAATACTACTTTCACAAACAACAGATTTATTCTATTCAGCAAAACCAGGGTCCAACTTTCAGCATTATTTCTTACAGGAACTTGTAAAGGAGAACAGATTTGAGAAAAGGGTGTGTAACAAAACCCCGTATTCCGGGTTAAATCCAGGTTAAACCTGTATTAAACGAGCCACGCTCAGCATCCGTAGCTATAAAATTCTACATAGTCAAAACCAAAGCAAAGCCACTCAGTCATTTCATATCTTCACGGTCAGTCATAAAGCTCATGGTATTATGCTCAGGAAAACAATTATTTTTTTAAATATATTTCAAATCTCCATATAAAATTATATAAATTGTATGAATATATAACAAAATATAAACCAAAATATGTAACAAATATATATATCTTAATACATATTTATATTTTAAATATTATAAATTTATTTCTTCTCAAATAAGTAGATTTAATAGTGCAGTCAGCAAGAGCACAGAGCTTTATCCTCCTTTATCAAGAAAAACGTTTTTGCGTTTCACGTAAGGGTGCCCTTACCTGTGGTGACACTGCCCTGCAAAGCAGAACCAAGGGGATTTGTTGCACACCGTGGCCCTGACACTTAGGACTCAGGATTGAGAGTCAGGTGCTTGGGCTGAAGCTGTCTGCAGAACGTCAAAGCACTAAAATGTTGGGTGACAAGCATCTTACAAATGCAATTTCTGACTTAAAAGATCGGCAGCTCCCACCACAATTGTTTATAGTAAGCCACAGAGCAGCACCATTTGGGAGATTAAAAGCAAAACAAAAAAAACCCAAAAGCCAACCCTGTGGAAAAGTGGAAAGAGAATGGTTGGAGAAGATGTACAACTTAATTAAAGTGCCATCTTTTCAAATATTTCTGTAAAAAAAATATATCCAATGATGTTAATTTATTCTCAGGAAAAACATTCCCTCTCTCTGACCTTCTACCAGGATTCCCACATCTGTCCCTTCACTGTCATCGGAACCCTGGTGGCTTCCTTTAGACAAACATGAAGTAAAAACCATATACCACCATGAAAATACAAAAGGAACTTTTTAACACCGACTATTCAAAGTAAGGATTTCTGTTAAGCAAAAAATCCAGAACTAGAATGTTCACCTGAACAACATACAGAAAACCCAATTTCTGAATTTTAAGAAGAAATTCGCGGGCTGGACCGACTGCAGATTAGTATTTTTTTGCAAATGGGCAAACAATATTTTAAATAAAAACTGTAAGAAGCTGAAAAAAACCTCCTACAATTCTGGGATAAATTCCTTCCCGCTATTGTTCCAACCCAGTAAGGAACTCCTTCCACCGAGCACAGACGTCCCACATATTTTTTTCCACATGCGCCTGCTCCCCTCATGCACAGCTGAATTAGCAGAGATTTATGAAACTTCATAACTAACCATTAATTGGACTGAATTTCTTGAGAAACATAAATTCCCACAAATTACTTTAGTGTGATCAACCTGATGCTCCTTTTTGACTCTAGAAAAGAAAGGAAGGCGATTCCCTCCTAGGTGTCTCTCTCCTTGGACACCTGAAAATGAAGGCAATGGAAATTTTCGCTTCTTGAAATTTAATTTGAATTTAATTCACAGTTTAAATTTGAAATTGCAATTCCAGTACCTTAACTCTTACTTCAAGTGAAGGAAGTGGACCCCTGGAAAGTTAACACATGCAATTCCCCAAGCAGATGTCAGAAAAATACAGTGGAAAGACCTACCCGTGTAACTTTTTGCGAGGGCGATTTTTTCATCCATCTCCGATGTTTCGGAAGGGCCTGCTGGGGAACAAAGGCATTTATTTTTTTTGTGAGAGAAATCTCACAGCAAACGCATTTTTCAGGTGCACAGAGAAATTTGCCAAATCACTTTTCATTTATCACGTACTATCTAGAATACTGAACTCAGGGAAGATGGTGCAAAATAGGAAAAATTTATAAACCCTTCCTTATCCAGTTCAACAGGGTAAAAATGTTGAGGGCCTGGGGGCAGGGTGTGCATTCCATGGGATGCTGAACAGCCAGAGACTCACGCGGAACAGCAGGTTTTCAGCTCTTTTGGTGTTAATAAACTAATTTTAAAACACGAAATGTCGATGGTTCTGCCCTTTTCCACTGAATTCTTAATCAGCTAAATCTTTTCCCCGTTTGCTAAAAATTTGTATTCCTAGGGGGTCCCTTTCTGACTTTACCATTTCTACCAACGTTAGGCAAATTCAGAGAGATTAAAATCATTCACCGCACTCCAAGGCTGTTTGCTTCTCACCACAGCCGCCCCTTCGAAGGCGATACACGGACCGCTTTCACAAGGCTGCTGCAGAAAGCAGCACGCAAATGACACTTAAAAAGATTAAATTAACACCCCTAAAATCCTCCTGCTTAATGCACCGGTGCTCCTGCAGTTACACTGAAAGAGGGAACTGCTTACAAGGGCTTCACACTGAGCCACGGACCATTCTATACCACCGAAACAGTATAGGTATACAAAGGTATATATACCTTTATATACTTATATATATATATATACACACACACATATATACACACATATATATACACACACACACACTCCTCATATATATATAGGTATATAAAGGTAGCCTATATATGGCATATAGGAACGTCCTGCTACGATTAACTGCAGCTGAAGGCTTTGGACTAATTACTAATTGTGCCGTATAAATCAAATCTTCTCTGTGTTCATTCGCAAAAGGGATCTGCGGAAGATCACCGAGCTCCCCAGCAAGTCTGGCTGTTCAGAGGTAGGTTTGTAAGAGTATCAGCAAAGCTTATTAATTGCTTCACAACAGAAAAGCTGTTGTTAACTAATAGGGCAAGTGAAAAAATTTAAGCTGTGTTTCATATGCACAGTAATTTGCATAAGAAATAATTTGCCACAATCAGACGCTGGAAGTATTTCAGTCAACTGAATGTACGTACGCAGCATCAAATATTATGAGTTACTCAAGAAAAATGAGTATTTAGAAAACATGATTATTAGGTCGTTACAATAATGCTGACTTGAGATCGTCCTGCCTAATCTGATTGCTCAGATTCTCAAAGGGATTTTAAATTAACAGGATTTCAAGTGAGGAGCCTATGCAAGGTTCTTTGTTTTACATGCATCTCTTTCAGTAAGTGCTGCTTCAATCTGCTGTCACTTTTTCTTTGCTGGGGCAGGGAGGGGGGGGTTTGGTTTTTTTTTTTTCCTAATTGTCTGTTCAGCTCAGAGGAGCTCCCTGATTTGGTTTTAAAATACAGCTCCAGAGCAGGATGGGCAGATCCCAAGACGGGAAAAAGCAGGAGGAGGAGGAGGATGGCAGAAGCCAGGGACACTGGCAGTGCTCTAGGACACCGAGGAGAAATGCTCATCCAAAAAGCAGGATTTGCACCCATGATGGGTGAGTGGGAATAGAACACAGCCTCCCTGGGCACGCTGGAAAACATCTCCATGGACTAAACTTGTTTTTATTTCAATAAGCATATTGAGTGCATGCAGCCAGACGGGTATGTCATTTCCTAAGGACTCCTCTGAACATGCAATTATTATAATTCATAATGCACTGACACGCAGAAGCATGCATGCCATTATAAGCAAATATCCTATTATAAGCACACATTTTTGTGTTTATTCCTTTAATTCAGAAATCCTGACAGGATTGTTTTTCCTACATATTCTGCGGTAGTCTCGATACTGCATTATTTACATGCTGTGACACAAATAAAAAAGGAAAAACAGAGTCCGACACATTCAAACTTGAAGAAAGATTTCTCTAGTTAAAAAGAGACACTCACTAGGCTTACAGCCCTTGGGATTAAGCACAGAGTATTCAGTACTTTCAGCTTTAATACAATGAAAACTACAGTACATGCAGTAAATCCATCAGATTTTTTAAGTGACCCACACAGACTGTTTTATGAAGCTTTTTTTTTTTTATTATGAAGCTCTGACAGAGGGAAAAAACAACATGAAAAAATTGTTTCAGAAATTAGAAAGTGTAAAACAATATATCCCACTAGCTTAATTTAGTAAAGGCTAGAAAATTAAATTTAAAAGAATTCGGAAAGTTCTACCACCAGGAGATATTAACAAAAGCAGATACATTTCCACCTGACTGCACTCATGCACTTAATGGTCAGACACACACATATCACATAACCAAGAAAAGCAAAAAGGTATGGCGGTAACCAGACCAGAAGAAGTTCCATCTAAGAATAAAAGTATGAGGAAATCAGGAAAAAAAAAAAAAAAAGCAAGAGAACGCCAGAGACAAAAACTTAACTCCACAGCAGCAGGTAGGATGCAGGAGGGAGGATGGACACAAAGGTGGGAGATTTAATTACTAAAACCACAGGACACATTAGAATCTTGCAGTACAGCTAAATCTTGGGGTCCAAACTCAAGACGTCCAGGCAGAGCTAAGCAGCATCACCCTGCACCAGAACAAGCACCAAGCAGGCTTGCCAGCTGACGGCCGGCTCTGCCACCCAACACAGACACCCAGGAATTCTCTAACAGACGAAAACTGGGTCTTGCATGAGCAAACACCTTGTTACGTATCGCACCTACACCATGTGCTGGGCTGGCACCTGCACTGAAACAAGACCTTTGTAAAAAGATGTCTATTGCCATAAAGTGTACGCTGCCGAAATGCCTCTTACAAAGATGTCATTTTTCACATTTTAACAATGCCTGTAAAAACAAGAATCACGTCACTCCCTCGGCAGCCGCAGCTACTCCTGCTGCTCACCCACCAACAAACCCTTCACTTATGCCTTGTTCAGATCCCTCAGCCTGTTCCCAGTGGATTACACCCGAACACTGCAGTGCCAAACCCGTGGCACTTGGCAGAAGGAATGGATTTATCATCTTACGGATTAGCACCGTCAGCGATGCTCACTTTTCTGGCGACACAGATGGCAGCGATGTGAGCAAAATGTAATTCCCAGGGTAGCAGCAGAACGCTTTTAGGAAACATGACATAGTGCTTACTTGTTTTCTCCATATATTCTCTGGAATGTCTTGGTTTAAGACGGTGCGACTCACACTGTGGGGTTAGAGCACTGCCAGCCCAGCTTTACAGCTTCAGCCCCATTAAAATGGATGTTATTTCTAGTATCATCTCCAAAGGAGGAATATTTTGTTGTTAAGACACACCAAAGGCATTCATGACTTTCACCGTTCCAGAGTGAGAATAAAAGCACGGTTTACATTCCCGTTCTGGGCTTGAACGTCAGTATCTTCCCGCAGAAGATACTTTCAGTTTCATTTGGTTTTGGATGAACGTTCTGTATTTTAACTGCCTCACTAATCTTTCCAGAAATTCAAAAACTGACAGCACTGGTCAACCACATGGTGTTTTAACGGGAAAAGATGTCAGGCAGTTTTTATACACTTGTAAGTGGTTTATAAGCTAAACCAGTCCATTCAAGGGACAGCAGTCTAGAAGCTGACTCAGCCAGCTCGCAGGATGCGCTCTTTACAGCCTTTTCCTTCCTCTTCCACTTCTCTTGGGTTTAACTTCAAGGCGTCAGTGGTAAATTCACAGGAAAACACGCCTCTGAGGAAAGGGTCGGTCCTTAGTCAGCAAATTGCTCCGTTCTGCATGGGCTGTCTCCAAAAAGCCTTGCTTTACTCCGTGCTGATGAAGGGGATTGAAGGTGGCACAGATCCCCAAGAAATTCTCTTAATGTATTCTTGCTTCTTTGTAAATTGAGGGGGGGGGGGGGGGGCGGGGAAAGAAAAGTATAGCTCCTAATTCTATCATGCTAATTGATTCAGAGCTGCTCTCATTCTGGCACTGATATTTTGACCTCATTTTTTCCATCAAAAGCCTTCAAGGTAGTCTTGCAGGCAGCCTTCCAGTCTGAAGCTGGGATGCGGGTCTACTGATGTCCAACACACCAGCTCAGCAGCCCCCCGCCTGCAGGGAAGCCCGTACAGAAGCTGGGAGGGTCTGCAGGCACAACGAGGCATTTGCATTAATGCAAATTAAGGCAGTACAGAGCACATGCCCTGCTGCTTGGCTTTAGGCTCGCACGTTCCCGGCTGGTCTGGCAGAACAGAACGCCGGTCCCTCTGCAACAGCCATGGAAACACATCTATTCCTACAGCGTAGTAATAGGCTTAATCTAAGAGTACAAACCACAATTCAACCACTGAACTCAGAAACAGTATTTTAACTAACATTTCTTTTCATAAGAGCCATAGTAAGTTGGTACTTCTAGATAAGGTATATGCAGGACTATTAACTGTAACAGCCGGGATGCTCCAGTATGTGCTGTTTAGTCCTGCAGATCTCTGCTTAGTCCTTTTCCTCATTTAAGCAACAGTCAAAATCCAGACCTTTCTTCCACAACAGGTTGTCTTTGGTGTCACTCAAAGCATTTAACACTGGAGTGACATTCCCATCTGTCCAGGACACTGGAAAAAACCCACCCACTGCCACCAGTGCCTACCGATGGAAAAGCACCCCTAACGCTCTGTTGAACACCCATATGCAGTTTTGGATGGCTAAAGTCCCTATTTCTCAGTCTTCTTCTTGTGTACTGCTAAAACATTTCTAAATTTAGTAATTCAGCATTAACTCGTGGAGACACCCAAACGGTGCAGCCTGCTCCAAGATAATAAGAGATTAAAAGAATGTCCACCTACAGGTGTAATTTTCCCCGTGTTTGATTAACGGGGGAGTTTTGTGCGCCACCGAGGCAGACAGCGCTATGGTTAGCATCACAGATTGGTGAGAAGAAGCAAACTCTCAGGGAAAAAACAATAACCGTGAAATTTCATCAGTAAATCATTTTCTCCAAGAAGCCCGAAGCAGATTGCTGTTCTCTAACAGTTAAGTTGTTTTTTCTCCTAAATCGATAAGCCTGGCTTTTGCTGTGGGGTATTTTTAGTAAGAAGGGTGACCCTAGCCATTTTCTTTTTTTTTTCTTTCTTTCTTTTCTTTTGCAGTATGTCTCCACAAAGGCAGCGCTGGGCAGACCTGCATCATTCCTCAGGGATACACCTCGGGACAACTGCGCTTGTCTAAGGCTCGCGGCTCTGCACCACCACGCACACACAGACCCCTGTACGCCTCTGGAATTTATAGCGCTCCGCACCTCCAGCCACCCTGGGCTGGAATCTGAGCAGCAGGAACTTGGAGAAATGCAGGGGACAAAGAAATGCAGGGGACGGAGAAGGAGAAATGCAGGGGACGGAGAAATGCAGGGGACGCTGCTTTCCTGCGGGGTGACATCTTCAGCTCGCACATGCCGGTGCTTTTAACCATATACACACTCTGGTCTCCTGTTCAATGCAAGTCTGGAGGGCTACGCTGGGAGAGGGGAAAGGGGGAGTTATTAATCAAGCATCATTTCATCGGAAAGATAAATACCAATACCTATTCCTCTCCACAAATCAGAAGGTTTAAATGGAAAGTTCTGTAAAAGACAATAGAAATGCCACCCCCCCAAATCCATATTGCTTAGGCTGCGCCGTGGAAGCATACTGCATAAATGAGATTTTTTAGCTCGGACGTGCTGCGCTACAACAGGTGACTATTCTGTAAGGAAGCGATTTCAGTACAGACTCGCTTCAAACAGCATTGGACTGGCCAACTTCTGACATTGCCTTTATGCATGAAATGGAAAGCCACAAAGGGCTGGAAAGCAAAAAAGATGACAGGACTTGAGCTTTAGAAGAAACAATGATTAGGTTGTCTCAAAAAAAGCATCTATTTTCACTACCTTAGATCATGCCTGTAAACCCCCCCATCCCCTGAGGCCAGGCAATGTACAAATAGGAACAAACCATTATCCTAACACTGGAGAATTCACCTTTCCAATCCTGAACTCGACCAGTGACGTTTTGCAGGGCTGTGCAGTTAAGATCTCTCTGAACAGCACTCGCACACTACTTGAGACTACCGAGTCCACAATCCTGTAGTTAGTTAGTAGAGCACATTAGAAAATAATCGCAAGAATCTTTGTGTCTAAGCACAAAAAACATCATCTCAGTAATATATAATATTACAAAATGAAGGGATAAAGGATGGGCTGTTTCACACTTCGTTGTTGACCATGCAGCTATCCTTCAAAGGTGCACGGCAGCTTGCCCGAGCTCTTTTGCATTGCTCAACTAACCTAACAACAAATGCAAACAGGCTGAAATAATCAATTTAGGGTTCTAGTTATTGTATATTCCCATTCATACTCATGACTTCTTAATTACCGTTCATTTCAATCTACAGACATAACCATTTCTTGCTTTCCACAGTATTATCTGGATACGTAGAGATGCCTTCAAACATGCACACAACCCAAGTCATACGGACCTCACGTTACACTTTGTCTATAGAAATAAACCTTTCAAGATTTCAAGACAATTTTGACACATACTGGTCATTCCATACAAGGGAAGTGATTGATAGACCATAAAATTTACTGCAACTTTAAAGAAGCGGTTGGAGCGGTGCTGTGGGCAGTATTGCTGTTGGCGTTTGTTTCCTGTTTAAAGAGGTCACTGGAGTCGGAGTCTGCATACTGGACCATCAGAAAAAACCCAAGCAGTTCCAAAGCCTCCTGGAACTTCTCCCTGAGCCCAAACACACACACATGGGAATGCTGAAGTTGTACTTTAGCTCTTTTGGCATTGTTCAGAACAACCGAAATGATAGCCAGTGCGGAAATGTTGTATCCCCACAGAGCTAAGCACTGGCACATTTAATGACCAATAATAAGTAAAAACAGAAGCACACTTAAAAACAGCAACACTTAAGCAATCAACCCTTTCATGAGTTGATTATGAGATATATTATATTAATGAGATAGTATCATTACCTGGAATATTATATTGATAGTAGTCAGGATCATCTGATTCTTCCTTCACTGTTACTGTTGCCATTTCTAAAGAAATTCCTGTAGAAGCAACAAAGGAATCAACTACGGAAACCAATAATAACCAGATTCTTAAAAAAAATCCAAACAAAACAGCTACCAAGATCCTAGCTGGTGTCTACTAAAAAAAAAAAATATTTTGAGGTGCTGAGACACTAAACAACTGTTGAACTAAAACAGCAGTAACAAAGGGACCTGCTGGTTTCTTGCATTTCAGTTTGGTCACTGTCAGAAAGGATTCAGGCTCAAATGTTTCCCTACAAACTCAGTATCCTTGGGCATTTTTTTTTTAAACTGATAAATAACACATTGTGCTATTAGTTATTTATTTATTTCCATTTTAGCTAGAAAACAGACGATATTTTAGGTCTTTCTTATACCTATCGAAAGGTCGCTTTCGATATTTTAGTAGCATTAACAAATAAACCGAGTTTTCCTCTCCCCATCACAAACCAATCTTGAATCAGAACAAAACAAAGAACAAGAGGGTTTTTCTTCTTCTCCACTTTACTTACAAAAATACCTTATTTTAGGCTACCAAATTTTACAAATCTCCTCCTCCTAGAAATGGAAACATTTGGCTAAGGTTCAATACTTAATAAAAACTCCAGCTGCAAAGAGGACAATTTTAAGGAGAGAAAAGTTTTTCCTTCTCATGAAGGATGGCTCTCTGCTGCTTTTTTTCTTGGAGCTTCCCATCTTTGCCTAAATTCAGCCTTTGGAAGAGAAACTGACCATTTCTTTGCAAAATTTTGAACCTACCAGAGTCCTCGCTGGGTTCCGTTTTCACTTGGATAGGAGGACAACTACAAGAATAAACAAATCAAGCACATTGTCACTATAAAAAAATAAACAACACATTTCTGGAAAGTTCCTCAAGCTTTACAGGTTTGTCAAGCAAAATCAATCTCCCACTATTTTTTCCCCCAGTGTTTTTTTTCCCCACTAGGAACACAAAAATAAAAACTCTGCATCTTGGCTTATCTGATTTATCTCAAGGAGATTGCCAGGAATCTCCCATCCCTACATTTTTGGTATGTACACAATATTCAAAGCACGTTTACCATTTAATGAGAAGCAAACTCAGAAGCACAGAAAACTGATCCCTGTTTTCATGTAAACCAATTTTTTATTTATTCCAGACATAATCCCTTCATTTACTAACAAAAAAAGTTATTTCGCTTTTTTTAATTGAGGAGGGGGAAGGAAGCAACATTAAATCTGTTCCCCATAGCTGCTGGACCATAAAACATGACAAACTCACCCCTGACAGATAGACTGTGAATTAAGAACACTCATTGGGCTAATTAAACCAAGGGGAAACTTTGCCATCTGTTTAATTCTCAAGTTTCCCCACAAATAACGGTCAAAAGAAAGACAAAAATTCAGCTTCATGCTTTTTATAATCCCAGGCAAGCAAAAGTTATCCAAAGGTCAGCGGGACAGCAAAAGCACATTAAGAGAAAGATAAACTATATAGTAATACATAGTTGATACAAAAAAACTACATTATTTTAAATTCACCTTCCACCTGGAGGTATAACTGAATGTGAAGGTTCTGTCATATGAGCTCCTGAAAGTTAAAAGACAATCTTTGAATTTCCTGCACTCTATTTCTCTTAAATACAAATTGAAAATGTAACATTTATTTCACGAACGAAAAAGCTGATCCCATTTTACAAGCATATGTGCCTATTTTCTGTATTCAGTTAACGAGGGCGAGATCTCATTAAATTGTTTTATTAATATATAAAGCAACACCAATATACAATTACTTCAAATGTGCATTTCACCATGCTTTTCAGTGCTCCCTTTCATAAGGCTAAATGAAAATCTTGGGAAACGAAGGCAAACAAATCTTTCACCTCAACTCTGCTAGAAGAAAATGGACCATTTGATAGAGACTCAGCTTAGCCCTAATTACAGCCAGACACAAATAGGTTATGTTTTTAGAATGTCATTTACCACCCTGAAAACCTGCCTTGCATTTTCAACAGAAATATATTATTACCACAACCTCTATAATTTCCCACTCTCCAGATCTCTCGCTGGGCACGGGCAGCACATTTCTGATTTCACTAACCCAGCATCAACTACTGGCTCTTTCACCTGAGAAAGTGAAATTTCTTTTTTTCACTATATTCCTATACAGATTGCTTCATCCTCTCCGTAAAACAAATCCTCACATATATGAATTCTGCAAGTAAAGCAACGTGATCCCATGAGAGGAACAGGAGGGATTTCTTCTCAGCTAGAAGGGAATCTTCGCAGTTTTAAAAAATCTCACTTTAGCTCAGATCTTTTAAAATATAGAGGCCTTCATAGGAACTACAACACCCAGCCACTTTAGAAGATCAAATTAATTTAAAAAATGAGATATAAGTGCCGTAATCAGCTACGCATTGGAACACGGAGCACTGGAAAGTCTTAGCATCTTCTAAAAAGGCGATGCAGCCCTCCATCAGTTCACTTCTTTCCCTGTGATACTATCCAATTCACATTACATTTAAATTCAGTAAAAGGAGGAAGAATATGATAGAACAAGCTTTATCTCTAATTAGTTGCTCCTGGCAGAGCGCAATAAAGGATAAGGTTATAGCTCCTTAAGTAAGGCACCTCACAGTCTAGGAATTTCTGCACAGTTTGCCACTTTATCCACGTGACCAAATCTTGTACCTATATTGCTGACTAAATTAATTTTTTTGATCTGTTTCTGTTTAGTCTGAGTAAGTAGTAACTTACCTAGGTGTTTCTTTGGCTCTAGGAAAGGCCTGTGTGGAAATACGGAAAGAAAAACCCACAGCTTTAGCAAAGGCATCGTTACTTACTTGGTAGCGTAACATTAAAGAGAGACCACTCCTGTTTAAGAGAAACAGGCTGCAATGTATTTAATTAAAATTAACCTGACTTCATTTAAGTAGAAAGCCAAAGTGGACAGACAGAGCAGCAGAAGAAAGACCAAATAACCTTTTGATGATAAAGGAGATCCCAGACTTGTTTTCCAAAATCCATTTCAGGGTCGAAGCATCGTAGTTCGCTGGGTGTTTAAATGCCAGCCCTTCAGGCAGACCCTGCACCACGACGGCAGACTGGTCCCTCTGGATCTTCTCATATGGCACAGGCACCACTGTTGACTTCCCTAAAGCTTTACCTGGAGAAAGAAAAAAAAAATTCCACCATGGTTGTTTCGAGGTCAAGAATGCTCAAGAAAAGGACAAGTCCCTGTAAAACTCATTATTCTGGAGAGAACTGGAGCGAATATGCAAGGTGCAGGGGCTCACATCCCACAAAACACACCAAGAAGAAAACTATCCAATATACAAGTATGGTTTAGAATTGGCTACTAGAAGTTAAACTTAACACCTTAACAGCAGTAGAGTTAGAAAGCTAAGATTGTGCAGTACTTTCTTCCCAACTGCAATAAATATTTAAAAATGCAGAACAGCTCTTTAGAAGACTTTAAAGGACCCACCATAGCAAAAGCAGAAGAAGTCCTCCACTGACTTTCTGAGGGCTTCCAGTTCCACAATATCCACCGTCAGTCTGTTTGCAGGTAGTACAGTCTTCGTTTTCTGCAGTTCTGCAGCCCCCTCCTCTTCCGTAACACCTTATAAAAATAAGACAACAATAATAAGTTATTAAACCTCCCAGTGCCTAGTCCCTCCAGTTCAGACTACAGACAGTTGGGAAGGATTCCTGCCAGAAAACCCTAAGAACTTCTTTGCCTTAGAAGCAAATGCACTTGTCTATGCACGTGAGCAATTAGCAAATTTGAATTTACATCAAAATTATTACATCCTCCTTACAACTTTTATAAATATCACCCTCGGAGGTGTAAGAATTAAGCGACACAGCTTTTTTTTGGCATGAAGAAGTAGAAAACACAATTCATCTCAGAAGAGGATAATACAGTAGAAATAAAATGCAAAACTGCCAAGAAAAGGAAGACCAACAGAGTCACCAGGGGAAGGGTGAAATGCCTGCGTGGAGGGTCCCACCGCTCCCTAGTGCCGTGCATGATGCCTTACATAGCAGTTACACAGCAGTTATGTTCTAGCCCGTTTTGTTCACGCTGTACGTGCTTAACTCTTTATGGAAGGGATCTGACTTTTGCCACAAGAGCTCCTCTACCTTTCAAAAGACATGTTAAGCACACATCTCGTCCAGCCGACCAGGAGGAGCTGCAAACAAGCCAGCATGCAGCACACATATTTCAGCCCTATGCCTTGTTCCAGCCTCTGAGCAAAAGCTGCTGCAAAAGGAGCGAGGGAATGACAATTCCAATCCCCAAAAGCAAACAGAAGCGACCGTTGAAGGTGGCAGCCTTCCTTTACCAGCGCCCCAATCTTGCCAAGATTTCCTGAGAATCACTCAGCAAAACAACAGGGATATATACATCATATCAAAGAAAAAACATGGGAGATGCTCCGGTGTGCAAGGGTGATCAGTGCTGAGGCTGCCCTGGCTTCGCCCTCAGTGAATTTTACTATCTAATTCTACGCTAATATAAGAAAATAAACATCAGTTTGAACAACTGATGACACACAGGTTGTGAAATAAGCTGAAGCAGTGATGCTTTTAGTAAAAAACACTTTCCTCATCTTAAAAACTCCCGTCTTCATTTAAAAGAGACTCTCTTCCTTCCTCTGCAGATCACACGTCTGCTTTGTGCCCTGGAAATCCACCTCCACGTAGCATCTACCTCTCCCAGCTGCTCAGACCTACAACTTCTCCTTGTTCTGCAACGTGACAGGGCCCACTGTAACACAAAAAATAATGCAAAACCAGAATATGATTCTATACCAATAACACAGGTGTTTAATTAAAGACAGCTTGTAAGGTCTTCCTGCAGACTGGGGGTAAGAGACATCAGCTCCCATTTATAGCTACATGCAATGCTGCTTTCTGGATGGATTTTTTTTTTTCCCTACATAAGAGACTGATTCACTGAAAACGCCTTTACTGCCAGTAGCTTCTCAAGAGTGTACCCACACTTTCTAAAAATAACGAGGAAAACAAAAATAAAATGACGACACCGCTCACTTCCCATTAAGATGAAAAGCAAAAAGACACAGCAATTTTCCTACTTAACTGGAAAACGTTGTTACATGATTTTTATCCATATTCTTAAGCTCACGTTAGGCATCTACCTCCCTATCTCTCCCGCATTTGTTGGCCAATTTCAATCAAGTCTGACGAACAAGATCAAGTCTCAAACACAGGAAGATTTACAAGAGCTCTGCACAACTTTGATCTGGTTGATCCCGATAAATTGTGGAGTGATGATGATAAGGATAGGAACAGAAATGATGTACTGAACGGGTGCTACAAAAATGGAAAACACCCTGAACATGCTTTTTATGAGTTCACCTTCCGAAGGTTTTTTTGATGACCATGGCTACCCATCCAACCATCCAAAGCCCATTGAGTACGAGTACGGCAGTTCCCAAAACTCAGAACAGCAGTCAGATGATGATGCTGATGATGAACAGGTAGGTAGAGGAATTCAAAATCATGACCTGGTTTATATTTAGTAGAGAAATAGAGATTAAAAACTAAATAACCACCCCCAGCAGCCATCCATCTCCTCCAGATGGTGGTGCAGAACCGGTGGGCAGTCTCCACTTGCTGGAGGTTACAGGGTTCTCTTGAAGCCCCCACCCCAATTACTGGAGCACTGAAGAAGGATTGAGGCTACACTTGGGAGAGGATGCCTGTGACATTGTCCTGGTTTCAGCTGGGATGGAGTTAATTTTTCTCTGGTAGCTGGTGCATTGCTGTGTTTTGGATTTGGTAGACAATGTTGACAGCACACTGATGGGTTTGGTTGTCGCTGGGTCATGTTTTCACTAAGTCAAAGGTTTTTCAGTTTCTCAGGCCCTGCCAGTGAGATGGCTGGAGGCACACGGGGAATTGGGAGGGGACACAGCCAGAACAGCTGACACAAACTAGCCAAAGGGCTACCCCATGCCACATGATGTCATGCTGAGCATATAAAGCTGGGGGAAGCAGGAGGAAGGAGGGGGATGTTGGGCGCGATGGCATTTCTCTTCCCAAGTCACCGTTACAGGTGATGGAGCCCTGCTCTCCTGGAGATGGCTGCGCACCTGCCTGCCCATGGGACGTGGTGAATGAATTCCGTGGTTTGCTTTGCTTGCGTGTGTGGCTTTTGCTTTGCTTACAGAAATTTCTTTACCTCAGCCCACAAGTCTTCTCGCTTTGACTCTTCCGATCCTCTCCGCCATCCCGCCAGGGGGGAAGTGAGCGAGCAGCTGCATGGGGCTTAGTCACCAGCCAGGGTTAAACCACGACAGTCCTCTCTGGTGCCCAACGTGGGGCATGAAGGGTTTGAGCCAACAACAGATTTGACAGGAATGTGCTAGTCCAAATCCATAGCTGTTACCGCTGTGTAGCTATTAATCATCTGCTTGCCATGGGGCTTGCTTGCCTCACTGTGTATTACAGGCTAGTGCTCGTTAATGGCTGGTTTTTTTAATTTTGCTGCTCGCTGTGCTGCTGATGATCCTCCTGTGCCGTGCCCAGGAATGTTTTGGTAACAGCAACAGCGATGTGCCTGGGCTGGCAGATGGCCAGGGCATCGCTGCTGTGCCGCCCAGGCTGGAAGTCCAGCGTGACCTCCAGCCAAAGGGACCTCAACTTGGGGGTGAGTCCACCTGGGAGCAGCACACCCCAAAGTGGCTGTGGCCATGGGTAAGCCCATGCCAGAGCAGCTACATTGCAAAGTGTCTGTGGTCATGGTTATGTCTGTGCCGCAGCAGGGATACCTGCAAAGGGACTGTGGCCCAAGGACAAGTCCATGCTGGAGAAGGTACACCTCGAAGCATCTGTGGCTGTGTGTAAGCCCGTGCTGGAGCAGGTTTGCTTCTGAAGGGACTGCAGCTGTGGGGAAGGCCACGCTGGAGCAGCATCACCCTGATAGAACCACGGCTGTGGCTAAGTCCACGCTGCAACAGTTATCTCCCTGGAAAGACTGCAGCGTGTAGCTGAGGCTCCACCTGGAGCAGGTACAACCCTAAGGGACTGCAGCCTGTGGATAAGTGCAAGCCGGAGCAGGGACAAGAGGAGGATTTCACTGTGGCGTTAAACCCCATGAGCTGGTCCAAAGGGACCAGGGGTGGAGACTGTAACGGATACATTTTTAAATTGTTGTAAGCCATGATTTGAGTTGCATGTTATAGGAATTACTATAGCAGGAACCATGACAGAGGTGCAACAAGACCTCATGGGGAAGAGGGATGAGGGGCTGTATTCACACCATAAATGACTCAGAAAGGCTGAGGAATGGTTATGTATGTGCATTCTCCACAGCTAGGAGTATACCGCAGGATTAGTCCAGTTACTCTGCAAAAGCTATTCCAGATTTAGCAGGATTACAATGACCCAGCTCCTAATAATCCCCATTTTGCACTGAGAGTCCATATATGATTGAGTGTCTCTTATGTTCCTGTACTATCCAGGTGTCCTGGTTATTCAGAACACTCATCACTCTTACCTGTCCTGGGTTACTCTTACCTGACCGAGTTTGACAGCCCAGTCTCCCACTTGGCCAGAAAAGGAATCTCCAACCTGCCACCACCCTTATAAAATGGATATACTATAAAACAAATAGGCTACTTTAAATTAAAAAAGAGCCCTCTTACAAAAATCTTTATGATGGAACAAAAAAAATCAAATACTTGACATGATCCAGTTTTAATTTGGCCATTTTTTCTTGTTGCATGGGAGCAGTTACATAGCGACACCCTGCCCTCTGTACGGACAGATGCTGTAGCTTCTTGCCTTCAATACATGCTGTTATGCTTATAAACTGATGAAGACAGTTACAGCTCAGCAGTGTTACACAGCACTTACTCTGAAGGTTCACTAAAGCATCATCTGAGCACAGCAGACTGAAATAGGGCACAAAGTGCATCTGTCTTTAGAGCTCCTGACCCCAAGATAAGGGGAATGCTGCTGTTGGGAGGGGGCAGGCAGCACTTCTCCTGCAGAGCAAAGTCACGCCACAGACAAGCGATAAAAACATCTCACCCAAGAACAGGAAGCAAAACCCAAGCTGTAGAAGAGAAACAATTTACTCAACTGAAATTTCCTCAAAAGTGTGACCTGAAGATGAGACGCAAACACAAAAAAGCTGGTAGGATGCAGTATCTGAAGCTGATGAAGCTCAACACTCTTCCAGCAAAAGAGCTGTCAGTCCTGTGATATATACATCAGATGTGTACAACATCAGAAGGTTTTTAATCAGGTGGGGTTTAATCACCCAGGTAGAGAAAGCCAAGAAATGATTGTAAGAGTATGAATGTCACCCCTGCACAGACACTCTGAGAGGCAACTTAAGGGCAGCAAAGATTTTATGACAACGCTCAGGTACATATATTTTACCATTTGTGCTTATGGAAAATAAGTTTCTGAAAATAACTACGAGCAATGAAAGAGGGAAAGTAACTGTGTGTGTGGCTAAAAGTGTTTTGCTTTGTTTTATAATGCATCCCCCCAGTTCATCTGTGAGCTTTTTATGGCCATCCAGTTTTACAGTTCAGGAAATTGGACAATAACCTCAAATTAAAGGAAAAAATCATTTTATGGTTATCAAAGGATGGTTTAAACCACAAGAAAAGCAAAGCACCTGAGGCAGAATCTAAGAGTCAGGGAATTTCAAAAAGATCAGCCATCTACAGTAATTTTCTGTCTGTTTATGACCCCGAGGGAACGAGATGGGTGGTCTCCACTGGAAGGTGACTGAACTTTCTTAGCAAGGTTTGTTTTTTTTTTTAAATTAGCTGTTAACTTCATACCCCTTGACTGGCTAGGCAGAGAGAGAACATGAAAGGTTTCCGACGAGCAGGATGAGCAGCCTAGCTCTAATAAGGTAAAGGTGCGGGAAAGAAAAGGCACCCAGACTGGCACACGACCTACAAGATGCTCCTGACATTCCCATGGAGCCAGAGAGGGACCTAGTGGAAGCAACGGAAGCACCCCTAAGGAAAGCAGGCAGAAAGTGATTGTATAAAACTCTTTAAAAAATAACTTGTGCCTACCTATTTAACAGAAGGTTTGAAAATTCATTGTTCTTTTCCTTTCGAGAACTTGGGAAAAAGGGGTAAACTGACCTGTAAAACAAGGGAAACTGCCAGTAACGTAAAGCTTAAGAAAAACAGATTAACCCACCCCTAATGCCATGAGAAAGGGTTTGCAAAAGAGACCATCAGAAATGCATGGCTAGCCAGGGCTGGCCACCACCCAGTAAAGCCCTTTTCCCAGTCTGGGAAGATGGGGAAAAAAGAAGGGAAGGAGAACAGTAGTATAAAAGAGTATAGCAGGCCACAAGGTAAAGCTAAAAGACGGGAGAGTAATTTCCATGTTTTTCACAAAGATCTAGGTTATTAATGAGGACTGCAGCTAATGAACATGTATTAATATGTGAGAAATATGCAGCACAGGACAGCTCAGAAACTACATTATCTGCATTTCAAAGGGTTAGGCAGAAGGCAACTGTAAGCTGAACGATTTAAGCGAGCTCCAGCAGAGACAGCAATGGCAAACAAAAGCAGCCCTTACAGTGAGAAGGACGGGGATAACTGCTTTGGATTTTATTTTTATTACTTGTAACTGCAAATGTTTGGTGCCCGCTAGGAATGTTATCTTTAAACTAATTCCTAAGCGCGTGATTCATTAGGAATAAACTGATCAAATCTTTAAAGGTAGATGCTTTAACTCACAGCTACATTCTGCAAATACAAAATAGAAAGTGGAACTTAAATCTTGAATCAAAAAAGCTGTTGGGTATTCCAAGAATGAACACAGTTCAGTTCATTTATCAAGCAGTTACAACCACAACACAAAAACTCCCCCAAAAACTAGGGGTGAGGCAGAAACAGATACAAAATATGAACTAGTGCTTCCAATAAACAGAGTACAACATAAACACTTTGACTGGGAAAGCAGAAACCCAGAGTGCTGGAGGCAGTCACAATGTATGTAGCAAAGTGCCTTTCCAGCAGGAATATCTGAAGCTTCATGCTTTTTATTAAATAAACAAAAATATCCCACAAGCTTTAGCAATCAGGGCACTCCAGGCATCTTTGTAGCATCCTGGGGAGATGGAGACCCCCAGAACTAACCCACAGCGCTAAGGTTTTACAGTCAAACAGTGGTCTGGGCACAAATACAGAAGACCATCAGGCACAGAGAGCTGCGGAACAGGAAAGGAGATACACAAGAACAGCAGTTACCATACCCACAGCTCTCCCAAGCAAAAAGGATTATTAAACTGCTCCCTAATCAACTGCAGGCAGAGCCAGCCAGGTTAGCATTAACACCTCACTGAACAGGCACGATGCAACCTGGCTCACGTAATGTAAAACGGACAAGGGAACACTTATGTGATCCCTTCCACTAGCAGGGATGCAAGGTCTTAGCTCTCAAGGGACAGACACAGTAGGAGTGAATACAGCATGTTTGCCAGCATGGTTAGTCTGGGAAATGGCGATGGGCTACAGTCAGCACGGCCAGGAGCAGCTCTCTCTCTCTTCTGGTCTTACAATCTGGAGCAGTACAAGTTACTCCAAGCCATCTGTTGCTAAAAGGGAGGTGAAAACTCAGGAACACAACCCAGAGCCACAGCAGAGTAAGTTCCCATTAAAAGTGACTGGGAAGAGCCTGTTGTAGCAGGTACTCAGACAGAATAAGCATTTAGCAGAGGTAGTTTTTAGAGAGGCCAATCTCTAACAGCTGGAAGGAAATCTGCTGTGGGGAAAAAAAAAAAAAAAAAGAAAAAAAAAAGAGTTCCAGAGTCAGAGGTGTAAACCAGCTCTGGCTTGGCAAGGGGAAACCATCCTGACAGTCACAGCTGTAAAAAGCAACTATTCCAACATCCTTCTTTCCTGCTGTGCACTCCGTGAAGCATACCCATTTTGAGGTGCACTGCAAGACCAAAGCTACATCAAAAATCATAGATCCAGCCCCCCATTTGCATTTAAAATGGGTAACAGATTAGTAATGGCATATATGCAACTCCACAAGTGTTCTGTCAGGATTAATCCTCTGCCTGGCTCTTACAGTCTTCCTTTCATTTACTATCTGCATCTACGATTTGATGACTCCTTTCTCTTCCAAAATACTCTGTAGCTTCAGGAGCAGCGAAAGCCACATAAGTCTCAGCTGGCCACAGAACAGTTTAGGGCCAAAGAAAATGACTGTGGGAAACCAGTTTCCACACCGGCACATCAAAAAGAAGTGGTATTTTTAAACTAGCTGCATTAGTGTCAAGGGATTAGCCTCTGAGCAACATAAAAATGTCAGCTAGTTACAGAATGGTACTTCTCTATAATACCGTAGCACATAATCGAGACAAAGATGATGATTGTCCTTTAGATATTATAAAGGGGACAAACACACACAATCATTAGCAGTTAGATCAAGCCACTAATAACCTCTGTTATTAGAGTAAAACTGAAAATAGATTAGGCTGCTTCCACGCGGGTCAGGGATTCAGTCTGTGCTCAATTTCAAGTCTGAGACATTCCGCTTCAGAGCTGAAAAGCTGACCACCTTGTTCAGATGCTACTCCCGAATTACTACAGGCATGACAAGTAAGATATACAGAATCAGAGGTAATCACAGTTGTAAGGAAGAAGCAAATCAACTGTATTAATACTTCACTTACATCGTTACTGGAGCATCCAAATGGTACCATAGAAGGACTATGGCCTGACTAGCGGTGCAGTACACACCGACGAGCAAGCTGCCAGTGTCAGGGGCTATCTCAGCGATTTAATCAAAGACATTTTTAAGCCCAAGTCCAAAATTAACCCAGAGCTACCAAGTTAATAAAAAGATTCACACTACTGTTGTTTGACTCCCACGTACCATCTCCTAAACACGAGATGCTCTCGGGGGTGCACTACCACAGGTTGTTCAGCGTGCCTTGTAGTGAAAGCGCACAGGCAATACACAGATGGGATTGAACACGTCAATAGCTTCATCCATTAGGAAAATGGAAGCAAGCAGCAAGACGTGCCAACCGAGCTTCAGCACATTAAAATTTATATTTATACTAATTTCACTGAGCTTTTATTAAAAAATACTGGCCATGTATCTCTACATCATGCACTTGGGATATCATCGCCTACAAAGAGAACACAGTTCAAGACAAAAGTACTGATTCATGAGCTATTTCGATGCCTACAGAACTTTGCTCTAGATTTTTAGGTACCTAAGTTGTTTTGTAGATATGGTCCTGTTGCTAGCACTGCTTCTATTATTACTAATATTAGAACTAACTGCACCTGTGGTGATGCAGTGGCGAATATTAATGTTCTTTAAACCTCCATCACAAGAGAAGTATTAACTATCTTATTTTTCAAAATCATATTAAGCCATTTGGAGTGCACGTACATCCCGTCAGCAAGACACAGCACAACACAGATAATGACAGGCACACAAACAATGGAAACTGCTGCTCAGGGCTGTAGTGTCCGTAGGCACTTTTCCATAGGGGATGACTCCAGCCAGCGCCACAAATTCCTCCACAGCAAAGTCCTCATGCAGACAGCAGGCACAGAGCTCGCGTTCACCGCTGGGGAGACCTCTTGAAGCAAGCAAAGCCGTCACTTCTGATCAAAACATACCCAGAGCATGCAGCCTGCCTTCCAGCTGCCCAGGCTCTCAGCACGGTGCACGTGATACCGTGGCACAGCCCCCGTCCCAGGCAGGTGCACTGCATTCCCTGACAGCACTTCTCTTACTGCGGTATTACAGCCAGAGATGCTAAACAGCGCCCTGGGATGTCCGAATAGCTTTGTCCTGTGCAGACATAGTTTAAACATTAACATTTAACGTAAGGAAAAACTATTTCTGTCACTCAGAGAACAGCCAGAGTAAGATTGCACAAGGAGAATCCCTAGAAACAGATCAAAATTCTGCCACTGAAGGGAACACAGAAAGCAAAGACAGAAGCGAGTTGTACCTCTTTGGCATAGCTGGGAAGATGCTGCCTGGAAAGCAAGGTCTAGGCAGTAACAGATTTGCTTTAATCCCACACAGGCATCCTCCAGCCTGTGGGGATGAACAGCGAGGCACAAAGTAGACTGACACTCTCTGGTGTAGGTGTGATGTGCAGATGGACTACTCAGAATCCCATTTACACATTCTTGAAGACCAAAGGATTTCTCTAGTCTTTTCGTGCATTTGAAACCTTCTTGGATATTAAGCAGAAAAGCTCATTCTCCACAGAGAAGAGATCTTGCACAGTGAACCGCAGCTTCTGTGGAAGCCAAAACCTGAAGCGAGGACAGTGACTGCTTAGCTGTAACTACAGCTTTGGAGTAGGAACCTGGAATATACCACAGCAAGACCCTAGACGTGGTGTAACTTTAGCCAGAGTGCTTAAATCTCTCTAGACTACAGGGACAAGGTACTACAAGGCCAGAAATGCCAAATTCAGGTATTCAGATGGAAATTACAGCAGGCCAAAGTAGTCCAACAGTTGCCAGTCCAGTTAGAGACTGTTTCGAGTTTGTTTTGGTTTTTAAACCAGCAAGATCTGGCCTTTCAAGGTCTCTGGTTTTGTTTGCTTTTTCAATCCCCTCTAAACTGCTTAAGCATCAGGTTAGTTATGGAGTCAAAGAGATGGAGCACAATGCCAGAAGAATTGCCCAGAAAACCCAATACATCTATTTGCTCAATGGCTGGAAGGATTCAATGAAACACAAGCCTAGCTGCAGATCTTCAAGCAGGTCCACCATCGCCTAGTCTATGGGAAGAGTCATTTTACTTGCCTGCAGATGATGCGGGATACCCAAAAGGGAGCAGTAATCCACACATCAAAGATACTGAGCAGCCAAAGCTGAGCAATCTTACCCATAAGGTCTTTGGAGCATCGTGTGTCGTTCATTCACCACAGGCAGGAGGAACAGCCGTGCCCAATCAAAGCACTCTGATTCTGAGCATCCTTGATGCTACAAGGAGTTCTTGCAACCTGTGGCTGGATGGACATGGGAGGTACAGGTAAGAAGAGTAAAAGATGCTGGGACAAAGCCTCTAGCAGGACTTGAAGCCAAACTCTGGCCCACACCAAATGCCTTGTTAAGATCAGCGTAGAAACATGAGGCCACCAGAAGGAAAACAAAGGCTCCTAAAAATAAAGGACCTATCATCCAAGATGAACCATCTACCGATGCAAGAGGGCCCCACCTCCAGCAAGCGAGCCCAGAGCCCTGGCACCAAAGGAGGAAAAGCAGCACGACTGGGAGAGCTGACAGAAAGTTGCAGAACAAGCAGCATTAAGCTTCCGTGCAACCTGTATACCGATGGTGCAACAGCTGGTACCAGTGGAAAGGCTAGCAGAGGCAACCAGGATTCTTGTGGAAGAATCAGTTCCTTGGCAGATGTGATGGAACACACAGTGCTGGGTAAATCTCCTCCAAAGTCCAGAGCAGATGACCAAAAAGGTGCTTCTGAGTCAGGAAGCTCCTCCTCCTCTGAAAGTTCACTTCTGACAGGCAGATACAACCTGGAGACGATGAGGCCTCTTCTGTTTTGGTTTTCAGTTGTTTTCTAAACCACCTCCGGCTCCACTCAAACGAGAATGGATTCCACAGAGCTGACACCAAACCTTGACCAAACCTCAAGGGAAACTGCCAAGATGACAAAGATGAATGCACGAAGGGAACAGCATCCTTGAGACTCCCCTGGAATAAATCTCCTGTTCAGGATGGCTGAGAGCCCCCAACTCCACAGCACTGCAGACAGCAAGGAGGTGCTTCATCTTGCAGAGGCCATCCACGAGGAGCCGAGGACCAACAACACGCTTCAGCGGGGAACAACAACTAGAACAAAGAGGTACTGGTAGGGGCAAGAGGCGTATGACTTTGCCTGCTCACAGTGCCCAAGTATCCATGCTTGTCCATGTTCTGAGGATGAGCAGGCACTCACAGAATATACTTTTTTTGTGTACAATACAAACTTACGCAGGCTGAGAATAACTGACACTGTAGGTTACCCAACTTAGACATCAGGCGTACAAGCACATGCAGTCCTACATTGATTGAAAGATACCATTTCACCTTTAAATAGGGCTAACAGCCATCTTAATTAAGCACAATCCTGAAGGATGTATTACCTGACCCTATTTTAATTAACTAACGCCTGTTGACTGGTTCCTCAACACTCACTACGAAACCCATACTAACATTTACAAAAAAGCATCACTATGATTTGTTTCCAATGCCTTTTCCTGAGGTAAGGAGGTACAGGAGATATGCACAGGGCTCCCCCTTCCCCCACAGCCAGGCGCTGGGGAACCCACGTAGGTGAAAGTCGTTATGGCTGAAAGCCACAGGAAACCAAACCCCAGCGCCACTTTCACTTTTTTTGTCAGTCCTATACTGCTAGAAAGCGTACATGCCACTTCCTTCATAAACCTCATATAGCCATTTCATCAATTTAGCCCGCTAAATTATACTCATTACTAAAAATAAGCAGCGGGTTTGAAGCCTGAGCCCTCCAAATTCTGAAAACTCCTCATATTTACTCAAACTATACAAAGGAGCTGTGGAAGAAGTGGAGTAAAGACTGGAGACACATGCTGGCTTGTCACAACAGTCAGGCATAACCAGAGGGATGCTCAGTAATTACACTTCTGCTTCCATACTTAAAGAAAAACAGAGACCCACACAAGCAGAGAGCTAATTCTCAATATTGTCAGCACCACGTGTTCCAGAGACCTGACATCACTGTCTCTGTGATGGTCTTTTTGGGTTTTTTTTGTTTGGTTTTTTTAGTTGTTTTTTTTTTAAATGTTTAGTTCTAATAGCAATGTAAGAATCTTTTGGAAGCCTTTACTAATTGTAAAGGAACAAAAAAGGCCCAGCTCTAACTTATTAAAAACACAGAGAACTGTGGCCTTCCTGGGTTTTTCCAAAACACCTAGTAAAACTGCAACTAACGCTGCCCGTTGCTAACTTTTACATTTAATCAAAGAAATAAGATGTGAGGGCGAAAGGAACTGTTGCCTCCACAGCTCTAAGTTTAGATCAAAAGACATTACACCGTAAACTTTGCCAAGACTTCAAAGTTGTCAAAGGCAGTGATGGAATCAGCACCGCCAGGAATGGGTAATGCTATTATTCCTAGAAAATGGTGTTCTGAAGTCAAGTTTTCTATAATTTTCAATATCTTTGTTTGCAACAGCAGAAAACTACCTCCAGCATCAGGACTCCCCAGAAGGCCCAGGGATATGCACCTAGTGAAACCACGGAAGCAATGGCTGAGGTTAGCTGGCTTCATTCACACGGACCTACACCACAACATTCTGCAAGAAGCACGAGGAGGATGCCGTTTTCAAAGTGAACATTGTTTAATCTCGTTGCCCTAACAGCACAAAAGCACTGCCCAAGAACCACACCTGAGGTGCTTGAACACAAGCATGGATGAGAAGCCGGCGCTTCCCATGGTACAGCACCAGAAATGCAGACCTAGCCAAGGCCACCACGGCCCAAATCCCGCTTTTTTTCAGACTCCCTACCAATAGATGTGCCCAATATACCAAGTCTTCAGTATATCAGGGCCCGTGATACCAGCATACTGGCAATAAACCAAAATACCTAGGACCTCAGGGAAGACTTTTAAGGAGCAAAAACCACCACCACCACAAAAGAAAAAGTAAAAAACTGAACTCCCCCCCACTATTCAGCTAACAGTTTTCATAACTGCCAGTATTAGAAGGCTGCCCCTGTAAAAAAATAAAAAAAATAAGTGATTCATCTTACACTTGATTCCTTAGTGAGGTCGTAATTCTGCATTTTTATATCAGTTATCTGTTGCAGTGCAACACTGCAGTGACTTGCCTTACAGTAAATATACTTCAGTGCACAGAAAGTCACTGTCCGAGCAAGTAGGACAGTGGCAAAAATCCAGAGCCCCACCACAAACAAATGACCTCAGGATAAAACCTCCAGGACAATTTTAGCTAACAGCAAAAGCATTTTTAGGAGAGAATGTTTCTGTTACAGATCCAACATAGTTGCTTTCCAAGTGGTATTTAATTAGTCAAGCCAGAACATTTTACACCTGTTGCTTTTAAACTCTCCCCTTCCCCCCCAACTGATTCTTCTCTCATACCTGCCTCTTGACCTGCATCTTCTCCCTTTCCCTGGGCAGGTAAATGTATATTTCGTTATTGACTAAGCAGTGTCCATCAACAACACTTTACTAAATGAGTACATTAATGCTTCCCCAAAGAGTCACCGAATCTTTGTAACCTAACTCCTAAAAATACAGTCCTGTACTCAATGGGTTATATGAACACAAAAGATCCACTGTTTTACTATTAAAATGAAATCAAACAAAAACCACACCCTAGATGTACTTAAAAGGGTACAGAAGTTATGCAGTTGTAATTTTAAGTCATTATGGTGTAGATACGTATTTCTGTCTACTAAATAACAGTGATATAAAAAAGCGACATACAAAAATAGCATCCTGTCAAAAACATGCATGAAGTGATCTGAAGAACCAGGACCACCTGAGCTGACAGAAGTAGCCCACCACCTGTTTGATTTCCCACTCCATCTTCACGAGCGGGAAAAAAAGACTTGGAGGAGGGGATACAAAGCAAAATTCACATGCACTAGGCAACGCAGGACATGTTGTGAGGGTGGACAGTCTAATGCTTCTTGTTGTACTAGTTTGTCACATTATCTACAAGAAGAAATGAACCTTTCCAGCCACAATTGAAATAACACTCCAAACATGACCACCGTTACTGATCACGTTTATGTTCATTAACAGCTGGTTTTGCCATCGCCAACGTAATTATAGCATGTAGCCATGATACACGGAACTTTGTTCTCCAAAGTTATTACTAGTATGCAATACACATTAAGCAGCTTGTGAAATACAGAAATACAACATTGAAACTTACAGTATTTGACAAAATCCTTCTGAAAATCTTTCCTAGAATTGACAAAGGCTCTTCCTCTCTCAGTTCCAACTACAAACACGTCTGTTTCATATACAGCAATACAGGCAACTTCTGCCTTGGACTTGGCAAGTTCTTTACACTATAAAAAGAAAAACAAGAAGCTTGTATTACCATCGTTAAGAGTACAGTTAATAGAAATGTATGTGGTATCATATAAAACAGTTACTACTTCTGCTGCCAGCATCCACCCTTCCAAAGGTACTGCGAGCAACGTAGCATCAGCCATTAGCAAAGGATAATTTATATATCTGGGGCGCTTTTCATCAGGAATCTTAAAAGCATTGTAGATGCATTAGTGAAATGAAGGCCTCGTCTAGACTCCGAGATCACACTGTTTTTAATTAAAATGATTTATGACATCAATCCACGTGAAATTATCACTTCCCTGTTAAGATAATCATATTGAGCATCTCGCTCCAACTCCCAACTTTCAGCAGAGCGTACAGGGGTTTGGTTCATTCCCAGCATGCCGATCACACGCGTTCTGCTGAGCAAGGCGTGGACTCTGCCTTGCCCTGCCTGCCCTGCTCAGGCTCAGGGCAATTCCTCCGGAGCAGAAACATCGCACCTTCCCTGTGAGCACCTACGTGCGTTCTGCTGGAAGAAACGTCAGGCAAAGGAGTAAGGCAGGAAGCCTGCGGCGCAAGGAGAGAGCAAAGATCTTAAGAAAATTAGTGAGATCATCAAGAAGCGATCACAAAAGGTCAGTTTCTCCTAGGAGCTCAGACAGGAGTTTGCTGCAGCCTATAGACACCAACTGCAGCATGCGGGGGGAAAAGTGACACAAAGCCTTTAGGAATTTAATATACCCATTGGGAAAAAAGGCTGGCAATCAATTATCTTATAACCATCCCATTCAAAGTTTCATTGCTAAAAAGAATTTTTTATCATTTCAGAAAACAATTTTAAAGAACCAAACATTTGACAGTGTCTCAACTTTAATGAAACAAGACAGACAGTTCTACTCACAGCCCTGTTCAACCACACAGTGATTAAATAACTTCTACAAAACAGGTTATATGCCAGCTTTAAAAAAAATGATAACTAATTCCTGAACAAGTTTTGTTGAATTAGCACGGCAGCTGAGGACAAGGCATTAGCCTCAAGACCATTTATTCACTCTATGTTATGGATGACAAAGACCAGAACTCTTGCCTTTCAACCACAGTCTACCTGAGCAATCAACAAATATTTCCCATTCGTTTATTCGACAATTTTTTTTAAAACCACCACCCCAAAACAAGAAACAAGAGATGACTGTTGAAAAGACTGTTAGCATGGCGTTCCATCAGCAAAGAGCCAGACTTACACCTGGTTGCACAGCACACAATAAGGTAAAGATAAAACATTACACCTTCCCTGCTTCCCAGTGGGAAGCAATACGTCGGTGTCATGCTGCACACACCAAGACAGAGTTACGGAGCAGCTGCGTGACTGCTCTACTAACCATTGACTCAAGCGCTGACATGAGGAATGTAACCACCATCCTGTTTTCAGAGGAGCCCTCATTACAGATGGACGATGCTGGTGCAGTAATTTGGGCCATTTTCCTCCTATAAAAGGAAATAAATAAAAAAAACACCTGTTCAGAGACACACAACAGTGCAAGAAAACAAAAACCTCTCTTAAGCAAGCGAAGAAAATAAAAATATTTAAGACCCCCCAACACCCCACCACACACAAGCAACCCAACATACAGGTCAATTATCAGGAAGAAGCGCTTGCTTTTTTGTTCTTTCATGGTTCCTGCCATTCCATCCAAAGCAGGAGGTAAACTTTCCAAAGTTAAAACACTCTGCCACGACTAGACTGCAAGTTGCATGCCTAGAAAGATGCACGTTAACCGATCAGCTGCATTTACATTGATTTTTCCTTCTAAGCATGCCTGCAACTCCAGCAGTCTGGATAAACACAGCAAAACAGACCAGCATTAACATTCAGGGGGAAAAAAAATAGAAAATCATAGATCTGACATAAATATAAGAGCAATCCTTCCTGTAATTATATTATTTTTCATTTATTTTTAATTATATAAGAATTATATAATAATTATCACAAACTAGCTCAAAACCAGCCACCGCCACCCTGCCCTAAACCCACAGCCTCAGACACTACAGCATCAGTAACCACAACGTGACGGGTTTATTCTCCTATTTTTCAGTTGTAGGAGTAACACCAAAGCTAAATAGTCCCAATTAAGGTGCTAAAATTAAAAACTGTATTTCAGCAGTGACACAAGATTTAAACCTATTTTCCGTATGTCATTCAGGACACTTTCAACTTAAGACGTAACTAATAATCTTATTTTATATATATAATATATAAAAAATAAAGGGATTTTTTTTTATGCTTCTGCTGGCAGAGCTGTCCAGACAAGAATGAATATCTTGAGACCCAAGTTCCAGCAGCTGCTAAGAGCGCATTTTTCTATCTGAGTGTTGCAACCTGTTACGTTTACACGTATCTAAAGCAATAACCTGTCTGGAGGAGGAGAGAACCAACCAGTAGAGACTGGAGGAGGAGAGAACCAACCAGTAGAGATGTCACTGTTACCACTCCACACACAAGTCTTGGGGAAAAAAAAAATCACCTCAAAAGTCAAGACAGCTCAGCTAAACGAGACATTTCGCAATGGCTCGATGGGACAGCTTGCTGCTCCTGTAGAACCTGGGCACATGACGTGGCTCCAGTTTTCCAAGGTGATGGGTATCCTCTTGGATGTGCTGACAAGTCAGGGCAGCTGCCTGCGATCATATGTGCCTACACTACAAAAAAATGGCACTGCGTTGTTCTTCTGGTGGATCTACAGCACTTCAGGTAACAAATGGGGGGGGGGGGGGGGGGGGGGGGAAGCAGCTAGGATCACTGCAAGCTCACAATGGACATTCAGCAGCCTTCTGGCTCTCCAGGCACAAGGCCAGCGAGGTTAAAACAGTTTTTCAACTGCGTTCTGGATGCACCAGCAGCAGCACGGCCAGCAGCTGTTTGGGGATGCTGCGATGAGAGGCTGGAAGAGCAGCACCTGCGACACGGAGGAGCAGGCGAACAGGTCCAGCACCTGGGAAAGGAGCTAAACATCAGGAGTGACTATAAAGGGCTAACTGCTGAATAACAGCGATTCCTTCAGTGAACTAAGGGAGGGTCAGCTGTGGATGGGGAGGCAGAGGCTGATGGGGTTAACCTCCAGAGGAAGAGGGGCATCTTGCTTACGGGTTGTGGAATACAGCAGGAAAATGGAGAAGGGGGGGGTTGACCTTGGCTGGATGCCCGGTGCCCACCAAGCTGCTCCATCACTCCTCTCCTCAGCAGAATGGGGTGGGAATAAGATGGAAAACAAACCTTTTGGGTCAAGATAAAGACTTTTGCTATTGCTTCATTAAACCGCCATGTGTGCAAAAAAGCAAAGGAACACAGAAGATGTTATTCTCTACTTCCCATCAGCAGCGATGTTTGACCACTTCCTGGGAAGCAGGGCTCCAGCGTGCGGAGCAGATGCTCCAGAAGGCAAATGTCATAAGTAACAAATGCCCCGCTTCCTCCTCCTTTCTCTTAGCTTTTATATCTGAGCAGACGTTATATGGTATGGAATATCCCGTTGGTCGCTTTGGCTCAGCTGTCCTGGCTGTGCCCCCTCCCAAGACCTTGCCCACCCCCAGCCTACTGGTGTGGGGGGAGGCTGGAGAGGCAGCCTGGATGCTGTGCGAGCGCTGCTCAGTGGGAGCCGAAGCCCTGGTGTGTTACCACCATCTTTCCAACCACCGAGACAAGCACAGCCCTGTGAGGGCTGCTGCGGGGCTCAGCCAGCCCCAGTGCAGGAGATTATGATGAGATGTAAATAAATCAGTCTTCACTGAGCCACGATGTCTTGAAATGCAGTAAGAGTTCTCAAGCTCATCTTTGGAACTCCTTTAGATTTGGGATGCTGACAGTGATTTTAAACATGATAGCTTTTAGACTTTTTAAAATGGTATCTTAACAATCCGATATTAAAGATGAAATAGAACATAACTACACATTTCCCCTCTCTTCCCGGTCTCTGCTCACTGTCTGATGCAGTTGTTCTGCACCAGTTCAACACCTTCCAAGGCAGCAGTGGCACAAACATAGGCACCGACCCCATGCTAGGTGAAAAATCATGCTGTATAAAAACAAGAGTGAATTTATTTTCTATTTTGCAGAAGTACCTGGGTCCTGAAAGCAAAGGAAATCCCAGCCATCATTTGAAGGCTGTGGATGCACAAGCACATCAGAGAAGCACCAGCTCAGGCAGTCTTCCCCCATGCAGAATTGTTCCTGTCCCTGGCAGGTGGTTCCTGACCCACAGGCACACAGTGAATCCAGTCAGGGAGCTTCTCCTCCCCATTCCCTGGACAAGTGCCCCACTGGGCCCGGTCCCAGTTTGGTTCAGTGCACAGCCCAGCAGACAGCCGTCCTGGCTCCGTGGTGAGGACAGCACACCCCAAGTGACCTTGCTGCTGCACATCAAGCCACAGCCTCCGTATCTCAGAATCACACTTGGATCAGGAGCTGGGTTGGGTTATCATGGGTCTACTTTTTTAACAACATTGGAAAGAGTCTTTCCAAACTGTAAAGTCATAATATCTTGTATTTTCAGGATACCCATTCTTTAACCAGTTTGTGTAGTGCCACTTCAGTGCTTCACGTAGATTCTAGAGACACCCTGCTGCACCATGGCAGCACCAAGAGTACTTCTTCCTACCCACTTGACACCAAGTCACACGTGGGGGATTTCTCCCCCCTCCCTGCCATTTTCCCAGTTTCTCCCTTTCCGACAACAGTTTTCTCCACTATCCTTACCCATCCCACTGGGACAGTGTTTATTATTAGGAAGAGTAGGGTATGGTTCAGCAGATCCCATGAACCTGGCTGCTTTTCCAGCCCGTAGGAAGTGCGTGACCCCGCCACTGTCCAACGTAAATCCCCAGTGCAAAGCCTTGGAAAGTGTAACGCCTTACCCATTACCAACCTGCTACACAAGGACAATTTAAAAACCATCCTCTGAACAATTATAAGCCGGCTGCCAGAATATCACTTATGATGTATCTATTAATCTTAATCACATATTGCTAAAAAAGAACTTCCAGATCAGTTAATATTAGTTATAATTACCTATAAATCCTTCAGCTTAACTGTGCCAAGATGAGCCTTTGCCTAAGGCTTGTAGCAACGAACAAAGCTCAGCAAAATACACAGGCAGAGTACTGAGGATGCAGCATTTAGCCATCCCTGCTGTAGTTTAACCCCAGCCGGCAGCTCAGCCCCACACAGCCGCTTGCCCACCCCCCAAAGTGGGATGGGGGAAAGAATCAGGAGGGCGTAAAGTCAAAAAACCTGTGGACTGAGATAGAGAAGAAAAGCCGTGCTCACAGGCAAAGCAAACCACGGAATTCATTCACCACGTCCCATGGGCAGGCAGGTGCGCAGCCATCTCCAGGAGAGCAGGGCTCCATCACCTGTAACGGTGACTTGGGAAGAGAAATGCCATCGCGCCCAACATCCCCCTCCTTCCTCCTGCTTCCCCCAGCTTTATATGCCGAGCATGACGCCATATGGTGTGGGATAACCCCTGGGTCAGTCGGGGTCAGCTGTCCCGGCCATGTCCCCTCCCAGCTCCTGGTGGCCCCCAGCCGGCTCGCTGGTGGGGTGGGGTGAGGAGCAGAAGGGCCCCCACACTGTGCAGGCGCTGCTCAGCAATAATGAAAACATCCCTGCGTTATCAACGCTGCTGCCAGCACAAATCCCAAACACAGCCCCATACTGGCTACTGTGATGAAAATTAACTCCATCCCAGCCAAAACCAGTGTACTGCGTCATGAGAAGGTCACCTTCATACAGAGCTAAAAATCCCCCTGGATGTTCCTTTCACAAGGAGAAAAACAAAGACCAAAACTAGCAGCTTTTCAGGATGCCAAATCAAACCAACATGTATCTTACTCCACATGTTTCTGGCTGGCTTCTACTTTGAAGAACCTAAAAATAGAAACACTGAAGGCAAGAGAGAACAAAACAAGACACAGTTCCTTTCCATCCTCCCTTTACTCACCGAGGGGCAGACCCACCAGCCTTGGTAAACCCAACAGGAACAGATACGCTCCCTAGGACTTGCTTGTTAGACACACAAAAAGCAAAAGTAAGAAAATAATTAAGCTTGATGAAAAAAGACAGGTACCGAAGCACAGAAAGAACCCATATGGAAAATTAGGGGGTAAATAAAAATGAAGGAATATGCATTTCTGCATAGTCTTAATAAGCAATATCACACATTTTTACCTTTTTACCAGATGTAAAGCAAGTGGGTATTCCCAAAATAGGACATCTATTCATTGTCTGCTCTCCGGACGGAATTCTCTCCAGAAAAGCAGCTGTGAATGCCAAAGCATACTTCTCTCCACTAACCCCTCACCAAGCGTAACAAACACTAAAACAAATCTTGCCACGCTGATAGAAAAGAACGTTCCTGCAGTACAGCTGGACACGAATTTGCGTGAGCCCATCCTTACACGCCACTGAAGATGTGCTGCTCCCTATGGGACAGAAGTCCAGCTCCTGCTCGATGCCCACGGGCCACTTCTGTTACCTGGGGAAAACCAGTTATTCTAGCGGAGGAAAAAAGCACGCGTTTCATTATGAAGCTGGAACAAGAAGAAACCTAAGAAAATATATCATTAAAAAAAAAAAAAAAAATCTCATGAAGCCAGACTGCTTCTTGGCTGTTGCAGCTTTCACCCCTTGGCTTCTCTGCCTTCTGAGCCAAGGCACAATTTCAGCATATTTAACTCTGCCCCAATATTGGCCTTCTGACAAAGGGCAGAAGCTGGTTCCTTCCAAACTGTCCAGATTAATACTCACAAGCTGTTAAGTGCAAATGAATCTTTTTAAACAGATCTTGGTTAAAAATCTGTCATCATCTTCTTCCTACAATTTAGTTCAGCGATCCCACGCTTCAGAGGAAATGAAGTCTGACGGTCCTCAGCTAAGGCAGCACAGAAACTCTGTTGGGATGCAAACCTACCACTGCCGGCATTCCTGATTTTCTGTAACCCATCCACCCTAGCCACGGTGCACACAGGGTTAGGAGACTGCCACCTGCATCCTCCAGTGTTCGTTCGCAGCTGACATACGCCATCCCGTTATTCCTTGTTAAGACATGTCACTGATCATCTTAAAATTATACAAATAACTCTATAAGCAACAATTTTCTGCTCCTTCCAGCCACTAGACTGCTCACACGTAGCCGAAACACAAGAAGCTTAAGAGCAAGGGTGCTCCGGCTGCGCGGCATCCCTACCTTCAGATACACACAACGATTTTTGGAAAGGAAATATTTTCAACAGGCACAACCCAAGAGAAACAGAAGCAAAGGATCCGGGAGCGCCTTCACAAAAGCATTGCCGGTTCTTCACCATCTGCATCTGGCACGTGTAGATTATGAATCAAATTGGATGAGCAACATCCCCGTTAGCTCTGTGAAGGACCAGGCTGCCGTGAACCACACGGAGTGCCGCAGTGCCGTCCCACACCAGGCAGGAGCAGCTCCAGACAGTCCCAGCCAGCTCAACCCAAAGCGAAGAGGCAGAGGCAGGTCTGGCAGCGCTTCACTCTGCTCACAGCCTACACCGCAAACGAGAAGGCAAAGCTTCCCAGCATCAGGAACAGGAAGGAGAGACAACACGGAGCTACCGGAGGGCATTTAGTCAACCCAAACCCATCGGGGTTTCTCTCTTCTGGTTTACTGCCAGCTCCTCCAGACAGGAGGTGGCTCCCTTGGAGGTACACAGCTGGGCACATCTGCCAGAGCCATGTCACGTACACAGGCATGTCAGCCCCTAGCCGAGACTGAACCCAGGCTACTAACCCCCTGCTAAAAATGAATAAAAGTGACTCTCAAGGACAGCAGAGCAGCCCTGAAGAAGCCTCGTAAGGTCCCGGGGAGGCTCTGCCCCTCTCCCCCCACACATACTCCCTGAAGCACCCCTGCTGTCTTCCATGCCAGCCTCAGCCACAGCAGCAGGGTGGCCGACTCCAGAAATGCATGCAGCACCATTAAAGTCAACCTTCATTTTCCTTTGCTCACTAAAAAACCTGTTTATCTCCCCAACCTCGAGCTGCAGCACCTTCTAGCCCCAGCCACCAGGAACAGAGGGGTGGCACTCGCTGGTTTCATACCCTGGTGAGCACACCCGTGCCGTTCATCCCTGGCACCACCACGGTGCAGCACAGTGGCCATGGCACACGGCAGCTGGGACTTTCACTGCCACCATGTCAATCCCACTCCCATCACAGGGATTTAACTGGCAGCAGCAGAATCAACAAGACTCAGTACGGAATGTTTGGCTTACCCCAACAAACCCCACCAGTAGAGCACCACATCCCTCTCTAATTAACAGAATTTGCAAAATCACGCCACTCGGAAATACCATCTCGCTGGAAATCAACACGCCGCCCCACACCCCCACTGCAGTGCTCACCGATTTAAGCTTGCCTTCCCCCCCCGCCCCTCCCAGGGCAGCTGAGCAGGTCTGCGACCACAGGCAGTCGGGGAGGAGAAGGGCACTAACGAACCAAGGTCGGAGGGAACACGGTGTGCCCAGTGCACCCAGCACACCCAGCCAGCACAGCCACTCCAAACCAGCAGCGTCTTGCTGCGGGCAGGGGGAAGCATGGTTCATGACACAGCTGTGAGACCCCCCCTTCACAACCAGCAATAATTAATCCCCATTTTTCTAGGTACTTTTATGATACTCAGCACTGCATGATGACTTAAGTCAGCCTAGATGGCAACTACCTCCACTGCTTCTAAGAACCATTAAGAAAGTAAACCAAGATTCCAGCGACTTATTTTAAAAGCACCTCTGATTCCTCTCATTCCACATTCCACGTAATGTTTGCAAAGGGATATTTAAATCTGATTTTCACCATTTCTAAAGATTCCTATAGACCACAAAATCTTAGATAAAACGAAAATGTGGTATCTATATACCTCACAAGGCAACTATATAAAAGCGAACGTAATTAAGAAACCATCAGTGTAAAAGTCCCTTTCTGTACTCAAGACAGACCTGGGGAACAACTCACTTAGCTTTTGAGTACACAGCATCCTCCTGCAGCACGTAGGCATTCGTAAATTATGGTGAAATCATGTAAACAAAATTAAATATTAATCACAGCAGTCCTGACCACCTGATAACTTCTGTCTTTACCAGCATAATTATATTTACTTAGTCAACATGATCATCGAATAACAATGACTTTAGTTCTGTGTGTCCATCAACACTTACTCATAATATTTGAGAAGTGAATTAGTCTAAACTCTTTTGGTATTTATTTAATTATAAGAAAATTGGTGCCGGCGCCTTTTCCAGAGCGACAAATTGATGTCCTCCCTAGCACGAGCTGCTCCTTTGGATTTCCGTGCCATACCGCTAGAGTCACAGGAAACACAAGGGCAAACAAAACAGTTCCGCTGGCATCCCCACAGGGAGCTAAAGTCACACTAGGTACCCCTCTGTGGTTTAACACCTTGGAAAAAATTTAAAAAAAAAAAAATATAATCACCCCATCAATTTATGTTAGGTGGTACTCGAGGCGCATCCCTTTGCTGCCCAGCACCAGCATCTCGTGGCACTGATTGCCCCATCACTCCTCAGCAGCACCCGGCCCTTCGCTTAAGTCACCTCCTTCCCTCCGCGTTTTCCTCCCTTTAGTCCCATTATAGTAATTAATTTAGTCTTTAACCAAACGGGCCAGCACACCCATTTCCACAGCACTGGGTACAGGTGTTCCTCCTGGGATTGAAGCGTTTATGCCCATCCCATCAGAAGTCACTCTCCTCCCAGGATCGGAGCCCAGAGATAAAAGCTAATTCCACCAGCAAGCGTTTGGGAACGTGTCATTTTTTGTTGGAAAACTGACAAATTCATCGGTTTTCCAAAAGAAGACCAGTTTCAGCCAAACTCCTGGGAAAAAGTTCCCATGCCCTGATGGACAAGGGACCCCGGCAGCCTCTCACCGGGCTGTACAATGGACAACCCTTCATGCCATCTGGTCTACCTCATGCATTTAAAAGAAAAAAAATATATTCAAATGTTAAGAAAAAAATATTCTAAATTCCACCCTAAACTGCTCTAAACGTTAAGAAAAAAACCACTCTAAAATCCACTAAAGATTAAGACAAAAAAAATATTAAAATCTAAACTCTTCTAAAAGTTAACAAAAAAACATAAAAAAAACTATCCTCCCCTAAACGTTAAGGTAAAAAAATTAAAAACCTCTAAATGCCTCTAAATGTTAAGCAAAAAACCTCATTAACTCCTCTAGATGTTAAGAAAAAAATAAGAAAAATGTAAACTCCTCAAAATAAAAAAATAAAATGAATCTAAAACCCTCTAAATGTTAAGAAAAAAATATCTAAACTCCTATGGATGTTCATAAATTTAAAAAAAAAAATCTAAACTCCTTTGAATGTTAAGAAATATAAAAGAACCTAAACTCCTCTGAATACTAAGGAAAAATTAAAGAAAATTTAAAAACCTCCAAATATCAATAAAAAAATCCAAACTCCTTCAAATATTAAGAAAAAAAATTAAAATACTAAACTCTACTAAATGTTAAGAAAAAAAATATCTAAATGCCTCTAAACGTTAAGAAAAAGAAATACAAAACTGGAAGAGGCTGCGCTGGGACCCGCCGGTGCTGGGACCCGCCGGTGCCGCCCCCCGCTCCGTGCAGCGGCGCGGCCCACGCGGGCCGCGGCCGGGAGGGGGCGGCCCCACCGCAGCTCCTTTGCATATCCCGCCCCGCCCCCTACCCGCCTGCGCCCAATCGCCGCCGCCCCTCACAGGGCTCCGGCACGTGCGCGCCGCCCCGCCGACCAATGGGAGGCGGGGGCACGGTGGCAGCGCCCACCCCCCCACACCCCCCCCCCCCGGTGGCCGGGGTCCCGGGGGAGGGGGCGGTGAAGGGCGCGGGGCCCCGCCCCCCCGGCGCCGAGCCCCCCTCGCCCCCGGCCCGGGCGGGAGCGGCGCGACCGGCCACCCCGCTACCCCGCGGCTGCGGCCCCGCCGCCCCTCACCCCCCGCCGCGGGGCCTCCCCTCGGGGACCGGCGGGGTAACGGTGCCGCCCGTCGCGCCGGCCAGGCCCGCTCCCGCCCTCCCACTCACCCGCCGCCGGGCGCGGGCAGCGCGGTGCCGCTGGCTGCAGGCGACGAGGCGCCGCCGGGCTGCGGGAGAAGGGCCGGGCCGGGGGCGCGTCTCCCCGCGGGCTCGCAGCGGGCACGGCGATAGGCCCGGGCGGCCGCACGGCCCCGCTCTTATCCTCACGGTGTCGGGCAGAGCCCAGCGCCGCTCCGGGGAGGGGAGGGGGCAGGTTTTTTTGTTCGCGGAGCCGCGGCCGCGCAGGCGCGTCCCTCGCGGGGGCCGCCGGGAGCCGCAGTCCGGCGGCGGCGGCCGGGCCGGGCCGAGGGGAGGGCCCCGGACTGCGGCTCCCGCCGTGCCCCGCGCCGGGAGGGGCGGCCGGCGCCCTGCGCCCCGCGGGGGCCGGGACGGAAGATGGAGGCGCGGGGGGAGCGGCCTCCCGCCGCCCCCGGGCCTGCCGCCCCCCTGCGGCCTGCCCCGGGGAGCGCCGGGCCTCCCGACGTGCGGCGGCCCAGCCTGGCCAGTGGGGCCCGGGGCGGTCCCAGCGCTCCCGAACCCGCGCTGCAGCCCTTGAGCAGAAACCCCTGCCTTTTCCATGTATTTTTTTCCATTTAATAACGAACCTCAGAGCAAAACCATTTCCCCGTTGGTGAAAGTTCGTTTCTTTCTTTGACAAAGGTGCTCCGCGCAACGGATTCCACCGCCGAGGTCTGTTCTGGGTGCAGCCAGGCCCGCATTGCGGCTGGCATCGCTGTTCTCATCCTTTGAACTTGGCTTCAGCACGGTAAATGCGGATAGAAAGTTTTCCGCTCACCAGGAAACGTTGCATTGCAACGTCAGTTCCAACACCAAAAAAGTGCTCTTAAAAATAAACTCTTTCATAAATACCAACATTTTTCTTATAGTGTGTATAGGACTGTTGAGATCTAAATAAAACAGTTAATGGTATTTTCAAACATGAACCATGTCTAGAGTTGGTCAAGAGCAACCATCAAACACCACGATTTCAACTAAATTTCCCTTGTAAAGGAAACAAGCACGCTCAGTTGAAAGCATTCAGCTTTCCCCTCATTGCAATACATAGCAATAAATCAAACTGGAAATTAAAGCTTAGAAGCTGTCTGCTTGGAAAGGGCCCTGCAGGAGATGCGTGGGCCGTTCCCGTACCGTGGCTGTTGGGGCTATGGAGTTTGTGCAAAACAAACACCAATCTGCAAACCCTGACCAGCGTCCCTCAAGCAAACGGCCCAAGTGATTCAAGATGTTGCGGCTCTCAGTGGTTCCCTGCCAGTGTTCAGCTGGATGCAACTTCTCATCATTGTGGGAAAGGGACAGAAGCATCCTGCAGTGGCACAGCAAAAAAGAGAAAAACACCAAAACCAAAAAACCCCACCAAAACACTAAAAAAAACCCCAAAAAAGACACACACACAAAAAAAAGCCACCACCAACTTTCATCACTACCTTAAACTAAACTAGAAGATTTTGCCTTACAGCACTTGGGCGATTCCTTCTGGCAGATCCTGTGTAGGGAAAGGCATCACCTCTGGTGAAGGACTTCAGCACTAGAGACACTGAATCTTTCTAAGCAGCCACAACTCTTTTGTAAATCCACATCAGCTCCTCTTGCTGTTCAGATGGCATTTTTCGCGGAAGGCATCGCTCCTCCATAACTGCATACTGTCATCTTACTGTACCTGACTGCACACGCAGCCCATAGTGGCCATTTCATGCAGATTTCGATGTGCTAAGGACACCCTGTCCAAAAGTTACTCAAGCAAATCCTCCTGGAAGACGGGAGAAGTTTTACCTGCCTAAGAAATGGAAGCTCATTGCCAGGACATCACTTGGAGGCTGTGTCCGGACCCTCGTCCTGCTGGCATGAGCTGTTCCTGGTGGCAGAGGAGATGCCTTTTGGCTACGCAGCATCACCTCATGATTTATTTTGAGGGTCATGTGTGGCAGCTGCTTCCTGCTGGAAGGACTGTGTTGCTGCCACGTGGGTCCTCAGAAGAGTAGAAATTCGGTATTTCTCAGGGACAAGGTTTTGTATGCCTCTCTGCCACCCGACCCAGCCACGTGAGCTATGGAGCTGGATAAAGTTTAGGAGTTAACTGAAGTCAGAGAGTTAAACTTAAGTCATGCTTCATGCAGAATAGTGTTTACCCAGTGTGGCTGCAAGATGAGTAACTGAAAAATTGGTTCCTTAAGGCTTCTAAATCCATCTGAGACATTCGCTGGGTGTTGTAAATCAATGCTCAGACTAGAAATAACTTGTATGTTTTTAGTAGCTAGAGTAATTAACAACTGTAACATATTACCATGGACCACAATGGTTTCTCCATCAGTTCAGAGCCTGGAAATTCAGGAAATACCTTCTAGAAAAGACGTTCAGTGTAATACACAGCCTCTGTGGATTTTTACCCGCAGATTCCTGAACTGACCGTTACATATAACATCTGACCAGTTAATCTTTACATTGTTTCTAGATTTAAAATTCAAGAACGAGTCTTCTAGCTTCAGAAAATATTTTGATGTAAATTCCTTGCTTCAAAGTATTTTGTATCCCTTTGCTTTTCCCTTGACTAGTTAACCAGCTGGGCTTCAACTACAGATTGAACGAGATTTTCACACAACTACAAGGCAAGCAAAACATTTATTTTAAATAAGGGAGCCAGACTGTAAAACTAAAAACGTTGGAAGAGAGGAGTCGAATTCAGTTATTTTTGTCATCATTTAAAAAAAAATAATATTCCATTTCAAGTTCATAAGACTTCTTCTGAAAATAAATTGAGACCACTACATTTATTTTTTTTTAACTTACTCATTAGTTTGGGGAATTATTCTGTTTCATCCCCAGAAACATGCATTATTCTCTTTAGCACTGACAAAAGCTAGGCTGCCTTTATCAGAAGGCTTTGCTTCACTGTATGGAAGAAGTTACAAATTTAACCTCAAGCTAAGTTAGCGTAGGGGATTTCAGTCAACTCACCCTTGAAGTTTCTATGGGTAAATCTAAATATCCTTGACAACTTCCATCTAACATCTGAGAGTCTGAAAACCTTATCGTATGCCCTCTGGAACTACTGGAGTCCTTAAAAATGTGTGAAGGGGTGGAGGGCACAGAGAAACCAACCAGTCTTACACTGATCACCACTTGCTTTTCCAGGCAGGAAAACTTCAACACCCCTGCTAAAAACTTCATGCGTGGCAGGTTTGGATCCAATCCCAATTCTTCCACCCCAGTACTGCCTTATCTTTGTCCAGCACAGGATATGCGCCTCAATTTGCCAGCCTTTACTTGGTGTTTTGCCATTTCTTCCTCAAAGCGTTTTAGTTCCAGGATTCATGTATATAACCTTTGAATAGAGGGGGAGTGCAGACGGAGAGGAAGCCCCAGCGTCTTGTAAAAAAAAATAACACAGAATTATATTGTCTTTTATATTTAGTGCAGAAGTCAGGCTGCAGAGTCTGGAAGCTATGAGCAAATCTGTCAGACCCCCAGAGCACTGGGTTCGTAGTTCCCCGCTGTGTGCTGTTTCTTTTATATGTAGATGTAATCTCTTTCCTTCTCCCAAATTTTTTTTTTAATTGCAACTTCCAATCCAGTATAGCTCTACTACAGCTCAGGAAGAGCAACACGCTCTTTGTGTCAGAGCACAGTAGCGATGACAGACCAGAACAAGACTATAGCGATTCACATTTTTTCCAGCACACGGCTCCAGATAAGCTTATTTCATGCTCCTTTACCAATTTTCCTTTGCTCCAGTTCTCTAGATTCCTCTGCAGTTTTCTTTCACCGAGTTTTTTTCTCTGTTAAATAGTAAATAAGGACATCCTGTATTTTTCCTTTGAATGTGGTGCATGTGATAAGGCTGGTGAACACATGGGCAGTACAAATATTTGGCCAGTAAAAGCACAGGCACTGTTTTCTCCTATCATTTACTCATCTTCCCTCAGTTACAGATGTTCTGGGAAGTTTAGCAAGGAATGTTTACTAGAATGTCTTGGCTCTCCCCTCCACATCCCCCCAGAGTGGTGATCTTAAATCAAGAGCCTTCTATTACCATTTTTAATGTCAACATGAAATCTATAGACTAGGCAGAAATTCTGCACTGGCTTGTGTGCTGTAACTTGAAGAAGGAAGCATTTAAAAATAATTCACCTTTTGTGACAGAGGGTTACAGTGACAATAAACATGTGTTTTTCCAAAGATCAGGAAAAAAAACAACCCACAAAGCAAAACCAAAAACTTGACATGCTCTCCAGAATTGCAGGCGCTAGCAGTAGGTCACTGGGACCCCTAAACACATCTACTTACAGCACAAAAGAAGTTGCCACTCTGAAAATACCCAGCAAATCTGTGCGGTAAGATGCTTTGATGAGCACAGTGGTTAATGTGGACATGAAAAGTATCTGCGGCTGCTGAGTAATTATTCATGTCTCAGAATGGTCGGTGCCCTCGCAGGCTCATGCAGACGTTGCTGCATCCGCTGGTGCTTCCCAAATTTTCCTCCCAGCCATGCCAGCCGGGGACCGAGTGTTTCTAAAATGAAAGCCGGGAGGGTTGTGCACAAGATGGCAGAGCGGGAGATGTGCCAGCATCCCGCCACGCGCTCCTGGGCCTGCTCCAGCCCAGCGCCAGGCTCAGGCCGGCACTGCAAAGCGTCCCAGGCAGCGGAAAGGACAGCGCGAGCAAACACGAAATGTGATAGTTCAGACCTAGTGCAGGCGCGCTGCAAATGAGTTCAGCTGTGTAACCCACATCTTCAAGGAACGCAGAAGCCAGCAGTGCTTGTGTCTTGTGTGTTTAGCCAATCCCTCAAATAATTTTTTATTTTTTTTCTATTAGGAGGGAATTAGATCGGGGGGTTGCCAGTGATGCTTTATCATCCAAGAGAGGGTTTGGGGGATCTTCTAATTTTGTTTGGGTTTTTCCCCCCCCCTCGCCCCTTCATGCTCCTCACTAAGAAATCTTTGCTAGTGTAATTATGGAGCCTAGATCAAGCTGTTGACAAACAGACCAGCAATTTGGGCACCTACATATTTGATACAAATACCCACAACAGCAAAGGCTGAAAAGGGATTCTTGTACTTGCAATAAAAGATGGACATTTCTACTCAACCTACGTTTCTAGCAGAAAGGAGTTTGGGAGCATTTTTGCTTTACATTACAGAGCAATTTCATTGGCACCTGAACAAAAAAAAACCCCAAAAATATCTTTATACAAAAATGAAAAAAAATCAGCAAAACCAATAACCACTTTAGAGCATTGCCTGTGCTCAGGTTACGGTTCCAGTGTGATCTTCCCAGATGCTGTCCATCCCTTCCCTGCACGAGCTGCGCGGGTGTGCCGGGACCACGGCAGCGAGGAGCAGCAGCAGGCTGCCGGGGACCAGGGTCGTCTTCTAGGGTTGGGGGCTCTTCTATAGAGCTGCTCTAAACCTGACTCTCCCCTGGATCAACTCCCCTGCCCCTCCCCAGGGCACACAACTTCTCCCAAGGGGCCAAAAGCCACCCAAAAGCAGAAGTGAAGGAGCTTAAAACTGAGCAGCAAGGAGCAGCCAGGTGTTCCTAGCAGGGAGCCCAGGCTGTGCGAGCGCTCTGCGCCGATCATCATGGAAGTGAGAAGTCGAAGCCAGATGCAGTTTTCCTCAGCTGCAGAGCTGGGCATTTTTTGTGCAAACTAACCATTCGGCATTCCTCAATGAAGGAGAGCGTGTTTGTCCACATCCATCACCACCTTTGCCAGAGAAGCGATGTTCCTGGGGAGTGCCTGGCAGCACCAGCATGAGCAGCGCTTCACACAGAGGAGCTTTCTCACCCATCAGTGCCATCATCTGCAGAGGCTTCCCCAGGCAAACACTGGGCCATCGTACTTATTTTTGGCTGAACACAGTTGGCTGTCACCACCACTTACATATCTGCAGATCTATTAGTGCTTCTAAACATAATCAGCCTATTGCATCCTTATCTCCAATTATTCTGCACTCAGATCTGTTGACATTTGGGTGTGAAGAAGAGGGTCTTTTTTTGTCCTGGTTGCAACAGAAGACTGATTTACTCATGCAGACATCAGCAAGATAACCAGCATCTTTAAATGATCCATTAATATCAGTAGAACAACTGCAAGGAAACTCACTCCGGTAGACAAGTGAGATGCACCTCTTTCCTGAGGACTTTATAATCCTTTATAAGACCTTGAGCCTGCAGTCAGCGCTCCATAGACTGGCACCAGCACCACCAGGGTCTGTCCTGAAGTGGAGGCTTCCAAGCTGCCAAGCCAACATAGCATCTTTATAACAGAGAAGAAATTCCATGCCACCACATAGCAAAGCAGCGATGGTGCTACATGTGGTGGTGGTGGTTTTCTTAGCTCTCATCTGTACAGTCGTGAAAAAAACCCCAAACCCAAGCAAACCCAACAACAACAGATAAGCTGTACTGATTTAGCCAGAGAAATGGGGAAAGCGTTTTGGAGAAAGCTTTGAAGCAGGACAGGAGGAGAGATGGTTATCATGGGCCACTCAGCTGCAGCCACTTCTAGGAGCTTTCCCAGGACGGGCCGTGCCTCAGGTGCAGCAGCACCTCGCTGCTCGGTGATGCTGGATTGCACCCCGGCACACCCCCATGCAGGTGCCAGAAGCAATTCCTTGGTGTTCACACAACATAAGACCAGAGAGAACAAGCCTGGTGGGTCCAAACCAGGTCAGACATCTTGGCTTGGGTCCAGCAGGACCAACACCAAACCAGAGCTGAGGGGCACGACCGAAGGAGTAAAAGCAATGGCCTTCCCCAGCACCGGTCACCTGTGACCCTCCCAGCTCTTCCAAACCCCAGGAACAGAATTGCTGGGCAGATCTGCACATACTTCTACAGCTGTGTGTCCAGAGGACCAAGCAGAAGAGCAGCGAGTCTCCATGAAACAAGCCTCCCTACCCAGGGCGCTTCTCCAGAGCGAGCCCTGGGTTACACAGGCATAGCCACGCTCACTGGGGCTGCGGGGCTGGGGCACAGCGCAGGCAGATGCTGCTGTGGTTGCACACGGGTGGCCCGAAGAGGGAACAGGGCAAGCACAGGCAATGCTGTCCCCAAGTACTCACCCAGGCTGTGGTTCGCCTGCTTGGCAGCCCTCAACCCAATGAGGTTTGACAGCTTGGTAGCCTTCAGCAGGTCTTGCTTCCAAGTTACTTCTCCAGCCTCCCCTTGAGACCACAGAAACTCTCCACAGCATCCTCTGGCACTGAGCCTCCCCGAGCCTCGATGAACCATTCCCAGCACCTTCCCCCTCCTCCCATTTCCCTTAAAAAGCTCCTGCCCCGACCCTTTTATGGGAAGCACTAATGTGCAGGTTAACGAGGAGCCTCGTTACCCTCCTGTGACCACACAGCTGTTCCAGGGGAGATGTCCATCAGTCTTCTCTGCCACCAGTTGCCACTGCGGAGCAGGGTGAAGCAGCGGAACTGCTGGCTCCCCGAGCTTGCCGATGGCAGTGGGTGTGCCACAGCCCTACGTCCCCAAATTGTGCAGGCAGCGATGAAATCCCAGCCCCTGCCGTAAGGACTATGAAGCCACTTCAGTAAGACGAATGGTCTTGCTGGAGATTCAGCCTGTCCCTTCTAGGAGTGCCCATTTTATCAGGGAAAATATGAGTAAATAATGATGGCTTCCAGAGATTCATTCCACTTAAACATCACCCCTCAAAAAACCCCACTCATGCAAACACGTTAATCTTCGCATGAGACTGCACCAGTTCAGTTCAGCTACATCAATCTGCCTTTATACCCCACAGACCCGTTAATCTGAGGCTGAGACGGCTATTGAACACCTTCATTGAACAACAGACTCAGATACTCCGCTGGCAGCGTCTTCTCTTCATGAATTACAGCACTGCGGCTCCCTCCCCGTGCTTGACCCTGGAGCCTCCAGCATCGCCGCTGCCCACCAGCTCACCCATCCAGTGGCACATCGGCAGGATTTCTTTCTCTGGATTAGGTAATCCTAATCAATAGGGTTAGCAGTTTAAAATGAACAGTGTTTGAGCCGTTAACTGGGGAAAATAATCCAAGAAATGGCAAGGCACAAGTTATACGTTATATACAAGTGGGAAAAAATATAAATGTATACATATAGAGATAGATACATTTATATACACAAATATATATATATATATATATACACACACACAAGTTACGTGGGGGAAGGAAAGCCATGGCTGAAGGTCACACAACTCGCAGGCACGTGATATAAATCGAAGTCGCCGTGCTGTTAGGTGGCTGCCACCCCTGGAAAGGCTCGGTGTACGCTTGCTGGAGAGAGCCGGCACAGAGACCTGCGCCTGCCTCTTGCTGAGAGCACAGCAAGTTTTGGTGTGCAAAAGCATCCGCCGGGCTGCCCTCCCCATTGCACCACCCCGCAGGCTGGCACACGGGAGGCTTTAAACCTCCCTACAGCAGGGTGGGCACATGGGGCTGGACCCGCAGGACAGTGCTGAGCCCCGGCCAGAGCCATCCTGGAGCAGCCAAGCCTCAGCACCACCTGAATGGAGCCTCCTGCGACACCTCAGCCTCTGTTTTGTCAGCTTTAGCTTTTGATAAGCAACAGGCTATAAGCTGTATAGGCTACAAAGGACCACACGTAACGTATGTGCTAGCCATACTGCTTGCACGCTGCTGGAAGGGGATAGTTACTGCGGGGAAACAGCCCAAAACTTGATTGTATCTCAAATCAAGTCTTGCTTTGGCATCAGCTGAACTCTTCAAAAATAAAAATTAAATAAAACACCCCAAGAAGGAGGCCAGAGCTCCCACTTGGCTGCATTATTCATTTCCCAGCCTTGCCGCAGCATCAGGGGAAGGGGGGTTCCGCACGCAGCCAGCCGTGCCGGCCCGGCGAGCTGCAGCCCGCGGCTCACAATTGCTCCGAAAGGGCTTGCAAAGTGCTTCCTCGCCAATGCATTCAGGCTTCTGAATAAAAGCACAGATGCTGTTTATGCCATTCTCTAGCATCTCAGTGCACTATATTTTTTAAAAATGATTTGAATCAAAGCTTTCATTCTTTAATTAAACTTCATTTAGCTGCCATCTGCCTGGGATCAAAATGGCTTCATGTTTTGCAACTCTTAATGAGGATTGTTATTGGATTTGTAAACACATAAACAAGAACACACACACACCCGCCCCAACAAAGTCTTTGAAAAGTAATAAATGAGAAACGTGGCTCAAGTGTTAAGATCTGAATCTTCACTTGCCTAATTGCAATGGAGCAGATCCTGTTCAGCATATAATCATGTTATACACAAAACGCGGGTATAAAAATACCCTGTGACTGCAGGATCAAGATTATGGAAGCTGCGAGAATTACAACTGAGGGAAAACACTAATAAAGTGATACCTGTCATTTTTCCAAAGTGGGAAGGGTCAGCGCTCCTGGGTCAAAGCAAACACAGGCGCCAAGCACAGCAGTTTTCCACTCTGGCCACAGAAACTTAAAAGTGGATGCTGTGGCCCTGAAATTCCAACGGGAATTACTGCCATTTGCTCCCAAAGATATATCTGTTACCAGAACCCAGCAGCCTCAAAATCCAGCCTGGGGATACTGGAGCTGCCAGGCAGCCGTGGAGCTTCCCAGCTGAGGGCAGGGCACGAAGGGCCACGGGGGCACGCAGAGCTCCGTTGAGAAACTTTGGGAAGAAAACACAAGCTTTGACTCAGCCCATGCCAAACCGGCACAGCAAGCCTTCCCGTGCCACATCCTGCCATCCAGGCTGCGAGCCGGGGATGCTGGCTGGCAGAGAGGGAAGATGCAGAGCGGGGAAACAGCCCTACGCTGCTTCCTTGCTCAGCTTCCCTCCCCCCCTACCCACTTACAGCCTTTATGGCTGCATTCAGCTTTCTGAACTACATCATTAGTCCCCGGCGTAGCTCCCATGCCCTAATTTAACTCGGCTGCCTGTGCTCACCCCTGCCTTCCCACAGCAGCAATTAGTGCCCGCGCAGGGCGCAGTGCTGCAGACCTGCATCCCGCCGCAGCATCCCCAATGCCGCTGGCCTGTCCGTGGGATGCCGGGACCAGCAACAGACCTGGGGCAGCCCCAAACGTCTCCACTCATTACCGAGCTGTGCTGCCGCCTTCGGGGCTACAGCATCAGACCTTTATTTTTTTAATGGCAAGAGAAAAGAAAAGTCAAAATATAATGAGTCTCTCTCTTAGGAGACACCTACTCGGTGGGGTTTGATCTGTGAATAAGCCCCTTTCAGACATCTGGGAAGAGAAAATCATATTTTTACCTCTGAATCGTGTTTCTTTGTTTCCTAATTGGAGACGCCACAGGTTTGAGCATCAGGCAGAAACATGAAAGACTTCAGATTTTGATGCCAACCGCTCAGATGTCAAACTCTATTTCTAATTGGGGTCACTGATACAGATCTTTGCCCTTCTTTTGGCTGCCGCCTTTGTGCAGTCTCCTACATTTGTTTGGGCTTTTATTATCTCATGTGATCATTTGTATCCAACTCTGCAGCAAATGCAAGTCCGGAGCAACTGCAGCTGCCTGGAAAAGCTTCTACCCACCATCAACACCCTCCCACTGCCTGAAAAGACAAGGACTCGAGCAGATCAAAAACCTGTAAAACAAGTAAAGCAGCACATTGCACTCAGAGAAGCTGCTACCAGCGACCTGGGTCCTGTGCCCGCTCCCGTGCCCCCTCCCGCAGACCACGGCCGCTGCTTCGGGGACCAGTTTGCTCAGAGAGGAGGCTGTGACCCATCCTGCCCAGCAATGGCCACCAGTGGTGACGCCCCACCTTGCTGCTTGGGCTGACACCAAGGCTACAAGCCCCAGGGCACCTCGCTTCACCGGTGGCTCATGCTGGGCTGCGTTTACCTACATGGGATGTTTCTTCTTGTTGGCTTCTCATGCCACCCTCGTGCCGTCTGGCCCATGCACGGCTCTCAGCAAAGACAACGCACAAGTTAAATACGTGCGGTAGTCAGTTACAGGGGTTGGTGCCATTAGCTTCTGCTGCCAAACTCCAGGAATGGAAGTAAAATTGCAGGAATTTCAAATATCCCTCAATTTAATGGGTTGCTTCTTAGACAGGGTGAAGCGGCTCAGGGCACGCGGAGGAGCCCAGGGACACCCCTGGATGCTCTCAGCAATGCCACTCGCAGCTCTTGGTCCAGCGTTATGGAACCTGTGGAGCATCAGTGGGATCAGCCTGTACTTACTGTGGGAGCTTCTCCCCCAGTAAGGCATCAAAACCTCTTAGAAAATCATAAATAGTGAAGAACTTCACCAGATGAAAATCTTTTCCTGGTTCAGAAGCCAGTTAAATGCATGCAATCGAACTTGCTTCTGGGCCTTTCCAAGTCTGGGGTGGCAGGAGGCCAGCCACGAGAGGCCTTGTGGGGACCCCACTCCTTGGGGGGGCTGGAATCTCCTCCCCACTTAATCCAAACCCACTTCTGCTCCAGAGCCAACAGGACTCGCGGGCGCAGGTCTCTGGTGCTCCTAAGGGCTGGCTCCCTTGTCCGTCACCGCTGCAGTTTGGTCCCGCTCCTCCTGCAGCTCTCTATGTAAATTTTTACACCTTTGATCTAAATTAAACAAAGCATTAAAACGTTTCAGACCTCTTGGTTTCAAGCACTGGTGACATTAAGGATTTTATTGAGCAGCCAAAGCACGACAAGGTCTGTCTGGGGGTGCCCTCCTGCACTTACTCTTACCTGTAAATGCTATTTATCAATAATATATGTAATAAAATAAGTACTTTTAAGAGCAAGGCAACACTTTTTATCTTTATTTAAAAAGGCCTTAATGGCAGGAATATAGTGTAAAAATCATTGGAAAAACTAAAAGGCATTGATACATATTGGAATATACACTTTTTACATAAATTACATTTATTTATTTATTTAGTCTTTCATTTGAGGTTCTTATTCGGTATTGAGGTCTAATAGTTAATAGGTCCTGGGATCTGGACGTTTAGACCACCATAGTCTAACATGTACATGTTCATGGGCCATTGCTGAAAGAGAGGGAGAGAAAAAGAAGGCAAAAGTCTCTGTTAGGACACAACACAAAACCACGCACACATCACATCTCTGACATGTTCCAACATGGGCTGTTGCTCCCACTTCCAAATAAGAGAAAAGAACCAACCCCAAACCAAAACACCACCAGCAAACCTGACAACAAAAACACCTTTTAAGTTGATGTTTCTCGTGAGCTTTTCTTTTTTATTATTATTTTTTTAAAGCAACTGATATCATCCACAGCCGAAGCCAAGCCCTGAGGGAGACCAGTGGGATGCATCGCCCTGATTTCGTTTCCTATTTTCACAGTCGCGCTGCACGCTGGAGCTCTGTGCGGCGCCCAGGACGGGGCCGGAGGCACGACCTGGCACAGCTCAGACCACGGGGGACCCACCGGCTCCTGTCGAGCGGTGCCACGGGGCTGAGGCCAGGCCACCAGCACCGCTGTGCTAACCCGGTGGGGTCGGGGATTCGCTCGAGCCTGTCCCATGTGCGGCTCCCGCTAGTGCCGAGCATCCCCCCGTGGCCCTCGGCAGGACTGATGCAGGAGAGCCCCAAGGGGCGTGGGTGCTTTGCTCCGCTGACCTCCCCCAGACAAACCCGGCAGAAAAAGGCAGCCCCAGAGGTGCGTCCCCTCCTTCGCCAAACCTGCTCGTGCCATTTTACATCACACTTTACAGTGTTTGTCAGGTGGAGGGAGGTGGTGGCGGATCGAGGAGAGCAGAGAGCAGCATCCTGAAGCAGAGAGATAGGTAGGCAGTAACCCCCCTAATATTTGGAAGGCTTTACCACAAGTGAGATCTGATTTGTTGATGATGTAGACTCCATATTGGAAGAGGAGGAAGAAGAAGATGAGGAAGAGGAAGATACTGAGTTCCCTTCGGAGATCCTCTTCCGCTTCCGTTTGGGAACGCTGGTGTCTTTCTCTGCAGGGGGAGAGGGAAGGCATGAGGTGTCCGAGCCCTGCGAGTGGTCCCTAAATGTAGGGACCCTCCCGCCGCTCCGACCTCGCCTCCCGCTGAGCATCCCCCCGCGGCCATCTGCTGTGCCACTGTTGGTGATGCAGGCTTGGCCTCCACGACCTGGCACGGAGCTGCCAGCTTTCCTCAGGCACTGGCAAAGAAAATCCCAAAAATAAGTGAATCCCAAGCTCCAGCACTTACAGAGCCTGATATCCCACAGACTTGTGTCCGTGCTGGGTGCTTTGGGGCTGTGAAGGTGCCAGCTGTGATGATGATATGCCCATATATATCTGCAGGTATGATATACCCATATTTATCTGCATATATCAAGTTTCTCATGCGTCTCTTTTTACATCACATTGCAGGCATGCTCCTGCTTGCCACATGTCCCTTCTCCACCTAGCCACCCATTTTCATAAAACTAATAGGATCCTAATTATCTCTGGGGCTGCTAATTCTGACACATTTGATTAAAATTGCCTGAGATTTATTGGGGAGGATGGGACAGAGAGAGAAACGCATTCACAGCGATCACAGAAACCTTGTTTCCTTAGAAGCTCAACTGCTAGATGATGGCTCAAATTAAGGGCTTTAACCAGTGAATAAATTGCTCATGGTGAGTAAATTGCTAATGGGAAAGGGATAATCATATTCTCCAGAATATGGTGAAAGTTTGAGTCTGACAGCCTGGTCTCTCCGCAGCTCACAGAAGGGGAATCATCTGTGAGGATGGTTTGCTCCTGAGCAGGCGCTGAGCCTGACTCTTCTTTTTCCAGGTAGGATCTTCTCCCCAGCCTCCCCTGGGCACGTGGGAGGTGCAGACACCTCCCCACAACCCCCATCCATTTCGCCTGTATGTTCTCTCCGCCACAGGGCAGGGAAAGTCACGGTGATTTCTTAGCCCTCCCCTTACCTGTTTGTTTGGCCTCAGTGCAGATTTCGGTGAACGGCCTGTGTAAGAGACAAGGGGGTGAGAGCAGGCGGGTGCTGTTGTTTCTCCCCCACGTGCCTGCCTGTCCTGGGACACAGCCCAGATCCTGACCCCGAGCTTCCTCCTCCAACACCCTGCTGCATGGAGATGGGACACGGAGCCTCCTCGGTGGGAATAAACCCAAAACAACTCAGCTGGGTCTCTGAGCCATCCCACTGCCTCCATGTCGTGCCCCTTCCCAGCATCATCATCCCAAACTGTGCAAGAAAAAGGGGATAAACCGGCCCCGCGAATGCTTTATATATAATATATAAATAGATGGTGGGTGCTGGGGACGGAGCTCTGGTGGCCCCTCAGTGACTTACCCCACTCGTGGCTGGAGAAGCAAGGGCAATGCTTAGCGAACAGAAACCTTCCCCGGCCACAGAGCTGGGGGAACTTACTGGAGCTGGTTTATAATCACCATCCGGATGCTCTCACGAGCCTTCAGGATCTTCTCCAGCCGATGGATGTCATAGGTATTGGGGTTTCTGAAAGGGATATCGTCCGGCAACCCAGTAACCTCCACAGCGTCGGGACTGTCCCTGATGAGTTTATAGGGCACCATGACGGGCCGGTTCAAGCCCAGAGCCTCTCCTGTAATGGCAGAGCAGAGGACAATGCACCAGCTTTACCCCAGAAGGCTCCGGATCCAACCAACCATAGGACCAAGAGCCCTGGGAGGACCTGGGGAAGTCACGGCTGCTGTGATGCCTGACCTTTGCTGCAGCCACGTACCACCCAGACGTTTCACATCTGTCTGCCCTATTTATTGCCTGCTCTGTTAGTCTCCACTTGGGATCCTGCCAGAAGCCTCAGGTCAGGACAGTTTTACAGCACCAGCACTTGTGCACCCACCTCTCCTCCGTGCAGAGCACACCCATGGCCACACTTGCACTAGCCCGTGGCTGGGCCAGCAGCAGCAGCATGGGGGCCAGCCCAGGAGAGAGGGCAAATGGAAGAGATTTGCCCATCTCCTCTTGCCTCTGGCTGTCAGCAGGTTTGGGGGTCACTGGGGTGGAGATCACATCCATCGCTCATCATCACATCCCACCGCTCCTGCCCAGTTTTTGAATCACTTTATCCCTTTGGCCTGCACAATACCCTATGGCAGTGAAATAACACAATTTAATTCCTTGCTGCATTAGAAGTACTTCCTCCTGTGTGACTTAAACCTACTGCCCACCTCTCTGGGTACCCCTTTAGTTCCTGCACTGGGGGGAGCAGTGAACACCTCTCCCTCCTGGGCTGGTCCTAACTGTAAAAGCCTGCTCTCACCTCGCATCTCTGCAGCCCCCAAACCTGAAGGTGTGAGCTGCCCCTCAGCCACATTTTGGGCTTTCCTTGCAGGGAGCTCGTCCCCGGAGCCCACCTGGCATCTTGTGCTCCATAAACAGTGCCAGGACCATGGGAACGCAGGGATCTGCTGTGGGCTCAGCCCCCACGTGGGGTGAGGGCTGCTGAGCTGGATGGGGATGCTCAGAGCACGGGCACCAGCCTCCCCGGGGACCTGTGCCCACACGCTGGCACCTCCAATGGGGCAAATCCACCCCCAAAGCAGCACACAGCCTGTGAGCAGCATCCCAAAATGAACAGGGTCTGTGGGAAGGGCGAGCAGCCTTGGTGGATCAGAGAAAGGAGGGGGGTGACATTCCCCACTGCTTTGCTATCCTTTTGTCTATTTTCCTTCTCCTCCAGACAATTATTTTGGGGAGGGAGGCAAGACACGGCACTGACACGGTGGGGTAGCACTGAGCTGCCGTGGCCTGGCTGCACAGCCCTGGGGAGTCACACATTGAGAAATAACCGCCCAGCATTTACGCAAGCTGTGCCCCAACTGCGGCAAGAGGACAGCTGTGAGCAGGAGCAGCGGCAGCCCGTACCCACGGGGCTGAGCCGGTGACACTGCCCAGGGCTGTGCATCCTGCGGCTGCCTCCTGCGCTCCCCCCACCCAGCTGCTACCCCCGCTGCACCTCTTCCCAGCGACGGGTGGAAGGATGGGCTCGCCAGGCAGCGCAAGGAGCCTGCAAATTTCAGATCTTCAATTTCCTGACCTCCTTCTCCACCGCAGCTCCATCACGCTTTTCCCCAGCTTTGCCCCACATCGGGCTGCGGCTCCAGCCTTGCTGCCAGCCCGGCAGGTGGAGCAGGCAGGGGCTGGCAGCCAGCAGGCTGGCACAGGGCAGGCACGCTCAGCGCGCACGCCACGGCTCATACCGGCTCGGGACAAAAATGCATCAAAGGCTGACACCAGACTGAACAAATCCTGCTCCTCAGCTGCATTTTTCCATCCTCCCTCCCCTCGCCAAGGATGAGCTGTCAACAAGAAGGTCACGGTCCCACCTGCCGCGAGCGAGACATGGGAACGTCCCTGGGGACGGGCTGTAAGGTGAAGCAGTGGGACGAAACCTGCGCTGCAGCAGGCTGCTGTGCGCTCGGCCTATAAATAGAGGCCTTCAGTTGAATTAATTTTAACTATGGCTGCTGTCAGCATAAACAAACTCGCTCAGTGATGCGTGCAGATGGGAGACTCACCGTATTTTTCATTGAAAAGCTCTTTCACTTGCTCTCGGAGAATCACCTTTTCTCCGAGCCTGTTGGCATCATCCTCATCTGCAAAGCAAAAAAAAAAAAAAAAAAAAGGAAGGGGAATAACATACCCTGTTTCTTTCTGAGCCCCTGCAAAACCCGTCCCACTGTCACAACGCATGACCGTGCCTCTGTCTCTCTGCCCCAGCGCGGCAGGGGGACACCTCAGAGGTGGCTGCTTTGCTCTGGCACCTTGCATTGCCTTTTAGAGCCGTGCAAAGTAGCTATAAAATGCTGCCAAATCTGCATTTGCCACGCGCTGCCACGGCTGAGAGCATTTTACATTCACTTTGCGGTGCTGTAAATGACTGCAAAATATGCAAAGCGATGGAGACTCAGGCCCTCAGTGCCACGAATGCTCCCACAAGTGATATCAAGGAATGAGATAGCACTTTTATAGCTGGGCTCCTAAGTACAGTATTGTTTTATAATATGCCATATAATCAGCTTGGCTTTACTAGCTTTTTTAATTGTCCTCATCGTGCCAGACAGTTTCTCCTCCATTCTCTCATTTCAAGCGACGTGCCTATGTCAGTAGATTTTCCCCCCAGCTATTCAGCATCCTCTGGGGGCTCCAGGAAAAACGACTGGAGTCAGCACCAGCCTCCTTTGATGCTTTTTCACCCCGCAGGTATAAAGCACCAGCTGAACGAACCTTACCCACCTCTTGCCAGGGTCACCCCTCCAGCCCCACGCCAGCTGGGGTGTGCAGCACGGGGCTGGCTCGGGGGCTCTCCTCCCAGCGAGGAGGCACCACCACCATGAGCCTCACGGCACCCAAGGCAGGCATTTTCACTCAGGTGGGCACGCCATGGGGTGGAAATCCAGGCTGGTTATTTACAGCATCAAGGTGAGCCCTGCAAACCTTGGCACGAGGGATCTGAGCATCCCCTGCCCCTGGTCTGCAGCTATTTAATTTGATTTTGAGCAATCCCATGATTATGATTTTGATTATTTTGGCCATCCCCTGATTTTGATTTTGATTTAAGCAAACACATGGCTTGCAATTTTGTTTTAAATGCAAGCTGAAAACCTGATGCGAGTCCCTGCCTCCCTGCACAGGACCCCAGAGCCCAGTGCCAGGCACCCCCAGCAGAAATCACACGCCTTGGCCACCCTGCTGCTGAGGAGCCTGGAGAGAAGCTGGCACCCTTACATCTCAGCACCCTGCTACTGCAGGGTCCGGCCTCAAAAAAGCCTCTTCTCCACCTGGAAAACAATAGTTTTGTCTTGATATAACTAGGGGAAAAAAAAAAAAAAGGGGGAGAAGCTTCTGCGAAGGAACCTCAGGGCCAAGTCATGCTTCCAATCCAGAAATGGCAACAAAGCAGCCTGAACGGGAGGGAGCAAAAAATACATAAAATAGAAGAAAATCAAGTAACTGTTGCCAAGGAGCTCTGCTTTCAAGACCCAAGACCTTGCCTTGCAGTGCTGTTCCCGAGGCTGCGGCAGGCCAGCGGGAGCAAACCCTGTGGGCTCCCTCTGTGACTTCCTTGTCATTGATGCTCAGTTTCTGGGCTGTATATCACACCCGTATGGATGTGTAGATGGTAGCAGACAAAGAAACACCAAATTTCAGTGTTCTCACTCATTTAATTCTCTGGGACTGAAAAATGCAGCAGCTCTTTCCTTTCCGCTCATGCCCCGAGCAACCCGAGTGCAAGAAACAAGATCCCAAGGGGGGTTTTTTCCACCTTGTGGTGGGCAGGACTCCCAAATTCCTATCCAAGGACACAAATAAATGACATGAAAAACCTGGAACTGAGCATGCATAACAGAGAAGCCAGAGAGGAGGCTCCGGCTGGTGGTGCCGCTTCCCAGGGACTTGCTCCTCCATCCCTAGCCAGCTCCGGGCGAGAAAGTTCTCCAGCTACCTTTGACTTTATCCATTTCGGTTTCGGAAATAATCAACTCAAGGAAGCCACTGGCACCCCTGGGATGTGCTAAGTTCTTCCCATAAAGCAGGTTTATGCATGCTGCTGGCTTCAGCTCTGTGTTATCTTTTTTTTTTTTTTCCAAATTAAAAAAAGTAGCCCATTGATTGACTTACTTTCTTCCCAGTCCTACTTGCCTGAAGCAAGGACCCCTGCACTCCACAGGCACTTACGTACAAGTGGTCACATTTTTAAAGCACCATTTGCTCTTTTCCAATAGGACTCGTCAGAGCTCGGCATTTCTTTCAGAAACACCAAATTTACAAGTTATTAAAAATGGGGTTTAGGTGCCTGCTGTGGGACAACAGGATCCAGAACACCGCCTGTTCTACTGACTTCAAAAAACCACCACAAACCCAAATCCAAGGTATCCCACGGATAAAGATGGGCTCTGTCTGTGTCTGTGACGGCACGTGCAGAGCCCTGATCTTGGCGGTGAAGCTGTGGCACAGCTGGACAGGGTCCCCGGTGCAGCCTTCCAGCTCCCCGTGCTGCTGCCAGCACCCCGGGGTGCTGCGCCAGGCAATGCACGTCCTCCACCCATCCGCCGTGCTCAGAGGGACAACCTCCCGTTAGCCGGACCCCCGGCGTGAAGCCCATTCCATCAGGAAAACAGCCACTGCCCAACACATCCCACTGGGAAAGGGGCTGAGGTCCCTCCTGCAGGTGATCCAGTGCCAAAGAATCACCCAGCCAGGGTGGGCTGCTTACAGCGGCCAGGGTCTGGCCCTGAATCTGCAGAGGATAAATCCATACCCCTTCCCTGCTTCCAGCTTCAATGGGTGCAATTCAGTTACACCCCCGTGAAAATCTGGAACCAACCCTCTGACTTCGCTGAGGCTGTTCCACAGCAACTCAGGGTGAAGTACAGTTAGACTTAGCTCAGCATATGCATGTTTTCAAAGCGGAGCTATAAACTTGTGGGAGCAGGCAATTAACATCTAGACACATGGCCAGAATCCCAGCGGATGGAACTAAGGCTGGATCTGCCGGAGACACACCGTGCCCTAGCACAGACACAGCCAGGCGAGTTCTTCTTTACTCCTGTACGTTAGTATATATGTTAAATCCTGGAGCCTACGTGACTGCACACCGATCCTGGCGCGGAGTATGCGTTAAAGCAAAGCAAGAAAACCCCAGACCCCGTCTGTGTGAGCATTTCTTGTGAATGGCAAGCGGATTTTTGAACAAATGAATTGCTCGGACACATGGATGAGCTGAGGATAACGCGGCAGGTTGGTTTGTCTGGAGCGGAACCGGCACCGATGCCCAGGGACTGCAGCAACGGTGCTTAGAAATGCAGAGAGGATTAATAACAATAAAATACTGTTAAACACATCCTGCATCATTCAGTTCTCAGTATCACAGGGAAACAGAGCAGAGAGGAAAAAACAATACCTGAAATTTGGGGGTTTAAGACATTTTCATTCCCATATTAAAACACAAGTGCATTTCTTGTCTGCTACCATCTACGATGCATCAACTGAGCTACGTACCATTCAAGGCAGCGTAGGCTTTTTCCAGTGATGTTATCCGTCTAGGGGCTACAGCGCAAGTTAAAAGAATAAAAAAAAAAAAAAAAAAAAAGGAGAGAGAGAAAGAAAAAGAGAGCCATGAGTGCTGCAGCTTGGTTTCTTTCTCAGTCACAAACAAAAGCAAAACCCAGGATGACACTGTCCCTAGCAGCTTAAAATTCCTCCGGTCCCAAGGCCCCTTGACACAGAGATGCTTTCAGTAGCTAAATAACTGCCCAGTGAGCTGGGCGGGCGGGCTGGGCTCTCCACCGCGCACCAGGGACCTGTTTTGGGATGGGCTTGAGCCCACGAGCATCCCTCGAGCTACACTGCACTCCTCAGCAGCTCAAGGTCCATGCGGCCGAACTGCAGCATTTACAGCAGGTGCCAAAGCAGCAGTGGTTGTGCTGCATGGTCACGCCGGCACCAGAGGAGGAAAAAAAATATCTGAGGTTAAAGCAGATGAAAAGCAAACGGGGAAACTGTGTCAGTTTTGCAGCAACAGAGGAAAATGGGAGAAAAAGAGATCCCTAAGGAGAGGCTGGTGTTCGCCGCTGACTCCAAAGTGACGAGCGGTATCAAAATGAAATAAATTTCCTGGGCAAAAGCAGCAGGGACGGGGCTAGGGGCAGGATTTGCATGATGGGCAAAAGAATGAAGCGGCTCATCACACTGAAGCCGGCAGCCGTGGGGAGAGCCAGTAGGGAGGACGGGGTCACAGCACCGGGGCAAGGAAGGGGCAAGGAAGGGGAGCAAACTGCACATGTTGGCACGGGCAAACTGGAGGGGCTGGGGGAGAGAGCAGGGGCGTGTGTCTGGCTTTGCTGAGCAGAGACATAAGCGATCCAAAGTAGCTCAAAATATGTATCAGTCATTTCCAGCAGGCTCAGGAAAGCAGCCGCTGCAGCGCAGAGCTCTGTCAACTGCCAGCGCGGGGAGAGCCCGGCACTTCAGTGGCACCAAAGGAACCAAAAACCAAGGTTTTAGGCAGGGCAGCTGCAAGCGCCAGCGTCTGGGTGCAGATCACGGTGAGCCGGGGTGCTGAGCTGAACCCTGCACCACCTGGGCTGCAGGCGGACAAATCCTGCTGTCAGCAGCTGGTGGCTGCAGCACCGCCGCTCACTGCCACGCAGCAGGACCCAGCTGGAAAATACAGGGAGCTGCGTGTCGCCTGCCTCCCCAAAGCGCTGGGTGACATCCTGCCCGTGTGGGCACCCCATGGGCAGCGCCTACCACGCACAATGTTTCGGCAAACACGCAGTGCAAAAGGGGAAGAGATGTAGATGGGTCACGGCGGCGTCAGGAAAGCCAAGCTAGGGTCCAAGCCAAGAGGGAACAAGGTCCTGGCATAGCTCCCACCAAGGAGGAATGCAGGCAGGAGCATGGGCAGGAGCGCAGGCAGACTGCAGGCAGGCAGGAGCACGGGCAGGCAGCAAGGAAGAGAAGCATGCAGCTGCAGCTTTCCAAAATGAATCAGAAAGAGTTTGGGAAGGGTAGCATGGCATTTCATTTGGTTGGCGGCAACTCAAAGGCATTTGCAGGCTTTCAGGTGAAGATTTCAAAATGCTGTTATGAAATCATGCTGATTAAGAAAGATAATTAAAATTTCTTGTCCTGGTAACCCACATGTGCTGCTCAGTTTTAACCATGGGAGGCATCCCACCAGGCTCACAGTCACGGAGCACATCCCTAAATGCCAGACCACAGCCGGGATGGAGCTGCACCCATCCTGCCATGCGATGAGCACCCTGAAAAATGGGGCTTTTAGGGTCTCTGAAGGACACGGCAGAATATAAGGCTGGCCGGGAGTGGGAGGGAGGCAAAAACAAAGCAAACACAAGGGCTGGGATGAGCCGGGCAATGGCGGTGCCTTCTCATTGCCACAAGGATGTCACACACACAGGCAAAAAGGAAAAGGAGACAGAAAACAGGTGGAAAAAAAGGTGATTGGAATCGCAGAGATGCTTATAAACAGGCTTTGAAGCTCCACAGCTGTTCAGACTACCTGCTTCAATTTTTCACCTTCAGACTAGAAACACTGACCGGCTGAACACTAAAAAATAATTCACCCCAGGTAACAGGAAGGTGGATCAGAAGGATAAATAACCCGGCTGCTCCCACGGGGGTTAAACGTCGGGGCTGGGGGGTGAAGGGAGAGGGGCATGGACCTCGAAAAGCAACCTGGTGATAGAGCAAGATGCGCTCAGCTCCCATCACTGCCCCATCGAGCGCTTTCCTCTTTTCTTTTTTTCTTGCTGGGAGTTTCCAACGCGAGGCACATCTCATCAAAGTCTTGAGGAGGATTGTGCTCTTGTGATTAAAAAAAAAAAATATAAAAAGGATGCCTGGATGTGTGGGTTTTTTAATTAAAGAACACTGCCTGCCCTACTTTATTAATTGGAGTATGGGAAATAATCTATCAGGGTGGTAGGGAGCTTGGGGAATAGGACAGATGGAGCTGGTGTACATTTTCAATCAGAGCACATAAAAATTAACATACAGAAAGATTTTTGTGTGTGTGTGTGCTAGATTACTTATGCTTGATATTTTTTTTTCAAAGGCTCAAATTAAGCCTGTTTTGTATCTCAGTGCCTCAGGAAAGAAGAAAAGAAAGGATAAGTGCTGCGTTTATAGTGCTCAAGCTTCACCCCTGCTCACCCACTTCTGTTTTAATGCCGAAAGAACATTCTGCTTTCAAAAAGGGGTTTTGAAGGTCTTTTTCACAGAGCAGAGACCAACGGTGGGGAGACAAGAAACTGGAAATCAAAAGGAAAATCTGTGGCTGCCAGGAAGGCTGTGCTCCTGGGTTAAAGCCCCCAGAGGTGGGGAAAGCGCTGCCATCATCCCACCTCTGAGAGGCTGCAGATCTGCACTGCAGAAGGGAGTTGCAGCCACTGACCTTCTCTGAGCACTGGGGAGCACACCGGCTTTATTTTCCCCCAAATCAGCCTCATTTCACCCCAAAACCCACCTCTTTCTGCAAACAGCATCTCTGCAGGTGCGCACCCCCAGCCGCCTCTGTGCCGGCAGCCTCAGCCCCCGCACTGCGACCCATTACAGGGGAGATACCATCTCAACAGAGAAATTACAGATTATCTTGAGAAAAAAGTGTGCGAGGTGCTGAGATTACAGTGAATCCTTTTATCTGTTTCTGTCACACTTGAAAAATGGGTGTCCCCAAAGAGGGAGATAAGGAAGCCGGTCCTCCACAGTCCTGCAGGTATTGAGGATGCTCTTTGCAATGCAAGAGGTGCATGACTTGTTTAAAGCAAATTAAACTCTGTAATGTAACCTAAAGGCAACTAAAATTACCCCAAAGGTTGTTTTGGTTTTTTTTTAAATATATTAAACTTCCCTTTTCCCTTAAAACGTGTACTTTTCATGTACATTTTTGCCAAAATAATCCACAAAACCCATAACTTCCCTTATATTTATACAGTCGCCTCCTGAGCTTTCCAGCTTTTAGACACTTTTGCAGTGCCATCCTGCTTGGGAGTAACTATTGCTTTCATTTTAACGCTCTTCTGTGAAATAAGTGATTTTCATTGATTTTGTTTCAATGCCAAGCACGCACTTCTGCTGCTCCTCTTCATTTTACATGGCAGGACTTTACTACACAAGATTGAGGTAAAAAGAACACTCTTAAATTTAAATTTTTAACGATCTATGGCTAGTTGGAAATCATTAATTTTGTTAAGGCAGATGAAAAGTGATCAAAGCCAAGGCACTGTGTTGCCACCATCCACTTCAGTGTAATGGGGTGGAAAAGCAGATGAGAGGTTAATTGCTGTCAATGGGGATTTTTGGGGGGCAAAATACAAGCTTTTTTCTCAAGGAGACATTCCAGTGGTAGTCTGACTACTAGAAAATCATTATAAGTCCTGGAATTGTCTCTGAAGTTCTAGCAAATATATGAAAGAGTCTATAACAAATTGAGCAGTCAAGTAAGAAAACCCCCTCACCTGCAACTGCTCTTATTTAAAACCCCTGTGGGAGGAGAGGGTGCGAAGCACTGAGCCTGGCAGGGATGCTGCGACCTCCTCCCCAGCCCATCGGGTATCACAATACACAGAATAAAATATGTCTTTGTGTTTGTGCTAGTATGGGCCAGCTCCTGGTGGGAGCGTTCAGCTGGAGAAGGAGGAAAAAAAAATGTTGTGCATCGAAAAGAAAATCGATTTCCTCTACATCTCTATTTATCAGGCTGCATTTCCCAGCCAGCTGGCAGGTTGAAGTATTTGTCTTCTGATATGCTCCTTTGTTAATGGTGTGATTTGTGTCAGATCAGCGTCTCTTAACATAATTATACCGATTACAGCAGAGGAATGGGAAGACAAGATGCGGCTGGAGGAGTGGATACATCCTCGGCTCACGCCGGCGTTACAGCCACGTAATTCCATGGAAAACCAGAGTTCTGCAAAACTTGCATTTCACCGAGGGCTTGTTTAAGGTTCAGCTGATGTGAGCCAGCACGTTGCTGCTTAGGACCAAAAGATTGGAAGTCTACTGCCGAGGTCCGTGGAGGTCTCGGGGGACCTCCCCATCATCTGGGCTGGGCCATGCACAGGGATGCAGAGGGCTGACACACAGGCGATGCCCTGGACTGAATTTCCAGACAGCTTGCCTTTTGTTGGAGCCCTCTCAGGCATCTAACACCTTTTTGCTGTTCCCAATAAGGGCATATAAATGTTTTCCTCTCCGTTATATTTGTCTTCCCTAAATTGTGCCATCCCCATGGAGGCTGGCCAAGGAAATGGGAAGCCATCAATAAAGACGACAATGTTTTTTGCACCCATCTGTGCTCTTCCAACAGTTGTAATTACAGACATTTAAAACCAAGACAGGTTTTTACCACGTTTCTGACGGCAGCTCTCTTTTCTGGTCAGCCTAGAAGCGAGAGACAGAGCTACCGCAGCAGTCCACAGGGAAAGACGCAGCTCCGGGATGATGATTTCTGCAAGTGGGTATGACACGCACCCTGGACACCCCGTCCTGCCCTCCCCTATGTCTCCTCTGGTGTATCTGCATGTGGGACTATCCACCATGAGCCAGAGAGGGCTTTCACTGCCGTGCTGCTGCAGCCCCATGCGCACCCTGTGGTTAATTACCCCCTTCCCTTGACCCTCCCTTGCCATCAAACCTGCCAGCTCAGTGCAATACACACTTATTTTAAGAAAACGCTTAAGAAAGTGGGTGCTTTCTTAACTACAGAACACAGATCCCTGCCCTAGATTAGCTCTTGAAAAATGCTGTCATTACAAGGCAACTGCAGCAGCACTGATGGGTGATGCTGAGGCCAGCTGTCTCGGGCAGGGGAATGTCAGCAAATGCACCAAACAACAAAACCAAAGTGAGAAGCCCAGGAAAGCGAGGTCAGGGGCAACTTTCCTCCAGCTGATAAAATTATTGCTTGCCATCCACAGCTTAAAACTCCCAGACCACCACTAAACACTTGGCCAATGTATTGCTAAGGCAAAAAGGCATCATCTCTTACCGGGTTTGGGGATGAGTCCTTGAAAAGGCCTGTGAAAAATAAGGAAAACGGGAGATTTAAAATGGAACGCCACTGGGAAGCCAGCATGCCTGGACTGAGCATCCTCCGGCAGCCCAGGGATCAGCCCGTCCTTTGCAGGCTGTGGCACAGCTTCTGCGGGACCGGCAGGAGCTCTGTGGGGATGGGCTCCCCACAGTCCCGCTCGGAGCAGCATGTGCCCCGTTAGTACGGAGACAGGCAGCATGGCTCAGCCAGAGCTGGTGGAGCCACTCTTAAAGCCAGTTTTTTCCCTTTCTCACTTTACAGCAATACACTGATAAAGTGCTTTTTCCCTCCCACTTGTGTCCATCCCCTTCGGCTGCAAAACCCACAGGACCCTGGCATGGTCGGGCAGTGCCTGGCACCTCTCCAGGTGCTGCGGGACCCCGAGCGCTGCCTTGCACCAGCAATAAACCAAGAAACGCTTCTCCTATCTCAAGTCTCCCAGTAAAGGGGCTGGGATTATTCTGCCTGTGCATCCATCGCGCTGAGCACCATTTTCTCCTGTCAGTGCCTTCCCCACTGCCTCCCTGGGCAGCAGACAGAAGGAAAGAGCAGGAGCTTCTATTTTATGGTCCCCTCCTTTCTGTCCAGTTGTTAGCTGCCACCTTAATTGCTGTCTTGGAGGACGGGGGCATATATAGTATTTACAGCCCTGCCTCAAGGGGGCTGGCAGAGCTGGGGATGCATTTAGGTCAGCTCCTTCCTCTCCTGCTCCTGGTGGGGTGGCTGACACATACCTCGTCACGGTGAACTTGATTTTATCAGCAACGGCCAAGATCCTCTCCAGGTTCTGTGAGCCGAAGGTGCACGGCTTCCTAAAGGGGATCCCGGGGGGCAGCCCCTCTATAATCACTGACCCCGGATTGCTCTTGATCCGCTTGTATGGCACTTGCACAGGGTATTTAATCCCCAAGGCCTCACCTGGGAGAGAAGTGAGTGGTAAGTGAGCAGTAAGTGTGCAAGCTGCCATTTCTACCACGGCTCTGGCTCCATCTCCGGCCCCGCCAAAGCATGGCACAGCGTGAGCAGGCTGCTCAAGGTACCACGTCAAGCGTTAGATCAAGGACCAGCATTTTCGAGCTGCCTCCATGATGGGAGTGGAGTCACATGCATGCCACAGAGCTGGGGGGGGCAAGGAGAGGCGCCGTCCTGTGTGATGATGCCCAGGCACTGCAGTGGGAGGGATGGAAAGCTGCTGCTGTTTGCTTTGGGACATTATTTGGAGCTGCATGTTCCTTCTCTGAGGTCTGGCTGCAAGATCAAGGCCTCATATTTCCTTGCAGTAATTGCTCTTGCAGGTACATGGGAACCTGCACAAGTCTTACCCCTGCCTGGAAAACGGGGATAACGGCATTTCCTTGCCTCGCTCAACAAAGAACAAGAGACTAGGGCAGGCAGGCTGTGGGAGTGCTCTGCAGAGCCCCAGTAGGTGCCCTGAGGACAGGAGAAGCAGCATCCACTGTCTCCCAACTCTCCTGCGAGTGCTTGCTATGACCCCTCCTTATTCCCTTCCCCACCTCCCACCACCCCCCACGCTCCCACAGCTCCGCAATTCTCCATTAATGAATTTACCAATGCTGTTCTTCATGGAAAGGGGGGGGGGAAAGAAAAACCAAACCGTGGCCAGAGAGAGCAGGCGGTGAAGGACTGCAGCGGGGAGGGCTGCAGCACGCTCTCCATCAGGGGCTTCCCTGTGCTGCCTGGGAGCTGCCTAAGCAGCAAGTGCCTGCGGCAAAGAGCACCAGCTCCCAGAGCCGCTGTTCCCATTCCCTCCCTCCCTGGCCCTCCGAGGTGCCAGCCGTTCCAAGAGGCATCTGGCAAGGAGGGATTGGGAGGAGAGGGATAGGGAGCAAAAAGTTAGGAGGAGGTAAGGGGAGAATAAACCCAACTGCCCCCCGGTTTCTCACCGTATTTCTTATTGAACAGGTCCTGGACTTGCTCCCGCAGCGTGTTAGCGATGTCTATTCTGGAAAGCCTGGCATCATAATTTTCTGTAAAATAAAGAAACAATTATGGACTTCTGCTGGTAAATTAAAAGGCACTCTGTGACTTTTAAGTAATGCCATTTTCTAATTATAGGAAAGTCCTTATCTTGCAATTAGCTAATCTCTGGAGTGGGCCATTCAAAGTCCTTAAAAATAATCTAAACAGAAATATGGTTGTTTTTTTCCCCCGCCTGTTTGCTAAGAATAAAAGCCGCATGAAATCGAAGATTCAGTTGCGATAATTACTAGCGTTAACATAAAATGCGCTCCAAAGCCTCTCTGAAAAGCCAAAGCCTTTGAAAAGCTTCTGTCCCTCCCTGCACACCCTCGCAGGCCCCCATGGCCCGAGGAAAGGGGATGCTCAAGCAGGGCAGCACTTGCCCCCCCAGCCCAGGGGCTTCTCACTGCAGGTCCTTCCCCCAGCGGAGCCACCGCACCAGCTGCCGCTGCACGCCGGATGGGAGCAGCGTTTATACAAACATCACCCAGGTGGAAAAAGCCCCAGAAAAGGCAAACCCTAAGGCTTGGAAGACTTAATTATGCATCTCACAAGGTCAGACGGTGAGATAAGCAAAGCTGGTTAATTAGGGCACCATCCAGAGCACTTCGAGCCTCTTCCTTGGATCTACGGGACCGCCTGCCCCGGCTGTGCGTCTTGCCTTCTGGCTGCCCATGCTTTCCATCCTCTCACCCCACCTCCTCCTCCCTTCTCCTCTCCCATCCTTGCCTTGCCTTGCTCCTCTGCCATCCCTGAGCCCCGTTACCCCACGGCTGCTCCCTCCCCACGCCTGTTTGCTCTGCACAGCCCCCGCCAGGGGCCAGGGGCTCTGCCTCAGCCCCCCCAGACCCTCACCTTGAAAGCCCTGTCTCTTCACAGTGTCCTCCAGCAGCACCTCGCTCGAGTCCCTCTCACCGGTGGCTGGGACAGGGGACAGAAGAGGAATTAGGATTCATGGCGTCGCCAAGGGGGATGCACGGGAGGGGGTTTCCAGCCAAAAAGTGAGGTGGGGAGGGAAGGCAAGAGACACACTGTAGGAAAACACTCTCACTCCTCTCCTACCTAGTCCTTAATGGCCCGGCTGCCGGGCATCTCGCAGCCTACCTTTGGCTGCCGGGCTGTCCGACGTCGGCTCCTTTACACCCTCCGCCAGCAGCTCCGGTCTGGAAAACAGTGAGAAACAGAGGGCACCGTCAGTGAGCTCCCTGGCCGGAGACACCCCGCGGCTCCAGCATCCCCTAGAAGATGCTCCTACTGCCACAAACCACTAATCGTGTCCAGCTAACACAATTTTAAAGCTCCTGCAATGCAGTGGGGGAACTTTGGATGTAATTTTCATGCCGACAGACTCTTTAGTGAGCCAATGTGATGCTCCTCGGGATGAGATTAAGCTGGTGATGGCTTAGCAGCTTAAGTCAGCCGCTACAGACTTTTAGGAGACATGGTCCTGCACGTTTCTCAGGGATGGGAGAAGCTGTGCACAGCAACTTTCAACATGCAGTTGGCCCCCAAAATTGTCACTTGAATATCTAATGCTAAAACCGAGCAGCGAGATGATAGCAGGGCTCATTACGAGCTGCACTGAAGCTGTGTCACACAGAAATGGGTCTGGGATGAGGATAGGAAACATCCCAAAGTGTGGTCAGGCTGGCCTGGGAGCTGCTGGTCTGATGCCACAAAATGCCACAGTCCAAACGTTTATTTTCTGTTTCAGCCACCCACTGTGCTGGTTGCATCAGCTCCCTCTCTGCAAGGCAGGCTGAGTCAGCATTTGGGTGAGAAACCCCTCAAAATACCTAAAGACGTTTTATAAAATCCATCTCTGCTGGTTTCATTCCCTCTTCTAGGGCAATGGTGTTGCACTACATTGGTCATGGCTTTGCACAGCCCCCCAGGCTCCTGTGATACCCCCTGTTCCCCAGCGCAAGGACAGCATCTTCCCTGATGCCTGCAGCATCCCATGTGCATGTCTGGACCTCAGCTGGAGCTGCTTCCATAGGAAAACCCTCTGGAGCAACCAGCCCCTCTCCTAGCCCCACACCTGGGCACCCTGAAAGTTAAAGGCTCTGGCTCCTTCAGCCACCCTTGGGTGCTCCCTGCTCCTGTGGCCAAACCTTTGGAAAAGTGGGTTAAAAACCCAAATGACATCAAGGGAAAGGTGACACCACCACCACTGCCCCCCAGGGATAGTTCCAACAAGGCAACAACCCTTGGTTGCTTCTAATCAAGCACATTTATGGAAGGTGACCAAGTGATGGATGTTCCCCAGGACACTGCACAGCAGCAGGAGCTCCGAGCAGGAACATCGTTCCCAAGGGATGGCCATTCCACCAGCCTTACCTTTTAATGACAAACTGGATGTTGTTGCTCGCTTGCAGGATCTTCTTCAGCTTTGCAATCCCGAAGCAGTTGGGGCGCCGCAGCAGAATGCCTTCTGGCAAGCCCACAACAAAGAGGTCCTCGGGGTACATCAGGAACTTGGAGTAGGGAACTTTGACCGGCTCTGATATTCCTATGGCTTTCGCTGCGTGGGGACCGAATCTCATTAGTTTGCTGGACCTCCACATCGGGTCAAAGTGGCAGCGATATGATATGTTGGCGGGAGGGGTTGAAGAGGTTTTTTGGAGAGTTTGTTGTCACTCTGCGCCTGCTGGGGATGTCCCTGACACTGGCAGACATGAGATGAGGGATAGAGCCAGGCAGCCACCCGAAGCTGGCTCTTGCTACGCTAACACAGCCTGCCTTTCGGTAGCACGCATCGAAGGGGCTTCCTATAAAGGTTGCAAGCATCTCTCCACAAGGCAATGGGACCCCGCATCCATACCTCCATGGACATCCCTCTGCTAGATGAGGGGACAGGGAATGTGTCTGGGGGTGCCCTGCCAGTCTGTGCAGCCCACTAAATTCAATATTTAGCTGGGCTCTGCTAAATATTGCCAAAAAGCAACTGAAGAGCCAATGCCAAGCAGCGCTGTTTGTCTAGAGGTGAAAAACCAGGACAAAACCCCACGAGCGTGGGTCCGGACTCCCAGTCTGCTACTAAAGCATGGGGTGCATAAGGGCCATCACTCCACCAGCCACCCCACCTGCATCCCCAGCACCCAACCCTCCCGAGAGCATCCCGGCCCTTCTTTCCCTGGTCACCATGGGCTCTCCCAGCCCAGGACCCTCAGCTCAGCTCTGCCCCCAGCTTCTGGAGACCACCAGGAAGAGCCACATCTGGTCCTGCCAGTGGCAAAACCTTTCTGCTAGGTCTCAAAAGGCATGTGTGACCTCACTTGTATTTTTTTCTGGGTTAAATAACCTTTCTAAAAAAGGGGTGAGCAGAACATGCCAAGTGCCAGCCCCTGACGCCAGGGTGCCACCTGCCTTCCTGAGCCACACCACAACCACCTCGGGTGGAAAACCCTCTCTGATATTTCACACCAGGCATGGGGGGAACCACTTTGGTCCTTCCCTCCACAGGGGAAGTCTGAAGGTCACGGCGGCAATTCCTGGGCTGCAGCGAATGAAAAGGCATCGAGGAAATCAAAGGGAAGAACTGCAATAACAAGGCCCGGGGAGATTTCAGATGCATTTGTAAGTCCAGCAGACAGCAAACGAACAAATTAGATTGCACCTTTACTCAGCTACTGTTTTGGAAATGGTAGGTGATATTTCTGAGCAATTAGGAGCTCCCCACGGCAGAGGCCGGCACTCGGCATGGTGAGCATGTGTTAATGACTACCTTACCGTATCTTGTGTTGAACAAAATTTCAACTTGTTTCCTCAAATGACTTAAAACGTCCCCTATACCATCTGCAAAAAAAAAAAAAAGAAAAAAAAAGAAAAAAGAAAAAAAAAAAAAAGAAAAAGAGAGAAATGCTCTGAGAAACCAGCTGCCTCCGGGGCAGGGCAAGCAGTGCGCAGCGCGGGTGAGCAGCCCCTGACCTCCGGCAGAGCCGGCCACACGCTCTTTACGCCTCCCAAATCGGTGCCAGTCCTCTGGCAGCTGCCTCCAAGCTCGTCACTGAGTGAGGAAGGGCAGCGATGCACCACAGAGCTGTGCCAGCAGCCAGGAGCAAAAAAAAAAATAGGGGAAAATGTAAATCTGGGCAAGAGAGGGGAAGACATAGCCTGGGAACATGGCAGCGCCCTTCTGTGCTGAGCTTTTTGGAGGCTGAATGCTTTGCTAATCATGTCAGAAGACCACAAAACCCAACCCAAAATACATCTTTGAAGAACTTGCAATGATGGGCAATGCTCAGAATTCATTGCACACTCACCTGATCCCTCCATCTGCTTTTCTTCATGTCGTGACTCCTCGCTGGGCCCCTTTTCTGTTCCTGCTGAGGAAGAGGAGGGTTACCAGCAGCTGGCACCAGCAAAACCAGACCAGACATGAGCAGTTCTCTGGGTCCCCTGCTGTCACTGAAGTGTCCCCCCTGCCCTTCCCAAGCTCTGCACATGTGTCCCAGCACAGGCTTGGGCTGGCAGCATCATGCCAGGGGCTCTGCCTAAGCAGAATAAACCCATCACTTACATCGAGAGATCTGCCCACCCCCCAGCACGGACTTCCTAGGAGAGGCAAGACCCAGTGCCCGGCACGAGTGAGCGCAGCTGCAGTGCCACCACAATCCCCCAGGTAAATCCCAGCTGTGAGCCGGGCAGAGGAACCATTTTTTTGGTTTGTTTGGTTTTTTGGTTGGTTTGTTTGTTTGTTTGTTTACCATTATTATAGTTTTTTGCAGCATGCTGGGGCTGGATAGGGGCTGGGAAGGAGTGGTGGTGCCAGAAAAGCCACTGGGGTTTGTCTATTGGAGCTCCCAGCTGGCTTGATTGGGGCCACAAATCTGGAAGTGGGTGCCAACTCCATCACCTTGGCTCATAAATGGTATTTACTCATTTCTGACATGTGCACAAACTCCTGTGCCCCTGCGCGGTCTCCTGGATGCTTCGTTTCTGGTACCTGCTGGCGTTTCTAGGATGTAGTTGGACTCCTCCGAGGCCATGTGCGTGGGCACCGGGTCGTGCATCTCATCTGAACCGGGTGATCGGTCTGCAGACAAAACCCCATGGGCAGCTTTGTTTTGATGTTGGGGGGGCACTGTCCCCAAAAGAGGGTTCAGAGGGTCCTGGCCCATCAGCAAGGGCTGAGCCAAGGGCCCCCCGCTCCTGGGAGCCCCACACATCACAGCCCCACACCAGGAGCTGCATCTGCCTTATTCCTCCCTGGGACCTCCCAGAGCTCATGCCTGAAACACACCTGACCCCTCAAGCCCAAGGGAAAGGAGCAAATGTTTCTTCCTAACCTGCATGGAAGGTGAAGAGCAAAAAGAGTTCAAAATTATTTACTGGGCTTGATTCCATCTAGACACTCAATTTCAGCTTAAAAAATTAACACTGCTTGACTTAGCTGCTCCGCTGTGGGAAAACCTTTTCACTAATGCTGCCTTCCCTCCACAAAAATCACACTTCCTTGGGTTTCCCTTCCATAATCTGCATGCCCTCTCCATTTAAACCTGTCTCCCCTAATGCCGGGCTCTCCAATGCCCTCAAAGAGCTATCCAAACTTAGCTTTAAATAAACCTTCAGCTAGTTTAAATACTTCAGTCAGGTCACTTCTTAATCATCACCTCGCAGGATAAATAATCCAAATTTCATCAATTTCTCCCTGTAGGTGAGCACCTCTCTTCTATTAATCCTCCTCCCCGCCCTCAGCTGTGCTCTCCCTGATTGAACTTGATCTTCAAATAAGGGTAGAAAAGGTGGACTCTGGACTTGAAGTATGATCTACCCGGCACCAGAGAAGTGATAACACCTCCTCCTCCTCCACCTCCTCCTCCTCCTCCTCACACGCACTGCCAGCTTGCCGTGTATTAGCTTTCTTCTCTTCCGTTAGCTGCCAAGTTGAAAATTAAAATGTTTGATCTACCACTGTACCTTGTTCCTTCTTCCCCTACATTAACCGTAGGTTAAGTCTGTTCTATAGTAATCCCGAAGTCGCTCCCTAGATATCACTGTATTTAGGGGACTGCTATAATTTGGGTGCAACAGAGGCGGCAGGGGTGCGGCAGGGCCGGGTGTCACTACCGTCCCCAGCATCGCTCGCCCTCAGGCACGTTGGGAGTCCTGTTGCTGCCCTCATTCTAGTGACATTATTAATTAATGTTTGTAAAGCACACTGAAAATGCAAAGTGCTAACTATCCACTCATTAAACTCTGAGGCTCATCCTATGGTTTGCTACCCTGTACAGGTCAGGTAAGTGGAAAAAGACTCTCCCAGCTGCCCCCTCAAGCACCCAACCACTCATCTCCATCATCACCCATCGCCACCAACCTCTCCAGGCAGAAACGTGCAGAAACACACCAGTGCTACCAATTCCAACACATTTTCAGCACTTGCTTAATAGTAAACCTGTTCTTATGAACTCTTCCTAATTAAGCTGTTTTTTCTAAATTAAGGACCTCATCAAAAGCATCCCGTGTTCGATACCTGAAATCCTCCAAGCCCGTGTGTGAAGGAAAGCAGCAAACCAGGCTCGCTTTCTCCAGGGGGAAGGCAAGACAGAAAAGCAACGAGGGAGAGAGAGAAACAACAAAGAGCCCTAAAACACCCTCCACTGTCCCCAGGAAACGAGTTCATTCCCAATATGCCCCTTAAAATGTCTTTCACCGAAGGAAGACCATTGTGCAGGCACGGGGGACCTTCTGTGCTGGGAGATACCCTGCAAACGCCTCTTCTCAGAGCAAAATGCTGAGATGATGCGGCAGCCCTGCCTGTGCAGGGGCTGCTGCGCACAGCCGGTACCCCAGCGCCTACCTGGCACGGTAATCTGGATGATGTCCAGCTCGTCGGGCTCGATTTTGATCTGCCTGATCCCACCCAGCTCTCCTGAGGTACCTACCGGGGAAAGGCAACAAAAGGCAATTGCCAACAGGAACCAGGAATGCTGCGTCTGCCCACCAATGCGGGCAGGGAAATCGTGGCCGGCTGCCACTTCAGTGCCAGCTGAGCATCCCGCAGCACCCAGGCTTTGGCCAAGTGGCCCAGTGGCATCAAGCCCACAGCACGGAGGTACCCGATGGGCACCCGTGAGCATGGCCTCGGCCAACAGCCTGGCTGGCAGGAGCTGTTGGTGCCCTCACACTGGCCGCCAGCCCCATTACATGCTCATTTCCTGGCTGTCTTCACTTAAAACAAACTGGGTCGCCAGCAAGCATTGGTGGGGACGCAGGGGGAACCATCCGCAGCAGGTGCTCCTGGCATTTTTACTGCTCCCCAACTCATGCCTGGGTCATACCCCTCTGCAGACCCGCGCTCTGGGAGGGCCAACCACAGCTGCATCACAGCAGAACACGACCAGCTGAATCCTGGCAAAATCCAGCCTGGTTTGAACCCCGCCGGCCCGGCTGGCTCGCAGGGGCTGCCCTGGGAGGAGGCTCTGCTCGCTGCTTAGCCCAGCTGTCTCCCATCTCCAGATGAATGTCCTCACTTAGGGTGGGACTGATTCACTGCAAGGGGCTGAGTCACAGCTTGCAGCTTGGGCGGGGAGGACAGTGAGGCTCCATGTGGCAATTCAATGGGTCCAAGCCCCTGAACCTGGGGAAAACCATTTCTTTCCCATTTGCGGTGCTCAGAACCCCAACACTGCTGACTTCTCAGTGACCCGACCATGGGGCTTTCAGGGAGAAGGGAACTCAGAGACTGAAGACTTCCCTTAGCTTTGCATTTAAGCACATGCTTAAGTCTTATTATTTTAATTGACACACTTTTGGAACCCAGCTGGAGGGCCACGGGGTAAGACCCCTCATCTCTGCATCTATCAAATGGGCATAAAGTCCTTGGAGAACTGTACTGTGGAGCAACGAGGCAACTGGTGCCACACACCCCTGTGCAGGAGCTTTCTCTAGTGCCCCCTCCCAATATCACTATTTGGCAAGAGAAAATGAACTGTTCCTCACCTGGTTCACAGCTTTCAGAAACGCTACACTTCTCGGACCTGGAAGGGTAAGAGCAGACAAGAGTGGTCATGGAGCAACCAAAGGGAGAGCACCCAGCAGTGTGCACAGGACTGATCCTAGCAGGAGGGAGAAATGTTGCAGTCCCTCCCCTGCGTGCCAGGCAAGGGATGCAGAGGGGTCCCCTGGGGATGCTGCATCCACAGTCCCAGCATCGGCACAGCGTCTGTGGCTGCAAGGGAAGCCATGGTCTGTGGGTTTCTCTGCAAATAAGCCCTGCTCCCAAACCCTCCCTGCTCCTGCACCATTGTTGATTGCAGCCCTGCCCCTGGACACCAATGGATGTAACTGCAGCACAGAGCTCCTGAAAGCGAGAGGGGTGTTAAGCCCAAAACCTGGTGGACTCCAGCCCTTTGGAGCAGACAGCAGTGCATAAAGCATCATTACAATGTGGTTACTCATGGAGCTAAAGCAAATAGGGAGAAAGGAAAAAAGTCAATTGATTCAGTAAATATTTATTCTGCTCAAAGCTTTTCTCCCCTGAAAACCGGGCACTATCCCAAACTCATGTCTACAGTTAACTTCACATGCTCAGGAATTTACACAAGGTGTTCAGCATCCAAATGGGATTACTTTGCATTCTCAGGATGCATTTATCTCAGGATGCATTTACTTTCTATCTCTCTCTTTTTTAAACAAGAACCACCATGGCTCTTCAGCAGGAAGAGACCCAAGGAACAGCACTGGAAAACACACTCCTCCACGATGCTGGTCCTTCATGGGGGAGGAAAACCCTTCTAAGCCAGCACCACATCCCTCGTGGCTCAGGGGGGATGTTCAAAAGCCCTCCTCACTTGCCTAAATCCACTCAGCAGCATCAGCAGAACAAACCACAGACAATGTGAAGGAAGCCAGGAGCACTCCTGAAATGTTCTTCCTAAATGTGGCATGGGTAAAAAGGATCTCTGGTCTAGAAAGTACCGTACACACTACCTAGTAGTCTTGGGGAGGGTTTTAAACTCTCCCACTTCATGTCAAATTCAACCCTTCACTAGGGAGATTTGGGAGAAGGGCTTCCCGAGGAGTGCGTTACCCCTTGCAGTGTCTGGCCCTCCTCCCGGGAGTATCTGGCACTGCTCTTGCCCTGGAACTGGACTCTGACCTGGGTGGGCCACTGCTATGGAAACACTCTGCTCCTACCAGGGAACACAGGTTCCTTGTTTGCAGGAAGAACAAAGTGGGATTTGAATATCCACCTATATGTTCCTGCAGACTGGTGTTATCAATGCATTGGGAGATTCTGGGAGATTTAAGCTTACCCCTAGGGCAGGCAAAGCAAGCTGCGGACCACCACTGCAATTCACGATCACCTTTGTACCCAGAGGTACACATGAACCTTGGGGTCCGTGACCTGATTCAATGTGCATGCAGACAGCGTAAATCAGGAACAAGGCGTATATACACACAACTAGGATAAATTCGAAAGGGACCCAGGGTGATCTTCAGGTTATGCCAGATTTTCACCAGTGGAACGTGGTCAGCCCAGCCCAGTGCAGTCCACATCACAGCACCACCACAGGGAGGGCGATCCGAATCTGGCTGCATACAAACCACCGCTAAAACCCCTTATTTTTCCCGCATAGCGTCTTCTAAAGTGGTTTTACTGCTCCATGGAACCCCTGCCTGGCCCACAGCTGGAGTGCAACGGGAGAGATAGGGACACTGCAGCATCAGTGAGGGCTGCACAGGGACCACGAGCCTCCAGCTGCTCTCAGAGCTCTGCAGTGGCAAACCTCAGCTCCCACCCCGCTGGCATGCTCCCACGGGCATGCAGCAGCTGGCTATCTACCTATTGCCTTGCAGAAACCAGCCCAGCATCCCTAATATCCCATCCTTCCACCTTGTTTCCAGCCACACCAATTTAACTGCACAGTGGGATCTTCTGTTGCAAAAATTAAGTGTCCTAATTGCAAAAATTAACAAACAAATGGGAAAATGAGAAGCCTCAGGCCAGGTTTCAGCTGCACAGCATGCTCAGAGGCCAGCGCTATCTGAAGCATCACCGTTTCCCCTGGCATCCAGTGCACAGTGGATGCTCTGCTGCTCCCTGGATCCAAACACCTCCAGAGACAGAGTGATTCAGCAAGGTGCAGAGATCAAAAAATGGCTGAAGTAGGGTTTTGTGGCTAAGCCCTAGCTGAGGATCCCGGAGATTTGAGTTTATTTCCCTGTAACACCAGTGAAGCCCCTCAGGCTGGGACCCAGCCCAGCCGAGTTCTCGTCACAGACATCTCTGGCTGAGGTTGTCATCAGAGTCCCTTCAGCATCAGGAAGAGAAACAGACACTCGTGGGGTGTGATTCCTCCAGCCTGTTTTAAATGGTTGAAAAGGGCTGACTCACCCGGTGCACTGAGCCTGCTGCTGCTGAAAGGTGCCAGAGTGACTCAGCCAGCCCCGCTCCAGCACAGACTCCCGAAGGAAGCCGTTGCCAGCTTTCCTCCGGCACAGCAGGCCAGTAGCCATGCTGTGCCGTGGCCCTGCTTCACCAGCATGGCATTTGGGGGTGCTGTCTTTTGGGGGTAGCACCTGCATGCTGAGCACTGACCATTTCAACCCATGTACAATACCAACGCACGGAGCAAATCGACATCAGCCACAGAGTCCCGGACCAGGCAAGCCAACCCAGCCACCCATGATCTTAATGTCCTTCCTCATGCTCACGGCTGACTCTTCTCCCCTGCAACCATTGATGGTGGAGCCACACATCTGAGGAGTCACCTTCCTTGGCAGAGCTTCAACACAAAGAAGCAGGGACAGTGTCTGCGAAGCACAGGCAACTTCACCATGGCATGGCACGGCACAGGGCATGACTAGTACCCACAGGGTGCTCCTGGCACCCTGTTCCTGGCAGAGGAGAGGACAAGAAGAATTTGGCTTGTTCCATTTAGCAAAATGAAACCTGGGAGGGGACGCGGTTGGTGTCCCGCAGCCAGTGGGGCAGCAAAGTTGTACAAGGGCCACCCCAACCAGGTGGGGTAAAAACACCCCCAAACCCTCTTTTGAAGCTGGGGATACCCAGAGGGCCGGGGGACAAATGCCAGCCCTGCAGACTGGGCAGCTCGTAAGGTCTCTGCCCTCCGAAGCTGCGAGATTTCAGTGCTCGGCACACCGCTGGGCTGGCTGCCTGCTCCAACACTGCCGACATGGCAGGTTCCCTGCCCAGGGCGAGCACAGCTTTAGGCACGCGTGGCAGCCACATCCAAGGGGACAAACCTGAAGCAGCCCTGGGAAGAACTAGAAGGAGACTCAAACCTGTCACAGGTTCATGTCATCGAAGAGCCAAGAAAGGAGGGGAACCCAACAGAGGCTGCGGACGAGACAAGTTACCCCGTCTGCCCATCGCAGAAGTTACCGACCCCATGGCACAGTCCGCAGCTGTGACTGGTGGAGGTGTCGGTGCTGGGCAGCGAGGCTTTGTGCCGGAGAGGCTGAGGGGCACTTGTCAACCCACCCATGACCGATCCAGCTGTGGGAGCATGGCTGGGAAAAGGCTCCTTCCCCTGCAGCACAACCTCCCCCACAATCACCAGTTATACCACTATAAACCACTGCCCTGCTGCTCTTAATTAAAGGGATTTAAAACGTAAATGTCGAGGCTAAGTATTTCTTGCTTCTGACCAGCTGAAGCAAAAATGAAGGAAATTGGGGCTAGACAGAGAAAAAAACCTTCTAGATCTCCCAGCATGTGTTGGAAAGCAGCGCTACATGCTCCAAAGGTGCTGCCAGCGTGTTACAGACCGTCTAGCTTGTGGCATGGTTGTACCAGAAACAGGTACTCTCATAAAAAGCCTCCTGCCCTGCTGAACTCTATAACCCCACCTTTATTAAACCGTCTGTTAATCCGCTGTTAGTCTCCCTGTGAGCTTTATAAACAAGTAACGCATAACGAGCAGGATGTTGTGTTATGGTGCCAGCTGAGGGTGAATCCCTAGGTCCCAGCTGAGAGTGAATCCCTAGACCGTGCTTTATCACCGGAGATTGCTCCTGCAGATAATCCCAGCCTGCCTTTCATCCGTTTTGTACAAAATCAATGATTCCAAACTTTGCTATTTTGGCTTGCAAAAGGACAGGGCGCTCGGCCCCCTGCTGTGCTGGCTAGCTGTAGCATCACAGTGGGATTTTAGGGAGGCAGGAAAGCGATGCCCTTACAGCCACTCGCCTTCCCACCACATTACAACATCTCCCCGACGCTGCAACTTACTGACCTGCCCCCACCACACCCTCCCGCACCCATCCTTCCCCGCCGATGTGCGCAGCAACTTGCTGTGCCCATTAATGCCCCCAAAATAACCCCCTGAGGGATGTCACTTTGGTGTGGCTGGGGACGGGAGCACCACTTACCTGCTGTTGGGCTGAGAGGTCCCCGCCAGGTCCAGCACAGCCCCGCGGTGCGGCTCCGGGGAGATCTCCCCGGGGGGGCTGGAGGGCTCCACCTTGGTTGGATCTTTGGTAAATTTGCTTCCTGGTACCGGGTGCACAGGGCAGGTTTGGAAGGAAAAGCAAAACCAGAATTAGCAACCAGAGATGCCAATGCTGCAGCATTTCCACCTCCACTTGTTCCCCTCCCAGTCCCAGGGCTGAGGTCAGGGAGGGGGGGAGAAGGTTTTCACAGGTCACCTGCTTGCAAAAAGAAGGGTGCAGATTTAATCAGGTATAAAAGTTACAATAATAGCAAGATGCTTGCTTAAACCTCTGCATAACTAAGTGTGTGCCGGGAAGCCCTGCTGGGGATGGAGCATCTCCAGAAAGGGCTGGCTGCCAGGACAGGGTGCTGAGAGGTGGGGACTGCGGCTGGGACACCCAGGGAGGGCCAGGGCCATGGACCAGTGCTGCAGGAGTGAGCCCCAAAGTGGGGAGAGCCCTGTCCCATGGGAGGGCATGTGCTGTGCTGGATGGGAGCCTGGCAAAGCCCAGAGCAGCAGTGACGCAGGCAGACCCATCCCGCAGCTCCCAGCCCCACACACAGCAGGAGAAATCTCTACTGCAGCAACACAGAGAGGGACAGAAACACCCTGTCACCATGAAAAACCTCCTCTCTCCCTTCCCTGTTCCTCAGCAACCTGGAAGGAGCTGAAACGAAGCCTCAGCAATGACCTTGGAGATGAAAAGAGTGATCTGAAGGCAGGGTAGGAAATGAAAATCAGGCAGGGAAGGTGAGCAAAGAGCTGAAGGATTAGTGCTGGGGGAAGGAGGGAATGAAATTACGCTGCGAGGCTGCAGAAACCATATAGGTGTCTTGTTAAATAGCTGCTGCCAAAGGCTCTTTGCTGGTCTCAAAGCGCCATCATGATATCTCTACCCTTCTAAAACACATCCCGTCCGTGGGAACATGAAGCCTTTTTCCTTTCGGCTCTAGCCTGCAAGGAAGGGCAGGGCTCTGGCAAGGGGACCAGCAGCAATATAGAGCCTTGAAGACACTATTTATCTACTGACAGTCCAAAAGGCTCCTTTTAATTTGTGCTTTCTATGGACCAAATCTTGTTCTTGCAGCAGCAAAGCTTGCCTGAAGCTGCTACCCAGGGGAGTAGCAAAAATAGGTTTCCTAGCAGTGGTGGGTATTTTAATTAAAGGGTGAGCAAAACTGTATGGGGAAGCTTTGGGATACTTTGCAGTTGGCAACTTAAAATACAGCTCCACTCAGAAAATAGTGTCTTTGCAGAAATGGCACCTCCTGACTCAGCAGATGCTTTTTTGTTTTGCACAGTCAGATGTGCTGACGCGAATCACAAAAAGCCAGGTTTAATGTGTTTTGCTTCTGGTAGCCCTGCAGGGACCCAGGCAGGGGAGGGAGAACTGCCATCCACCCCAGTCCTGCTGGCTTTGCTTCTTCATCTCCTAAATTCCACCTGCACCTCCCTGCCGTGTAACCCCTGAGCTCACGGCACGTTGCTTTCCATCAGCATACCTCTTGAGCTGAGGTACAGACCTATACAATGCCTCCCCCCACATACCGTGCAACCATCATGGATTTGCAAGGAAAATCCAAGTGTCCGAAGACACGGTTCACTGCTCCATCCCTTGGGGGTAGGTTAGAGCTTAAAAAATCCTTTTCTTGAGGAAAAAAAAAAATTAATGGGGCTGGAGATGAAGAAACCCCCCCCCGGAGGTGGGACCCCCTAAAGGCTCTGCTGGAGGTCCCCCTTTGGGTGGCTGTGGTGTCCTCAGCCCTGGGGAGCACCCTTAGGGCTGGGGCTGTCACGGAGCCACAGCGGCTAATTTGGTTGATGGAGATATCTGAGGAGAAGGTGCCTGGAAAGCTGCCAGCGTGCGGGGTTGGCAGCTTGGGGAAAAAAAAACCCAAACCCAACAACAACTCCAAAACATGTCTTTACTTGCAAGCCAAGCCCAGGCAATGGGGGAGCAGGGCTGGGCGGTGATACAGCTGGGTACGGTGCCGTATCTCAGGCAGGTATCAGGGCAGTGGACAGGGGCAGCTGCTGGAGCGAGGGTCGGGTCGGACATCGCTACCTGTCTCCTTTTATTTGCGCTCAGCCTGGCTTCTCCTGCTCAAAGCACAAGGAGTGAAAACGCAGGGCAAAGAAAGCCAAAGAAACCCCCTCCCCAGGGTTTTGTCACTGAAAACAGGGATTTTTGTTGTTTTCCTTTTAAAAACAGTCAGTGGCTGGATGCTGCTAGAAAGAGAATAATTTACCAGTGAGGAACCCAGCAGTGATTTTTCTTCCTCCTGAAAGCACAGAACCATGCCGGGTGCTGCCTGTAGCTGCAGCTCAGCCTGGCGCAGGGAGCCAGCCCAGCCTCATGCACCAGGGAATTCTTGCTTAAACCTTCAAACCACTATTTAAGGGGTGCACAGTGCTTGCACCGGTCCCAGCAAAGGCAATCTCAGCGTGCCCTGATGTAGGGCACAGACAAGGCTTCTCCTCACTGAGCATAATTGCATGTGTCCTGCACTTTTGCTGCTTACAGGTGACATTATTTCAGCTCTGCTTCTCTGAATAATCTTTCAATTTTGTGGGCAATAAATCAAAGGACGGGGAGAACGTACCTGTAAAAATTCTCTCATCAAACATCCTAGGAGGAAAGGGAAAAAAAAGGGATTAGAAATAGGTGCTTCTAATGACTGAATTTTAGGTTTTAATTAATGAACAGCATTAAACCAAGTCAAAATAGTCATTTTATTCATCTCTAAAAAAAAGGAATGGATTTTTCAGTGAAAAAAAGAAAGCCTTTTAGCCTGTTGTGCAACCAAGCAACCTTAGAGCACATGCTTTTTAACTAAAGCACCTTTAAACCTGCTTATAAGTCATTCTCTTAATTTAATTAACTTATTAAATGAGGTTGCTATAGGCTGGCTTTACCAAAACAGACAGTGGGACCAAAGTAGCTGTTGCTGGACCTTCACTTCATGGCTTGGACCATCAACCAGATGCCACCTGTCGCCTGAATACCATATATTGATGCCACCCACAACTTCACTCGTGGGAGCAAAGTGTGTTTGGGGCCACATGCCGGGGCCCGATCCAGCACAGCGCAACCTGAGCAACGTGGGACATCTGGAAAGCTAATTCCTTTTAGGATGCCTGAGTCCTGTTGATGCTGGTGATTTTTAGCCCCCCTGGGAGCCTCAGGCAGGGCTTTCCTGCACCGTAGTTTCATACCTCTAAGAGGGAAACAACACAAACGCTGCACAGGCAGGGAACGAATAAATAAATACATTATAGAGCAGATTTTCCTGACAGGGAAGCAAAGAGGGATTGCATGGTGCTGAGATAACCAGAAAAGCGTCCACTCCTCCTACTCCAGTGCAAACACAGATATCAAGACACAACGCCCTGCCTGTAGGCGACACATCCTCATCATTGTATATATAGAATGTCCATAAGTGATCACTGCAAAACAAGGTGGAGGGGAATCCCTGTGCGTTGTGAATATGGATGTTCCTCCTCCCACCCGAAGGCACTGCTCCCATCCGCCAAATGCCTTTAGAAAGAGTTGTGCCATGATCAAAGGGTTCTGTTACCACCTGAACACTTAGGGTGGCACCGGCAGTGGCTGCACGGACTTACAACAGGGTGGCAGGGCTCGGGGGCAAGCGTGGTATGGCCAGCCCTGCCACATCCTCACAAAAAGGGAGAGCACGATGGAAACCAGAGGTTTGGGGGGAAAAAACTGCTTGGCTCTTTTCCATAAAAAAGGGTGAAAGGAGTTTTGGGCATCAAAACCAACCCTGTGAGCACAGAGGGAACACAGCTTAAATCCCTAAGCCCCCTTGAGGCCATGCACTCTCCCTTGCCACCCACCTTTTGATGACAAAATGGATGTTGTGCCTCTCCTCCAGTATCCGCTTGAGTTTGGGGACGCCGTAGGTGCAAGGTCTTTTGAAGGGTATTTTGTCCGGGATGCCGATGATTTCCACGGCCTCGGGGTCACAGGCAATCTTGCGGTATGGGACGGGGACCATGTGGTCTAACCCCAAGGCTTCGGCTGAAAGGTGAACACATGGTTTTCACTTAAACACACGCTTTTCCTTTTACAGATGATAAAACGAAGGTGTAAAGGCTTGAACTCCAGAAGAGCGAGTGCCTCCTGCCCTCTTCTCCTTTGCTTGTCCTAGAAGGTGAGCCCCGTGAACAGCTCCCCCATGGGAGATGGTACAATGGGGGGACAATGCAGCAGCAAATGCAGCTAACGGTGTCCTCCAGAACCCCCAAATAGGCCCAGCGTTGCTCAAGCCAGGGGCAAGCTGGCCCACGTGCGGTCCCCAACCTCCCCGTGCCTGCAGCTGGTTGCTGAGCTATATAACTCGCAAGTTGCATAGCACATATATGAATTGTAAGTTGTAGAGCTCATCTATAGCCCATACAGAACTCACGAGTGACACAGCAGGCATCTGTAGCCCATACAGAACTCACAATTGACACAGCAGACACCTATAGCCCATCTATAACTCGGGAATTATAAAATGAATTAAAAAGAACAGCCTGATGGGGATGGCCCAGGCAGCAAGCTCCAGCCCATCAGCCCATTCCCGAGCAATTTCCCAAGCTTACAGCTGCCCAAATGCCCTGGAACTAAACCAAAAGTGCTGCCCACGGCAAGGGGAGCACCAACGACACCCGTAAGCTGTGCAGGTGGAAAAAAAAGCAGCTGCAACACCAACCTTCTTTTTCCCTGTCACGCTAATGTAAAATGGCCGCATGGCACCGCTCCCTCTCGCCTGCCGGAGCTGGCGGTGCTCGGCTGCCCTGACCCGGTGTGCCACGCTCCAAACCGGGGCTGCTTTACAGCCCAGTTATAAATTCCTCAACGGTGGAGGGAGGGGGGGGGCTCCAGATAGAAATATTGACATAACCTTCAGCAGACACCCAGAGACTGGGAGCTGCTGGGCTAAATGTGTTAGGATGAGAAGGGAGCTCTAGCATATGGCTTCTGCTGCTGTGTTAGGGAACAAAAATGATTGCTATATAATGATATGCAAACCACAAGCGCTGCAGATGCATAATGGGATATTAACTCCTACTCACCATATCTGCTGTTAAACAGAATTTGCACGCACTCCCTAAGGGTGTTGATATCTTCGGTTTCTTTTATAAAACTGTCCCACTTATCTATCAAAACAAAATATAAGAAATAAGGAACTTCCATATGGTTCGTACACAGCAGATGCACTTTTCTCCCGCGAAGCGCTGGGAAACAGGAACAAGACTTTGCTGCTTTAAAAATAATGATTTCCCTCTTCCTGAGTGGATTTTGCCAGGCTGGCAGACAAGGTCTGGGCTTCCCCAGCTCCAGCCCCAGCCCCAAGCAACCTCCGCTGCATCCGTGCATGTGCAAAGCAGATTCCTAAGAAATGACCCCATAAAACTTCTCAACCCTGAAATGAAAGACCCTCCGGGACACAGCAAACTCAACCTGAAACGAACCTTTGAAAGGTACGGCCGTTTCACAGAGGAGCTTTTTATCTCCTTCTCTTCTTCCCAACTTCCCCACCCGTATTTTTCCCCTTTATTTAATGCAGGCAGGCGAGGGTTGTGATGTAAACATGTCAGCATTTTTAGGTTGCATTTCCCTTGGGTGGGGTGAAGGTGGGGAAATGGCAGAGTCCCCTCTCCGTTGCTGATCCCCCCCCCCCAGGCACTGCTGCAGAATCACACCGGGGTTAGTGGGTTTCAGTTATTTTGAAATAATGCCAAGCTTTCAGCCCCTCTTTGCTGTTTGCAGCTCAGGCAAACGGCTTCACCCAAAGCCGTGCATGAAGCCAGGATGGGCTTCCCCAGCCTGCCGGCAGTGCTCGGGGACCAAGCATCACAGAGGCGGCAGGGATGAAGGTCTTGGCTGTGATGCTGAGGCACACAGCAAGTAGAGGGAATAAATCTTGCCACTGCAGCACCTCCAGCGCTGCCAGGTCCCTGGAGCAGATAGGAGACCGCTGGGGAGCGATGGGGCCAGGGGACACCTTTCCCTAATTGCTGGCTGCTGGCTGCCTCCGGTACCGGAGCAGGACACAGACCTGTCTTGTCGTGGACGATGGAGAAGAGGATGCGCTTGGACGAGTGCACGTTCTGGATGAGAGGACCTCCAGAGACAGACGATTTCTGTCCTGGACAAGAGGGGAGACAAGGAGAAAGGGCTGATGAGAGCCTGACCAATGCTCCGGGCACCCGAACAAGCCCCCGGGTGCTGTCCCCCGCCAGTGACGCTGACCCGACCCTTCCAGCTCTCCTCCATGCACCCTGGCCTGTGACCACCCGCCAGGGTCCTGGCCACACCAAGCCCCCCCATGCACCCCCCTGGGGGGCAGCACCCAGTGTTTCAGGGCAAAGATGGGGGTGCGCCCTGTCGGCACCTCACAGGCACGCGGGGAGGGGCTGGGGCGGCACGGCATGGCATGGCGGGGGGCCCTCATCTCCACAGGGGCTGAGCTTTGCACAGATTTTCATCCAAGGATGGCCAAAACACCGGGGCCTGTCCCCGGCCAGCGCCTGCGGGGGGTGGGCTTCACAGCAGGCCCCCGTCTGAGAGCAAACTCCAGGCTATTACCACAGCAGTCGCTGTACTCCTGTGAGGAAGGCACCTTCAGCTCTCCCGCCGGCCTGGGCAGCAGCGCCTCGCCCGCCATGTTGGGCCCGGGCAGGCTGGAGGACACCTCTTGCTTTAGGTCGACGGCGATCTGGGCCGGCAGCGAGACGCCGTACAGAAAATTGGTGACGGCGACGGCGGAGGGGGTGTCCTGGCCGGGGGGTTTGGCCACGGGACCGTTGGCACCAGAGTCTCGGCCGCCCTTGGAGGTGAGGGAGGGACAGGTCAACTCCACACCGGGGTTTGGCTCTCGGCTGGGCTCCTCTGCTGGCCTGAGGGGAAGGAAGGAAAAAAGGGGAAGAAAAATCAGATTCCTTTCGGTCCCAGGACGAGCAAGGGTGTGGAGGGGGAAGAGCCATGCCTGGGAGGGTGGGACACGCTGCGCCACGGCTGCCCGGCTCTTTGTTTCAGAAATTACAGCCATCACCCAATACCTTGAGCTTCTGCAGCCACCTGGACCCTTTTTGTCTTCTTTAAGTGGGGCAGGTTGGTCTTAAGGTACTTCAACGCATTTTTATTAGCTAGGGCAAAGCTGCCTAGCTCCACGGTCCGGTGCATTTAAGGAGTAAAACGATTTGTGACAGTAACAACTTGACTCTGTCTCCTGTCCCAGCCCCCAGGACCCATGGCACCTTCAAGGGGGACCTCAGTCAGCCCAGGGACGAGCTTCAGACCGAGGAAGCCCACGTGCTTCACATGAGACAGGCGGCCGCAAGCTCACAGATGGCTCAAATTCTGCGTGTCCTACTTTTAGCTGTCTCAGCCTGATTTTCCAGAAGTGCCGAGCCTTCAGAGGAGGTATTTGGTAGCGCTCAGCATTTCTCTGAATGGATCCGAGGTGCCGCCAGCCAGGCAGAGGCAGAGGAAATGCGCCTGAAACCACCAAGCCGCTTGCAAAAACGTGGCCAAAATGGGGAACTGGCCCCGCCATGGTCCCCCACCTCCCTCCTCGCCTGGCGTTAAAAACCCAATTTCAGTCTGGGAAGAAGCCCGCAGCATTTACGCTGGAAACCCCTCTGGAGACAGGAAAGCACTTAGCTTTCTGCAGCGGAAGTTTTGGCGGAGACACATAAAGTGATGCGGTTAATGCGCATGTTTACATGCGCTTATTATAGGAACAAGTCCGAAACAGTCTCGAGCCACCTGACACTGATGAGCCTCCAGGCTGGACCCAGGTTTCTGGGTCTGGGAGAGAAGCCAGCACATGGGAAGGACCCTCCTTGCCTGCTCTGCACAAAATCTCTGCATTGTCTGGCTTTGTAACAGCTGCCATCCCAAGGGCTCACTGCCCTCCCGCCCCTTGGGGATCCCCAAAATTACCTTTTTAGCCTGAAACGGATGCTGTGGCTGTGTTCTAGGATGGCCATCAGGGATTTCACATCGTACTCCATGGGCTTCTTAAAGCTGATTCCCTCAGGCAAGCCAGCGACTGCCAGCGAGCCCGGCTCTTTCAGGAACCTCTCGTATGGCAAAGGGACCACGCTGCTCTTCCCCACAGCTTCACCTGAGGAGGGGACAGAGTTACACACCGATGGACACCTCGTGCCTCCGGCCACGGCCCAGCCAGGCTGGAGGAGTAAACTCAAGAGGCAAGAGATACCAACGGAAACGTTACGAGAAGAAAACCTCTTCCTACCTCTGCAGTTAGTATGCACAGCCCTACAAACCCTTTCTAGAAGTGCTAACTAATAAAAAACTCACAAAAGCCAATAAGCAGATGTCTCATCTTTTGGGCTGCTCAGTAAAATCCTCAGCTGGGGTCACTTGGCCACAAGCTCACCCCCCAGGAACGCCCAGACGCGTGCCAGTGAGGAATGTGGCTGCTGGCAAGCCAGAAGGGAGCTGAAAGCTGACAAAGGAGGCTGAAGGGCTCACACTGATTTTTATCTCATGTTTACCGAGATATTCTGGGAACCTTATTTTCAGTCAGTTTTCTTATTTTACCTCCTGGAAGAATCAAAAGTACTTTGCTTGCTGTTGCTGTCATACAGCCTCGATACACTTTGAAGGACAAGAAAAAAAACCCAAACCCCAACAGTCTCCCTCCATCCCACCATTCACAGGCAGCACGAACATCGACACATTTGACTGCGCAATTGCATCCAGCAGCACAGGAATCCCACCCGCTCCCCTTGATTTGGGCACAGAGCTCCTCCATGTTCCCACCAGGCGGGGTTGTACCTCTAAGACCAAAATCTCCCCAGGCAGTCGGGAGCAAACTGCTTTCCCTTCCCCAGCAGCAGCAGATGACCAGCGAGCATCACAGCTATACAGAGCTTTTCTAAATCAGCTAAAAAGTCCACATGCCCAAAGTGGGCATGCTTAACAGTGCTCTCCAGGCAAGACACTGACAGAAAACCAGTTCCCTCTGAAGAATTTCAAAGAATGGCCAAAACCCTTGAGCTACTCTCTGTGGAAAAATTACTTTGGAAACCACCCCAAGTCTCCGTGACCAATAAACCTGGTGCTGAAAGCATGAAGCAGAAGAAACAGCCATGCAGGAATGCGACCTGTCTGGCAAAGCAGCGTCCAGATGCAGAACATCTGGTTGCATGGCAAGGTGTCTGTGCCTTCTCCTCCAGGCTGAGGGGCAGGCAGAGGAGATTATGGAACCTTTAAAGAGCTGTGGGATTCCATATTGTTGGTTTTCTTTAAAATCTTTTCCTTCTCTCTTCTTTAAGGAAAAAACCCCAAAACCCACACCAAAAGATCTTACAGAAGCCCTGGAAATCCTTGTGACACCGTCAGCCAGTCCTTATTAAAAGTGATTTCTTCAACATATTCTTTGAAGGAACGCGTGATAACTAACAACGTGCGACTTGCATGAGCCATCAAGACTCCTTATAGGCGGCATGGATAATGTTTTAATTAAGCCAATAACAGAAGTTTCAAAACGAACCTTTGAACCACAACACCACGAGTACACTTTCTGCAAGCTGACAGTTTCCCTGCCCCGATGTGCCAGCTCTAGCGGCTTTCCACCTCCCTCCATCACCTCTCTTCGTGATGGGGAGAAGCTCCCGACGCCCACGGAGGCTCCTTATCAACCCAACACTCAGTAACTCCCCAAACATATTTTTATGGGGAACGCGTTACTGTCAAAGTGACCTTCACCAAGCCTCGCGCTGCCGTGCAGAGGCTCACGGTTTAGCTAAAGAGAGACAATAATCATCATTAATGCCTGTTTAATAGAAGCCGGCGGTAATCAGTCATCCTGTTGGCGCAGAGATTACCCGGCTCTGGAGGGAATACGCGATCTTTTTGACTGAGCATTTTCTAAGATTTTTTTGTTTCCAATCCCTGTTGATGGGAGGCGACTAAAAGGATAAAAAAGAAAAAAATAAGAAAGATAACTGTTAATTTCTGACAGCCCTCTTGGTGTTGGAAACAGAATCACCCTGGGGCACTTATTATCTCCTGCGGTATTTCTCCCCACTCAACCAGGAGAGGTTCTTCCCAATGGGCATGCTGAGAGGGGAGCATTCGCCCAGCGGGTTTCACCATTGAGCGGCTCTGGGATGGAAACAGCTGATCCTACTGAATCAGCAGCAAAGCCAGAACTACACCCAATGCCAGAATTACACTCAAAAAGCAAGAACTACATCCAGTGCCAAAGCTACACCCAACACCAGGGCCAAAACCACCAGCCTAGGGATGCCCAACCTCCTCCTGCTGTGGCAACACTGGCCACCCCACGTTGGGACCTGGCCAGCTTGTCCCCGCACACATCCACACACCTCGCCAAGGTAAAGAGCATCACAAACCCATCCCGACGGACGGGCTGCCTGGTTTGTTCGTGGGATGCACCCTGATCAGGCTTTTTTATGCAATTATATATTTATGGTATGTCATATACGAATAATTCCCACATTCCCAAGAGACCTGCAAAGCCTGGCACTCTCCCAGCTCTGCAGCTCACAGCGGGGATCCAGCCAGTGCTGAAACACCCTCCCCACCCTGCTCCCTTGGCTCTTCTGCATTGCCCCTTCCTTCCCTCTTGGGCCCAGGCTTTTGAAGGCAGTCAGAGGGTTTGATTACCCCCGTTAATGGAAATATCACCTCCAAGTCCTCTAAGTGGTTTCAGAAAACCTCGGTGACTGTCAGTCCCTGAAGAAAGGGATACCATCTCCCTTTTCTGTCTGTGAAGCCCACGGCAGGCGCTGGTGGTGAGCACTGAATGACAGCCAGCAGCAGCAAAGCCTGCGCAGGGGCCCAGGGCAGCTGGTGGGAGCACCCGTTATCCCCCTCCCGTGGTGTGGGAGTGCCTGTTCCCAAAGCCAGCACACAAACAGGGGCAATGCCCGCGCTTCGGGCTCAGGGAGACCCGCATGGCCCCAGCAGGGCTCGGTAGCACACCCCAAATCCCAAATGGTGATGGGGAGTTGTGCCCCGGAAAGCAAAACACCCAGTTCTGCAGCTGGTCCAGCCACATGGCCTGAACTGCCCCGAAGCACCACGCAGGACTAATTCAACCTGCTGAGCAGTGCAGGGCAACGTTGGGGCTCGCCACACCGTTTTCACAACCCAACCTCGCTTTTCCTACCCGGGTCAGTGTGTGGCCCTAGAGGTGCTGCTGGGGGACAAGCCGGGGGCATGGCCTCTACCCCCAACCATGGGGGCTCCAGCGGGGACCTCCCGAGCAAGAAGCGCTGCTGCCGCTTGAGCCTCCACAGATTGGGCCCAGAGGGAGCTCTGCAACCCACTGGGTTACACATCAACAGCCATATGGTCATCTACATTTTAATTGCAGAAGCTTTATTGCTGGGGATGATGCATGTGCTGGAACGGCACCAGCTCGTCTCTCGGAGCCGGGGCTGCAGGGCCGCCTGCTAGAAAAATCATCTTTTTTTTCTTTTAAATAGACTTGCCAGGGAAAAGGGTGAGAGATTCTCTGCAGAGCCCCAACACAGCGCTTATGAAAGAGGTATTTGTGTAGATGCGGCATCAGGGAAAAAGCTTGAAAATCACCCTCAGGGCATGGCAGAGGCTTCCCCTGGTCGGGCAGCACAGAGGATGCTCCCCTCAGTACAGGGATATTTTTTTTTTGCCCAGTTTGGGGCTGGAAAGTGAAGAAGCAATGGCCAGATCTCATCTCAACACAACGCTAACCCTATGCAGGAGCACGTCCCACCACGCTGCCCCTGCCAGGTGCCTGCTCCCTCGCTGGGGAGCCGGGCTGGGGCCAAAAGCCGCATCTGGCAGCAGCGCTGGGCAGCTCAGCGAGCCCCAGGGGCAATCCAAATCCCCAAATGGAAGCGTGAAGGTTCTTACTATAAAGCACATCAAACACTTCCTCTACCATCTTCCTGAGGAGGTACACGTCTGATCCCTGGTCCGGGGAGACCCTGAGCACGCTTCGCCCGCACTCCTTTGCCTTCTTCTGAGCCTCCACATCCTGCTCCTTCCTCTGCTGGACTCCTGCGGAGGTGAGAGGAGAAAACGGGAGATGCTGCCGTGAGAAAAGGGTTTGTGGGCCATGCCATGCATGCTTTCGAGTGGCTGTGAAGCAATCAAACCCACCAGGTGAGTCACACCAGCTTCAGCCAAGGCTGAATGCATCCCTGCCCACCAAACTCCAGGTAAGACAGCGTCTTGTGGGCACCGGGTTCCTCACCGCCCCCACAGCATCAGCAAAGTCCTCTGGCTGGGCAGGCAGGTGCCCTGGGCCTCCCACCCAGCTAGCTCCCTGGCTCGGATGGGGTCACAGCCCCCGGCAGCCCTCGACGTACAGGGGAAGGTGCTGGCATGGGCAGTGGTGCCAGCAGCGCAGCTGGGAGTGGAGTCGGTCATCCTGTGTGTGCCCCCCCCTTTCCTGGTTTTACCCTCTCAGCTGCACTGAAACTGTTGTGATTAATTGGGCAGCACATTTCTTTTCTCTGGTTTCAATCTGCTTAGCCTTCAATCTCTCAGGAAAAGAAAATCCGCCTTTCTTGGAGGCTTTTTTACCCTTCAGCGTCTCGTAGCTCAGTAATACCAGCTATTTCCTGCTAATTTCCCCCATTAAACCTCAAATAAAGCATATCTTCAGCAATGACTTCCTTGCATCTCTAAACGTACAGAAAATTAAACACTACAAGTGCATTATTGCTGTTCTATCCAAAGCAATTCGCAAGGGATTTTCGGTGGCGAAGGACTAATTCCTTCATCATCCTCAACAGGCTCCTGCCAGTGAGCGGCCCTGGATGCTGCTGGGTGCTCAAGGAGGGGATTGTGGATCCCTCCCGGGAAAAGAGCCTGTGGCTGGGACATCGCTGGGATGGGGGCGAGAGCAAGCTGGGGCACCCACAGAACTAGCCATAAGAAAGAGGACAGCCACCCAACACCAGGCAACCTCTGGCAAGCTCTGCAGGCCTCCCACAGCACAGGGACACGGGCCCTGGAAAACTTTTTTGAGGTGTTTTACCAAGGTGGTGAAACACATCTGCATCCACACCCTCTCATGAGTGACTCTCCCTCCTGGCTGCGCGCTAACTCTCCTCCATTGACATTAATCCTGATCACTGTCAAGTCCCCTCGTGCATCAGGAAAGGCTGAGCCAGAGGTTCAGATAAAGGAAGGCGTTCAAGTGAGGTCTGCGCACCCAGAGAGATAAGAGGCTTCTTACATCTCCCAGAGATGTCTGCTTTAGATTATTTCAGATCCTTTCTAAGGGGGCAGCTAGACCATAAATCAGAGGCACTTTCAGGGATGCTTTCCACTGCGTGCCAGTTGTAAGAGCTTTACAGAGCTGAGCTGAGCCTGGGCCATTTATAATTCAAGACAGAGTTATCACGTTTCACCCTGTCTCCAACATCAGCTGCTTCGCCCGAACCCCATCGTCACGACTATGTGCTTTCAACCAGATGTGACCATTTCATTTTGACAAAGGTGTAAATGAAACTAAAGGAGAGGGGAATCGGGATCTAATGTCAGGCACCTTGCCGCAGCACAGCGGTAGGTCACTGCCTAGGATATATGTATATATAGTTCTAAAAGTGAGATTTGCAGATGGTCATCAATATTGTGAGCTGTAGCAAGACACAGTTGGCATTTAATATCTATGAGGGAGCTCTCTCCCGCTGGCCATCCCGCTGCCGCTCACCGCCGGGGACCTCCTGCCTCTCACAGGTGGTGGGAAGAAGAAGCAGAGTCAACCGTGAATGCAGGAAACATCCCCAAAATGCCTCCTGTCCTGCAAAACGCAACGCACCAAAGCAAAGAACAACTAACAGCGGCTGTCCTGGCTGCAAGTGCGTGGCAGAGGTGGCAGGCAGCTGCCCACAGCAGGCAGGACGGGGGCGCAGAGCACAGCCTTGGCAGGGAGACGCTCCTGCAAAGCCGTGCTGGCTCACCCCACACATGTGTGGTGAATAACCCGAGCAGACAGCGACCCTGGCAGCTTTACAGCGCTCATGTTTTCACTAGAGCAAACCCTTCCTGAGCAATCTCTCCAGTGGATTAAGCACCAATATGGTTTCCATCAACACGGTGCGTGTGCACACACAGCCAGGTCGTTTCTCCCCACTGACATCCCACCATGGGCAGCGTGTGCGAGCAGATGCAGGACTGGGGTTCCCCCAGGTCTGGGGTCTGCCCCGCCCCCCCCCAAGCCAGATCCCATCCCAGCTCCTGCACGGAGTGGGGAAAGCAGCAGCTGGCGTGCCGTGGCTGACACCGTCCAGTCCAAGAAATACGGGTCCCCATTTACAGCAGAGGTCCCACCTTCCCCTCAGCTCCCAGGCTGTTTTCAAGGAGCTGGCAGAGGCATGGAGCTGGGACAGAGGGCTGGGTGCCAGCCTCGCCACATGCAGGGCTTCCACCAGTCACACACGGCCCTGGTGTCTCTGATCTGAGACCGGGGAGACCACAGCTCCTGCTCAGGGCTCCCTTTCACCACTGTTAGCCCCTCAAAAAAAAAAAAAAGCAACTCCACAACCAACGTTCCCAGCTCCCAAATCCATCCCTGTTTTTCCAAAACCAGGAAAAAAGCCTTGGCTCAAGAAAGCCTCTCTGGGGGATCGCTAGGACAAACTATTTCTGCTAAGTCCCCAAAAGCCACTCCAGCGCACTGGCCGTGCTGCCGCAGGCTGAGAGCACCGGGAGAGCAGAGCAGCCATCCAGCCCCGTGCCATCCCAGGGATGCTTCAGAGAGGCGAGCTGGGGCGCACGGTGCCCCCCCTGTGAGGGAAAAGGCTCTGGCCGTGGTTCCCACACGCTTTCTCCATCACTTCCACCACTGCTCAGCCCCATGGACAGACAGCAGTGTGGTGCCCCCCTGAACCACAACGTCTCCGTGCGCAGGGGGGTCCCAGCTGCCACAACTGCAACACCAACCTTGTTACGGGAGAAGACCGTGCTGGTGCGGATACTCACGGCAAAACTTCTGGAAATCAGCTTGCAGCTCCTTGCGGGTGCTGAGGAAGACCCGTCCCTTCTCGGTGCCCACCACGAAGGCGCTCTCCTCGTGGACGGCGATGCAGGCCACCTCTGCGTTCAGCTTGGAGAGCGCCGAGCACTGCAGGGAGGCAACCAGGTCAAAGCGGCTGTGGGAGCATCCCTGCTTGGCACCCCCCTGCCATTTTCCAGTGGGATTTTTTGCTTCCCATCAAAAGATTCCCCCATCAAAAGCAATGTTCTGGGTTGGGTCAGAATTTTATGGGGTTTATGACATCCCCAGCAACTTTACAGCTCCAGAAGGGCATCCAGCTGCACTGTGCTTTGCTGGAAAACAAGAACTATTTACCCATCATTTCGCTTCACTTTTTCCTATCCTAAAAGTAAACATTTTATAGTATTTCTTTAAAGGAAAACATTCCTGTAAAAAAAAAAAGCCACCAACCAACAACAATTTGTATTTTTCCACCAGCTCTAATGAAATAAGGAGCACGGGAATCTTATTTCAGCTGCAGAGCACTAATATGGTCAAAGTCTGGATTAGTTGAACGATTCTTCTTGTACAGTTATGCAAAACATTAAAGAGATGGAAAAGACTTCCTCCATTAATCCATTTTATGTAACATGCGCTTCCTGCTCTACATAATACACACGTATATGAGTTTTTATTATTATTATTTTTTATATTATAAAAGTTATGCAGTGCTGGCAGCCTGAGTCATATTCCCATAGCTATAGCACTGACACTATGAAGATGCTATCCCCAGGTCACGATTTAAATGGGTAAAAGGGGGGGTTTCCCATCGCCAGTCCCAGTTAGACACATCGCCTGCCCCTGGCACCGTGGAGGGGCTGGAGGATGCTGGCAGCCAGGGGGAGAGCAGGACAGCAGCTGCCCAGGGACCAGCTCCCCCTGAGCTACCTTCAGCTCCCTGCACACATTTCCAGCGAGCTTGAATTGCGTGGGCTTAAACCAGTCTCTATACTGGGTCATTTTAGCTCCTGCTCACCTTCTTCGAGAAGGAGGTATTGAATCACATCGCCCAAAATAGATATTTTTACGAAAGCACCTTTCAAAAACCAGTAGCAAATGAAAGCATTTTGTTCAAAGAGCCCAATACATAAAAAATAAACACAAAATCTAAGGGATGTGAGAACTGGAGGCAGACCAAATCCAAACCCTATGCCCGCTTGGTGACACGCATGTGGTGCCGTGGTTTATTTATCACACACGCAGGCAGCCAGGATTCAGTGGGTGCAGAGCCTGGTGCTGGTGAAGTGCTGGGATAAAGGCTGAATTTCAGGAGCAGCCTGGCCCCCTGGCCCTGGTGTAAGCACCTAATGAGGACTGCGGTATAATGTATATTCGTTAAGAAGCCAAACTATGATAACACAATTTGCTGTACAGGATGGCATGTATATAAATCACCAAAGCTGCCTGGGGTGGGTCAGCGCTGGGGAACCTGCTCCTTAGTGGGGCGGTGATGGTCAAAGAGAAGGAAATTAGTAGGAGTGAAAAAACCCCTACCTGCACAGAGAAGACAACACATCCAAGACAAAAATATTAAATGTGACTTGGCTTTAAAAAGGAAGGGCTATTTAGCACGTCGCATTGCATTAGACAGTTGTTACTACACACCCACTTTCCCTTCTTGATCACATTCACAGTTAAAAATAAGATTAGCTCTGGTCCACAAGACTTAATCCAGACAGTTATCTTGTTTATGTAAGCACGGCTGACTTAGGCAAGGTTTCCACCGGGAATTCTACGTCAAAAGATATGAAAGTTATTTTCTTTGTTCTCGGAGATAAAAGCCATTGTTCTCCTGTTGTGTAAAAGCTCACGGTAACATTGGTAAAACATCAAGAAAAAACCCAACCAACCACCCTACATTCAGTTGATACCAACATAAATATTAATGGGAAAACAATACACATCTGAGATTAACTTGGGCTGACTTTATGATCCTTATGGCTGTCAGGGCAGAAGAGGATTTTTATTTCCCAGCTCCAGCAACTCCCTGGGCTTTCTGGCAGTGGAGGCGAGCGGGACGAGCTCGACAGCGCTCCTGCTTCGGCCCTGCTCCCAGCCAGCCCCATCACAGGGAGGTGAAAGGATGGAGGGGGACGGGAGCCTTACCATGGAGTCTAAGGCAGACACTAAGCTGGTGATGATTTCGTCTTTCTGGGGAAAAACCATATTCCACCGGTCAGCTCTGGAGGTGCCAAGAGTCACGTCTAAAGGCTTCCCTGCCAGGGCCATATTCACCTGAAAACAGGAAAAAAAAAGATTTTTAGATATGCATCCCTGTTACTAATGGAGAGCCAGTGCTGAGCATCACCAGTGCAGCCCCATCACCGGCGTGTGCCATGGGCTACGGCGCAACGCTGGCATAGACAGAGAGGAAACTGAGGCACTGAGAGAGGCCAGGGCCAGCCCGAGCCCCATGTTCCCCACGTCTCCTCTGCTAAAGGCAGCTAATTGCAGACGCTGCTGAGCCATAAGCAAACCCCAGAGCCAATGCTGTGTGTCCCAGCAGCGGCCAGGTCACCTCTGCCCTCGGGTCTCACCCCTGGGGAGAATCCACCACTGCGTGGGGCGTGCTGGACGCCTGCCTGGTGGGACAGCCCGGCTGAGCAGGCTGCGGCCGTGCCGAGCTGGAGGATGCCATGCTAAAGCAGACACGGAGCGCTGGCGTGCCCGAGCTCTGCAGGCAGCAGAGAGCAGGGGGTGATGCATGCGTCCCCGCACAGACCCCCGTGCTGGTTGTCCCCACGCCTCCCTCCCCATACCCTGGGCAAAAGGACAGCCTGGCAGCCAAAGGTTTCCCTGAAATGGGCCAAAGCCACAGGGTGCTCTGCCTTCACCCCAAGGGAGAGAGGCAGCTCGTGGTGAGGGGCTCCACCATCACATCATCCCACCCGCAGCGCCTGGGGGACCGTGCTGGTGAGAGCAGGACCGGGCAGTGCGCAGGGACCCTGCACCCAAGAGGGGCTCAGCCCCAGGAGCTCCATCCTTCACTGCAAAACGGGGGAAAACAGGGAAAAATGCGTGCTGGAACTGCACCAGGTCCCTGCGCCCTGGTGTGCCCATTTCACCATGACACACAGCGATGCTGGCACTGCAGGGGAAACTGAGGCAGGGGCTTGCCCCGCATAAATCACCCCACTCCCACACTGGGGCACCCACACCTGATACAGCATCACTCCCCAGCACCCAACACAGTCCCTCCCAGCTATTGCCCCTCCACCTGTAGGGCAGCGTCCTGCTGCCCAGCTTTAATCCTGCGAATAAAGGGTGGCAAATTAGCCGGCAACACTCAGGAGCCACTCAAACCAGATCGTAAATCATGTGCTCACAAGCGGATAAAAGAGGCTGGAGAATTTCTAACAAGGCTAGACGGGCAGGAGCCAGGGAATATGAATGAAGCTGCCTGCACATAACTCGATTTGCGGCTCAGTTGATAACCACAGCCGCTCAGCCCTGCTGAAAACGAGGGGTAAAAGTCAGCAGCAAAAACCCAAATTCACCTTCCCGCCCTGGTCTGCACCCACGTCCAAGCAGAAGGAATCTGCACGCAAAGCAGGGCTGTGCTGCCCCACGCAACTGGGGAAATGGGGGAAATGGGAGGTTTGGGCCCAAAACAGCAGCACCCCCCACCCCACCCCCCCTCACCCCACCCCCCTGCCAGCATCTCTAGCATCTCTGCAGGTGCCCGAGCATGCTCAGGGCAGGGGTTTTCTTAATGAAGCTGATGGACAGCTCTTCTCCCCCAAGATCTTGGGGGAAATAAAACCAGAACCAGGCACCAGCCTGGCAAACAAAGCAGGAAACTGAGCTCATGGTCCTGCAGCCTGGGTGCTACCGCCCTCTGGCACAGCCCCGCCGACGTCCCCACGCTGGGGACAGGGCTCTGCCAGGCACCTCCAGCATCACCAGGATTGCAGCAACGAAGGAAATGATCCACCCTGCTCCAGTCCCGCGGTCTGGGCATGCACGGATGGACGGGTGGACAAGGGACCACTTCACATGTAAGCTCCCGAGCAGCTCCCTGCACACAGCCCTGCCAGCGCACGGAACTCATGATTCCTTCTTTTAATCAATGCCGTGTTAATAAGCGGTGCCTTGTCGCAGCTGGCAGGGAGCAGCACGGCAATGGCAATGCCGGTCCTGAGCCGCTGCTCTCCTGGCTCCCAGGACACCAGGCAGCTGCAACCCTGGGCTGGGGACCTGGGGGCTGCCATCGGGAAAGGACCCAGTCCAGGGTGCATCATAATGCCCCCACAAGCACCCACTTGGAAAACAGCCTTATTTGGATGCCCACACGTATTTTGGAGTGCCCTAATTATTATTAAATATGACTGTTATGACAGGGATGTTCTTGCCACTTTCCAGTGGCATTTTGGAGAACTGGTCCCGGCCTCGGTGGGGCTGGTCGTGGCCCCTCCGAGACCTGAAGCTGCACCAACCTGCTTGGCCATGGCCTCCCACGGAAAGCGGCACTTACGGGGAAGAGATGCTCCTCCCTCAGCTGCAAAATGCAAAGCCACAAGCTGGATCCAGCCCCAGAGGGAGAACCAAAGGGAAAGCCCAGGATAACATCAGCGGGAAGTGGGGCAGGGTCCCTCACCCACTCCCTGCTCTGCAGAGACTGGGACAAAAGTAATCCTTTTCACCTGGCTGAGGGTTTCATAGAAAGGGAGAATCACTCAACAAGAAAAAAAAATTATAATAAAAATATGACCCAAGTAATACAGCAGGACTTTAAGGGATGGAGGGGACAATATTCCTGGTAAAGCTTTTAATCATTTGTGGTCACGAAGAGCAGTGACAGCAGATTTAGAAAAGGGGGAAATAAAAGGGATGAAAAAAACTTCACGGCAAGTGCTAGGCTTATACAAATCAAATTAAGACATACAGCTTGAAGTTGTTTGTCTAATCAAAGGGAAAGTAATCTTTAGGAAAACTGGGGTAAACCATTCTTATAGCAGTTAGGGCCGGCAGCAGGGAGCGAGGTGGGTAGGATGGGTGCAGAGCATTCCATTCCCTTCCCAGGACTCCACATGCCCATCCTGCTGAAATCCCACCCCAAGGCACCCACCAAGGGATGAGTTCCCCCTCCCAGCCCACAGTGGGGGCTCAGCTCCGGCCCCAGCCCCATCCCACCTCCTAGGGGCGCAGGGTGACTCAAGGACTGTCACACTGCTGTCATGGGGCCAAAGCAATGTTTGCAGATTGTTTTTATTTTTATATATAAGAAACAAAATTATATTTTATTTTATTATTGTTGAATTATTTCCCCCTCTCTCCAGAATGATTCTTGCAGGGATAGGATGAGCAGTGCAGGGACAGGGGTGCTGCACCATAGGCGGCACAGGATGCCGTCGCCTGCTCGGCTCTTACAACACCTTCCTCACCTCCCTTTATAATCCTGGGAAAGATTAGAAATTTGGCCCTGGGGGAGTTTCGCTCGTGAATCACCTGCGCAGCAGCAAAGGCAAACCCAGGCGTGTGGGGAGGCTCCCGAACCCCTGCAGAAATGGCAGCGGTCCCCCCAGCCCCGCGCCCGCAGCAGGCGCATCCCCTCTCCATCCCTCCGACCGCTGCTGCAGGGCAGCATCTCTCCCCAACATAAACATCCTCCCGTCTTGCACGCTGCGTCACCATTTCCAAAGCGTTTCAAGAAAACAAAACAGTAAAAGAAAAAAACGAAACCAAAACCAAGCCAATGACAACCCCCCCAAAAGAAATTTCTAAGCAGAAAACTGTCTCGTTATAGCCCTCAAATTATAAACAGGTTCAATTAGGAGAAATTGAGGGGAGATGACTGTGAGCCAGCACGGTGCGGCTCCAGCATCGCCTGCCAGGCTGGGGCTTGACTCGTGGCAAAGACAGATGCTGGAAGCTCCCAGTATTGACTTAAGGATGGGAGACCTTCCATCTCCCTTCTTGCACATCTTTTCAAGCCTTACAGTGATTTCCACCCCCCCACTACCACCAGAAGCACCAGCATCTTATTTATTAGGCCGAGCTGATGTTTCCACACGGCCATGGCAGAACTTGGGGAAGGACCACCACTGCCATCCTCCCCACAGCTTTCACCTTGGAGCGTAAAAGCCTTATTTAGCATAAACCCCCCAAATCCTGTTCCCCAAAGGAAGCTGGGCGCTCATCAGGGACTCACAAAACTCAGATAAACTTCTTGCTGGCTCTCCCCATGCCCATCACTCCTCTGGGCCACCCTTGCCATCAGAAAAAAAACCCAAACCAATAACCCCTTTTTTATGTATTACCCCAGTGCAGTGAGAGACACCACGAGATGGGAAGAGCCAAATGCCCAGGAGGGACCAAGGACATCCTACAAATGTTTCTTATTACATTGACTTCTACCAATACTGGGTGTTTCTTTCTACCAATACTGGGTTTAAACCAATTCATTTGGGCTTTTTCCTGGAGGTCTACGGCACCTTATAAATGTAACCCTGCCAACTTTCACCACATGAAGCATCTCCTGCAACAAGGAGCTGGTGAGGATACCAGACCACTCAAAACCACTGCAGGGCAAATCATGCAACCACCGGTGCCCTGACCCAAACCCGTAAGTGCCAGGTGGGTGCAACGGCCGCATCTTCCAGCTCAGCCTAAACCACCAGCTGCATCCAAGGGTGACAAGCTGGAGGACACTGGCTCAGCCACAGGACCGAGGTCTGATGGCAAAAAAACCCCAGGGGAGCAGCATGGAGAGCCCCGAAGAGATGCTACCACTGCTGCTTTCTTGCCCTACGGACATTACAGCATCACCACCATGGAAATCCCCCTGTGCGCCCGCCCGGGATGTTTATAAAGCCTCCAACCGCATGGGCTGGCTCCCAGTTCAGGGAGCTAAACAGGAATTTAAATTAATGAGCTTTGACTGTTCAGCGTGGCGCGGGTAGGGGGAGATGAGGGAGACGAAAAAGAATCAAAAAAACGCCCATCGTGCCAGTCCTGGCTGCAGCTCCACACAAGAGTGGCTAGAAATTATCTGCTTATTCCTTTTTCCAGGAAAATTGTGCCTGTTGCTTCAGCAGTGCTGGTGAGACCATGGGAAGCCCAAGTGAGCCAGCCCCAATTTCAGCAAAATAGTTTAAAAAGGAATATAGATGATATAGATATATATATTGGAGGTAGGTCTTGAGATGGATTTTGGGCTATTTACCTCCCCGGGAAGAGGAGGGACAGCCTGGGGTACGTTAGAGCAGGGGAAAGCACTGCTCGGGGTGGGAGACTTTTCAAGGAGGTATCTGGGCTCCAGGGCCACCCGAAATGCTCGACGAGCCACAGGGACACTGGGCACCACATTCAGCTGCCTCCATCCCCTGGGAAGCAAGGGAGCAGGACCGGCACCCACAGCCCGTCTGGAGGGAGGGCAGCCCCTGCGTGTGAACGTAACGATGACCCACATGTAACGATGAGACGACAGTGATTGTATTTGTAATTGCCTTTTACTCCAGGAGGGCATATTTAAAGGGGATTTTTAAAAATTACACCAGCCCTGGAGGATATTTAAGCAATTAGCCCTGGCTATCATTAAGCATGCTTTAAAATCAATCAGGAGCCATCCTGATATGAGCCAGAGGGACAAATAATGTCCTTTGCTAGTGCCGGGACAGCAAACAAGGGGTCTGCCCCTGGTGTCCCCATTGAGGACATCGCTTTGGAGCAGGACCCACACTAAGGGTTATCTCCCCACTGAGGCAGGGGCAGCAACTCGGAAGGTTCTCTGTCCCCCTCCATCATGGAGGCTTTTGAGGTCCCTTTTTCAGCAGGTGGCTGTTAGCAGCGAGGTGCCCAGTGAGCACCCCTGGAACCCACACAAACCACAGCGGGGCAAAAGCCAGGGGTAGGGACCACGCTTGAATTTCATCTTGTAGGTTATTTTTTTTTCTATTCGCTTCCATCAACACCAGTATCTGCAGAACCAGCCAATATACCGAAGCTGTCTCGGGCATGGGAGCACCGTGGCATGGCCCCATGCTTACCAAGTAACTGGCCTTGCGGTTTTTGCTGCAGCGGTGGAGATTTCTGCTCGGCATGGGCAACATGCTCGCGGCAGCATGGCTTTAACCTACCTGTGCCCCCCAGCTAAACCCTAATCCCACACACCCAGCTCAGTGCCCGCCTCTGGCCCCTGTGGCTGCATCCTTTCCATCCCGAGCTGGTGCGGGGCAAAGCCACACAACTCCCACTGCGGCGGTATATTGCTTCATTAGTGATGCTTCGTTAGCAGGCGGTTGGTGAGCTGCACATTCTGCACCGATACCAGTGGTACAGCAGATAACTGTGGTCCAAGGCACTCACAACATGCCCAGAAACACCCTCAAATGTCTAAACACCCCAAAAAGCCCTTAGATTCCTAATCCCTGCCCCATGCATGGGTGCCCCTGCAGTACAGCCCTCCCAGGGCAGGTGGGGGGGCTCTGGGTTCTGGGGGACCCCAGGTGCCACAATGCTAACGCACCCGCTGCAAAAAAGCATCTGCTGAGGACACATCTGCATCCCCCAAAGGTGGGTGCCGGTGCACCCCCAGCCCCATAATCTGGTCCAACTGCTGCCCCATAACTACTGCCAAATCTCTCCCCACATCCACAAACTCCCCCTCTTTTTTTGGGGGGGGGGGGGGGGGGGAGGAGGTGCTACTTTTCAAGCTGATACCTTTTTGCAAAAGCCTGAGAGCAGCAGAGCTGGGAGGCAAACAGCCTCCGGCACACTCCAGGGCACCCGACTGCTTGTGCCCACACACCCCCTGTGCCCGCAGCCCTTACCTCGCCAGCTTTCTCAGACCCCCCGTATTTTTCCCCTAACTCCTTCCAGCCAGGTAGTACCGGGCAGAACAAGCTCCCACGACCGGACACCTCCTCCCCTGTTTTATTTTACCGACAAAACCCAGGGCACCTGCTGGAAAAGCTTCTCACGTACACCCCGGCACCACAACATCCACCGGCATCGCCGCCTCGGCTCTGCTTTCCCAGATAATCTGGTGCCCGCTGTGGTTTAGTCCCACTTAGAAAAGAAGCAAAGAGCAAACCGGGGGCTCCCGTGGGGGACGCGTCCGCTGCATGAATTTAGCTTCCCCCCCCCCCAACCAGGGTGTTGCATTCTGCTGCTGCCTTGGTTTTCTTAAGCCTGGCCTAGGCGGGCACACAAATATAATAGAGTAAAATTACAGTAGGGGTTCTGTCTAGTGCAAAGAGAGACGGAGCGGGATCAAGTGCCCTTCAGAAGCTGCATCTCATCTCCCCCAGGATAAACACTTTCATGTCACGGCGGCTGCTGGGGGGGATCGCTCTGCCTGCGGAGCTCGAGCAGCACGGCTTTCAGCTCTAGACAAGTTTCCACGCCGCAATCTCGTGGCAGGCAGGCACAGAAGCTCTCGCTTCAAGCAACTGCCTCTTCATTTATTAAAGAAATTAATAATAAAAAAAAAAAAAGGCGGGGGGTGGGGGGAAGTAAGCATTAATCCAAGCGTTCCCACCATTGCAGGGGAGGGATGCTGTGAGCGCTGTGCATGGAAAGTGGCCGTGGCTGGTGGCAGCGAGGCCAGAGATGGACTTCACAGTGCCCAATGGGTGAGTCAAGGCACCCAGCCATGGGGACCTGGGCGCCTGCGTGGCTCTCCGCATTCAGCCTCCCTGCCCAGGGGGATGCCCAGCCCCAAAGCCTGGCCCGTGACGGGGAGCTCAGCACCCCTTCCCACATCAGAGCAAAGCCCGTGCTTTGCCATTCCTAGAAGAAGCAGCGGGCAGCAAGGGCACGGAGCGGCATCCCACGCGCCAGGGCTCGGGTTGCACTTCCCAGAAGCGGGCAGCCGGGGAAGCCAAAATTAGCAGGCGACTAATTCTGCCCCTCGGTACATCCCCTGCTCCTGCACCACCATGACTGCTGCTTATCACCAGAAGATGCCGGCAAGCCCTTGCCTAGAGAAAAAATGAGATGAAACGAGCCCAGAAGCCACAGGACAACTTGCAAGGCAGGTCTTGGGGTTGCACCAAGCTCAGTCCCCAGGCCTGTATCACCTCACCCCCCCACATCGATACCCGGGTCCAGCTCTGCACACCCCAACGGGCGCTGGGGCAGGGAAGGCAGGCAGATACAGTTCCCAGCCTCCGGTTCAGCGCTGTAAGCTAACGCTGGGGTTATTTAAAGCCCGAGTTTTAGCAGCATTCAGCTACTGGTTGCGTGATCAGGATAAAAAATCGCAATCCTAATTCCTGGCCCCCCGGTGCCTATGGCAACTGGTATCCGTCTCCTTGGAAACTAATCTCGTGGTATTTGAACAATGTACCAAGGGCCTTTAATCTCCCAAACACTGTAAATCTTTATTCTAGCCTGCTCTCCTCCTACCCCAAGAGCCAACATAAAAAGCCCGTTGTTTTCCATGAAGTCACCAAGAGCCTAACTTGAATTTTATATTACACAGACACATCTTTTTGCTTTTTTTTTCCTTCCCTTTCGCACCCCCCCCCCGCTAAATTAAGGAAAAATCCCATGTTCACGATGCCCACAGGTGCACCAGCACTGGCCCCACACCACAGTACAAGGTTTGCTTTCTCTGAACAGTGCCCAATGCTCTGTCCCGGCTATCGCCTCAGTTGGTGTGCCCACCTTGTGTCTGTCTAACCACGTACTGCTCCATGTAATAGTAACAAATAATGATAATTCTGAATTACCTAGCAGAAAAATCCCCAAACTGCAAATAGAGAGAGACGCAGCGCCCAGGCGGGGGGGCATGAGTTTGCAAGGGCTCAGCAGAGGATGGCCCAGCCTGGTCCTCACCATGAAAGGGGATGCTGGCGTCTTGCTCCACAACACTCAACCCCAAGGTTTTATTCTTTTACAAAGCTGCTGTTGATGGCACTGATCCATCCCAACCCCCGACTCCAGCCCATGGCCACCACTGCTCAGCACCGGCCTTCTGCTCTGCCCAAGGAGGTCCCCGATAGAGAGCCGCTACCTAATCTCATTAGTTTTCTCTCTGGCTATTGGTGTCTCAGTGTCGAGTATTCCCTGTGTTTCAGGATGGGCTATTTGCTAATCCCACGCCTGGATAAGAATATAATCTCCGCCACATAAATAAGCTCAATAAAAAAAATAAAATTACTTTCTAAGAGGATGAAAGGAGGCTTGGAGATGGGAGCATCCCGCGCCCTGAGCTCCCCGCTCCTTCCCTCTCCCTTCTCCCTTATTTCATGGGATAGATTGGAAAGGCAAGAGCAGATCCGGGGTCGCCCCAGCACTCACCCACTGCCCCAGCCCGGTGGCGGGGAGCACGTGTGCTGAGAGCCGGTGCCGCTGTGCCCTGTCACCCATGGCCTTGACGCCTGCCCAGAATCGGGCATCCCACGCAGGCAGGGGACTCATCACCGGCAATGGAGGAGCCTTTGCTGAAGCCGGGCACACAGCCACCCCTGCGTGACCCTCCAAGGGAGCCAGCAGTGCCACCTGGAAGGGGGAGGCTGCCGGCAGCTGCTGCCCCAGCCAGCCTGGATCCCCATTTCCTTCCTGGGCAGCCTCTGGCCATGGCACCAGCCCCGAAACCGGCTGTTTCTCATGCAAACCCCAGCAAACCCCGCCATTACTGCGGCGCTATCAGGGATCGGCATCACCGCCGGCTGCCAGACACAAACAGCCGCGGGTGCCGCATGGCCCCCACCCAGCTCAGGCACAGGCATCACCCTCCACTGGCAGACGATGCGCCGGGAGCCACCGGGACCGGCCACGGACACTCTGGCTTCCCTGGACCCTGGCATCACAACCAGCATCACGATGGCTGCAGCGCCAGGTCCTGCTGTGCTGCTCCTGCATCCCAAGAGCAGCATCCCGGTGGCTGGGGGCGGCCCAGGGGCTGGTAGAGTCATGCACCTCCAACGTGTCCCCACCGGTGTCACCGTCCCTGCAGCTCTCACGGGGAGATTCGCTGGTGTCTAATACAGCTTGGGTGCGCACCGTACGATTTTCCCCCGCCACGTTCACGGGGGCTCAGCATTTTTGAACACGGTGCCCTGAGCACAGCAAACTCTGCTGCGCTGGGTGGCAGCCACCCAGCAGGGAGGGGACAGGCAGACAGACGGATGGGGACAAACCCACACCCAGAGACGGTGATTACACACCCATGGGTGCCAAACTGCCAATTCCCTGGCGACGCCTGTGCCCCTTGGGGCTGTGGGAGCTGCCCACGTGCATCAGTGCCTTCACCTGGGAAGGGCGATGCAGCATCCCGGGGGGTTCGTGGTGGTGCTGGGTCCCGCCTTGCCCGGGTGGTGGGATTTGGGATGCGGTGGGGTGGGAAGGCAGCAGGCGTGGGGCGGAGGCGGCGGGAGCGGCTCCGATAGCCAGTGATTGGAGCCATGACTCAAAGGCTGCCCTGGGGAGCCCTGCAAGGACTGCCCCGGGCTGGCCAGGATCTGGCCCTAAACTACAGCCAGGCCCTCTCCCACACGCTGCTGCTCAGGGTTACGCCGGGACAAGGTGACCTGGCCGCTGCCACCTCCTCCCTCCCGGGCTGTGCCAGTGCTCGGGCCCCAGCATAGTGGCCTGGGCCAGCATTTCCCTTCCCCTGATGCCTCGACCCCCCCGAAGCACACAAGCCCCTTCTTGCACAGGGGAGAGCTGGCCTGTGACCAGCCCCAGCTCCCACAACTTTGGGGGGACGCCGCCTGCCTTGACAGTGGGCCAGTTCAGCTCACCGACCCCCAGCCGACCAGCCATCCCCACGCCGCTCACCCCACACCGGGGCAGCCTAGCAAGGGTAATCAGCCAGCAGAGGGGTCCCCCAACACCAGCAAGAAGGGGGCCCCCAGGGGTGCTGAGCCCCAGCCCCGAGCCCCCACGGTGCTGGCACTGCCACGACCACGACACGGCACACGGGCACGAACCCAGCGCAGCCTGAGGTCTCGCAGAAACACATGTTCCCCCCTGCTAAATTCCGGCTTAATTCTCATTTCCATTGTGTTATGAAACACATTATCTGTTGAAACTAAGTCAACAGTTGTTTGCATTTACGTGTAAACACAGCGAATATTAGGAACGGGGCCAGCATTATATTTGCATACGAAATGCTGCCTGCGCTGCCCTCTCTCCCTGGCTCTTCTCCATCCCTGCAGTTAAAGACACCAGGATGCAGAGAGACGGTGAAACCCAAGACAGGAGCAGCCTGAGAAGCAAAACCCCCTTGTTTTTTCCCTATTTTTATTTCTGTGCAGCAAGAGAAAAAAACCCATCCCTTTAAACCCACGTAACGCACCGACATGCACACCCCCTTCATCTTGGGCCCAAACCAAAACCGCTTCAAATTCCCAATGATACGCATATCTTATCAGGCCCGCTTTGCATAGCGCATAAATATTTATTTGCTTTTAATCCTGCAAAGCAAACCTGCCTCGTGGCACATTTCCCTTAATCGGCAGCTCCGGCGCCCGACGAAGCGCCCAGAGAAGCGGCGTCCCAGATTTGGAACCTGCTTTGGGTGTGAGGGCAGGGAAATCAGCACCCAACGCCCAGCACCCAGCGCCTCTCGGGGTGCCTGGGGCAGGTTCAGGGGGTGCTGAGGCAGCTGGAAGGCACCCCGGTTCCCTGCCACTGGGGAAAACAAGAGCTTGGCTCAGACACCCCATAAATAACAGAAAATAAATACATGTGCGTTGTGGTTTGGGTGTCAGAGGTGGCTCAGTGCCGGTGTGGCTCTGAGATGGTGATGCTGCCAGGAGACGTGACACCAGGGGTGGGGACTGGCCCCCCAAAAAATGAGATTTTTGGGGCTGAGCACCTTGTCACGGGGAAGGCAGAGAGCACACAGTTTAGTTTTTGGGCTTGCGGCTTATTTTTTGCACTTGGGCTTGTCAAGTTGAAAAACAGAAACCCTCCAATGTGGACACTTATGAGATGGGAAACGAGGGGCTGCAGCGCTGGGGAACAGCTCGGGTTACCACCATCTACCCATCACCCCGGTTCAGGATGCTGCCAAGCACAGACCCATGCCCCAAACCCTGCCGAGACCCGCACAACCTCACACACCACGAAACCTGTAGAAACCGATATAAAAATGTGAATTTTCAAACATCAAATCACCCCAACACCAAAAGCCCCCGAATTACCTCTTGCTTCAGCCAGAAGGATGGGAAGCAGTGTGCTCACCCACATCCACTCCCGCTCCACGGCAATCAAAGCGTTCGCATCGGGACCCATGGAGCCTGAGATTGTGAATTCATTTCTTAATCAGTTCCCCTTAAATAGGTGGCAAGCGATCAGGCAAGGGGCACCCACTGCCCCGCAGCAAGGGTGCTGAGCCCGGGGGAGCCAGCGTGCTCTCGGCACGGCTCTGCGCCATGCGCAGCCACAGAGCAGGTAAAGACGGAGCTACTTTCTAGTGGGCAAGTAAATATTTAAATAGGCAGCTGTATTTCAGCCACTCCGCCACCGTGCCTCATCCTCTGTGAAGCTGCTGGCTCGGATGGAGCCCAAAAATCTAATTAAAAGCAAAATGCTGGTTTCCCCCCAAGATGGGAGGAAGCACCTTAATCTCTGCCCAAGGCCAGTGATCCCGGAGGAGAAACCACCCCAGCCACCCTACAAGAGGCTTTCCCTGGGTGCTAAGTGTGATCTCTCATCTCTCCAGCATCTTCACACAGTGAACCTCGCAGCCCGAATCTGTGACCCCCAGCGCACCAGCACCTCCAAGGAGGGGTACCGCTCCATCCTCCCCCAGCCCCTGTGCACATCACCTCGCTGCCGGGGACACGAAACACCCCGAAGAGGCAGCCTGGCTCTCCCCAGCATCCTTCCAGCCACTCAGAATACCAAGGGCAATAAAGAGAGACTCAAGCAGAAAGCAAAATCAATACTGAGAAGGAAGGTTCTGGGCTTGAACGCCTTCCGTAGCATCGCCGGTGAAAAGTGGGTTAGTGAAGGAGGGGGGTGGAAAGGACAGAAACCCTCGGCACACCCACAGCACATGGGTTTAAGAGGAACGGCATTTGCTCTAAGGTTTTCTATAGGCATCACTGACGGTTTTGAGGTGGGGAAGCATGTAGGGGGGGCGCAGACCCAACCCAGCACCCCCTGAGCCTCATCTGACCACAAGAAAAGAGTTATGGGGAGGAGAAAGGAAGGGCACCCCAGCACCACATCCTGGCTCCCACCCAGGCGATGCCGACGTGCACCCATTTTGCTTTTGGGGGGTGCGGAGGCGCAGGGAAGGGGCACAGGGGCCAGCAGGCTGTCTGCCAGCCTCCCACGGCTCCCCTCGCTCACAGCCCCGACCAGAGCCATTTCCCTTCCTGCTCTCCCAGACTTGCACCTCCGAGGGGCTGGCTCCGGCTGCCGACTGGCACCGCCATCCCTGCCCCAACTGGGACAGCAACCGGGGGGAGCAAAGCCCACCCGTAACATGGGAAAGCCCGCATCCCAGAGCATCCTCAGCAGGGGCCACCACCGCGGTGACAACTCCACGCTATTTTTAATTACCAGGTTGAAAATAATAAAGGATGTCTACGTGCTCTGCCACACAAATGGCAACCCAGCGCAAGCCCAGCTGTTAAAAATAGCCCTTTCCAGAAGCGCGGCTGCCAGCCACCCACAGGCACCCTTGGCCCCATGAGACGCACGCTCCACTCCATCCATTGGCATCACCGCATCAGGTCCACAGCATGCCGGAAGGTCAGTGAACATGGAAATACGCATCTTACATAAATGAAATAAAATAACCAGAAGCCAAAAAAAAAAAAAAAAAATTCAACGATACCTATGATGCTAGGGGAGAAAGAAAGAACTCAGGGGGAAGAAAATTTCTCAGCGATGAAACCACAACCCAAGCAGCCTGCTTTGAGAGAGTATTTAAAGATGAGGGGATTTGTGCGCTTCGAGGTGCGGAGGGGACACAAGCATCACCCTTGCCGGCAGCTAAAGTAGAGGAAACTTTTGTATCGCTGCGGCAGTGCCGGAGCCAGCTTTTATCATGGAGAGCCTCGTGTGCAGGCAACGATAGGGCTGGATTTCTGCAGGTGTAATTCCCACGGAGATAAAGACCTTGTTTTTCAACAAGCTACGGCATCGTACATAAATTACAACAGCAAGCATGGGGAAACAAAGAGGTTTTCAAGAGAGTGCGTAATCCTCAGAGGGACGGTGCGGGGAAACCCGGCAGGTGGCTGTGGGGAGATGTCGCAGGAGATGTGGGGCTAATCTCATGCTCTCCCACCCCCTGGAAAAGAATAAACCTTTGGGCAAGTGGGGGGAAAAAATAATTAGCCCACTCAAACGAAAAGTATTTGAAGGGCGCAGGATGGGGATGGGATTGGATGCTGGGATGCACCACCGCTGCCTGCTCTTCCTTGCAGTGGGATCCAGCAAGGAGCAGCGGGAAGGGCACAGGTGGGTGCTGGATCCATCCTGGAGCCAGCCCTTTGCTCCGGGAGCTTACACAGGGAGGGCTGGGGGGGCACAGCACCAGGGCGCTCAGCTCACGGGACTCAGGTCACGCTCGTCTTTTTTTCTCCTCTCTCTTTTTAAGTAAGATAAATAAATACAACCTGACACTAATTCTAACGGGTTTCATAAATGTTTAATGTCCTGTTAAAGGTCGCTGGCTGCCCACTCCTGCCACAGATCTGCAGGAACAGCACATGGGCCACTCGGGCTGAACTGTGCCGTTCCACCAGGGATCTGACGGCCGGCACGCTGCTCTCCCACCGGGCATCGCCTGGCGTGTGCCAGAAACCTGCCGCCAACCCCCTGCCAAGCTTCATCCGGGGATGTCTGCATTTTGGGGGGGGGACGGACGGGGGGGACAAAAATACCAAGCTCTAATCCGGGGTACGATGCTGTAATTTCACTTCAAGGGTTTCTAGGCATTTTTCCCCAGAAAGCTGAGATGAAATTACAGCCCGGCAATGCCCTTAAAGGGTGCGGAGCAATTTATTTTCAGTGATCCTCCTCTAATGAAGCTAATTTATAACCTTGTCAGAAGGCGCACGCAGACTTGGGGCACCGGCACAGCTCCCTTCCCCCCGCCTGCCTTTCCCAGGATGAAAACCTCCAACCCAAACCCCAACCAGGATGTTTATTTAAGGCCCAAAACCCCAAAGGCACTTTAAACAAGCAGAGTTCCTCACATATTTTGCCAACAGAGCGCAATCCTTCCTGCCGATTGCAAAAGGGCTTCCAATGGCGGGGGGGTGGGGGGGCTGGGGTGGTGGGGGGTGTCCCTGCTGCCAGCAGGACGGGGGTACCCCACACTGCTCGGATGGGAGCAAGGATGATGCTGTGGGACCCCAGGACCTGGGAGCTTCTTGGGGTGTCCTTGCAGACCAGAGCATCCCCACGTGTTGGGGTCTCCACAGCTCAGCAAAGTGGTGACCCAGTTTTGGAAGGACCTGCCGACACCATCACAACAGCCCCACCGCGCTCTGATGGGAATCGCTCCTCACCAGCTGGAAGGGTTCAACAGCTCATCCCCTGTCCGGTTAAAAGAGAGGAAACCATAGGAAAAAGCCCTTTCTCCATCCATACCAACCCCTCGTGTTTCTCCTAGGACACACAAGACCCACGGCAGCCACCGGTGAGAAGGAGCAGGGAAGAAGCGGAGTGGCAGCAGCTCCCACTGCCCTGCCAGCGCCGCACAGCAGCACTTTAGCAGATGGTGGATCGTAACATCGTTATATTTACCTAACGAGATTGCTTTATTGTAGCCCTCCAACAATAAAGCCAGAGCATCTAAAGGCGGCGGCCAACTCCTGGGCTTCGACAACACAGGTGCCAAAAAAAAATAAATATCTACATTTTAAATCTATATATAAATCACGATCTCAGAGGTCACGTTAATACACCGTTTTCCCCCCACACACATACGCTAAACCACATGTGACTTGTATGCAACAAAAAAAGATGCACAATTCAATGCTTTACATCCTTCTAAGGTCCCGGGAGCAGAGCTGCAAGAGCAATTTGGGTGCTGCCACGGGTGCGCGGGGCTCAGACCCCCAGCGCCAGCCAGGACAGGCAGCACGCGTGCCAGCGACGCCGCTCCTCCAGCCGAGGGCTACCGCTGGTTGCTGGCACAGCCGGCGGGGTCCTAGCCTCCTAAATACTAATGCAACACAAATAATAAAGATAATTCCCACATATTTAATCATTGCCAGATCTCTGGGTAGAAATGGTAATCAGGCCCCTACTAATTAGGGAGACATAATCCTGCCTTTCCTACAGGTTTTTCCATCCCCATCACCTACCCTGCAAGGAAAGAAGCAGAAAGCTGACCCGATAGGGAGGAGGGTGACTTTGATGGAAGCCTCAAATAGGTCCCAAAGCCCGACCGCAGTGGGCACAGCACCATCCTGCCAGGGCTGGGGGGGACATGCCACAACCCCCATCCTGCGGGGCTTGGCGCCAGTTCAGCCCCGAATGCAAACCATCCTTTACGATGGTTTTAGGGTTTTTTTTATTTTGAGAAGCTCCGAGCAGCAGCATCCATCCAGGAAAACCTGCCCCTTGCCACATGCGCCCCTCTGGGGTCTCCGTCCCGCAGCAGGGTACGGACCAGCAGCCCCACAGCTCATCTCAAGCCTCATCCCAAAATTTGGGTATCCCGGAGGCTCTCCCTGGTGGCTGCTGGTAGGCGAGGGCAGCGCCAGCCTTACGGGCACTGCTCCCTGCTGCTGTCACCCATGTGCCATGCCACGCGTGCTCCCCAGTGCCAAGCCCTTACAAAGTGGCTGAGCTTAATTTCAGGCACGAGGGTTGCCACTAATTAGAAGCAGGGCTGGGTCTGCCTCTTTCACCTGTGCGTGCCAGTGGAGGGGGCTCTGCCCGCCTCCAGGGAGCCACCTCCATCCCCGGCACCGTGGTCGGAGCCAGCCCCACCGCCCAGGGCCAACCCTTGGGTGCCACCGGGCTGGAGCTCCAGCAGCAGATGAGCAACCCGGTGGCCGGTGGCCAGTGTCCCAGGGCAAGGTCACCTCACGCGGGCCATTTCCCAGGCAGGAGGCACGTCCACGCAGCCACAGGTCCAGGCAAGTTGTGAGCTCTGCCACGACCCGGGCGCAGGGACACGCTCATCCCTGCATGCCACCCTTTGAAGGTGGGCAAAGGATCTTCTCTCACGGCCACAGGATAAGCCCCAGGAGATCTTCACCTACTGCGATGGCTTCATTTCCCGGGTGTTACCTTGCTCTGGAGCACTCCTGCTCTGCTCACCACGAGTTTTCCCTAAGCCAGGCTGACTGCCCTGATGTCCTTCTAACCAAGAGTTAGAGGGAAAGCTTTCCGGGCTGGTTTTTTTTCTTTTTTTTTTAGCAAAGGAGAAGGAAGCCAAGGGCTCCTTAACACATCCACCCCCTCCCTTGGCCAGGGACGGGGCTTAGCTCCTACCTCTTCACCAAACACTTCTTCCCATGTAAAGGGACTTTCCAGCCCCACTTCAAACCACCCCATAAAGCTGCTGGTTATCAGGGCCTGGGCACCACACGTTTCTCTCGGAAGCACGCAAATCCCTCTGACCTCCATCCACCCATTCCAGGGGGAGGTTTCTCCTCCAGGAGCATCCCAGCTAAGCAGGACACACAAGCCCTGGCAGCAACCAGCACACACCACCAAAAAGCGCGAGAAATGCTTCAAAAAATAAAAAAGGTGACAAAACATTCCTCCCACCAGTGTTCCTCCTGGCCATCTCCTGAGGGATCTACACCCCAACGCGCCCCCGAGCTCCCAGGTTTCCCTCTGCCCAAGGTGCTCCAGGAGCAGATCAGCAGCAGGTCCACAGTGCCCACCACGAGCCTGTGCGCCCACCCGCCTGCACCCACTTGGATGGCTCAGCAGTGCAGCACGCCACATCGGGGATGTCACCCACGGGCAGGGGACATCTGGGTTTGTCCCCTTCCATCTCCTGGGGCAGAGGACCGAGACAGGCAGGCGGGCGCTGGATGACACATTTCCAGGAGCCCTCCTGGGTCCACACCAACCTCCCCGCCGGCGCCTGCTCCTTTTGATGTTGCACATTTAAAGAAAACAAAGACAGACACTTCATCCCTCAGGTGAGAGGTGGAGATCAGCTCTGAGGGGGGAAGCCCTGGTAAAGGACAGTGACATCCACGTGGACACACAGCAGCAGAGCTGTGCTCCTCACCAGTCCCTGCTCGGCCCGCTGAGGTTGATTCTCTTCTTGAACCAGCCAGGCCAGCACGGAGCAGAGTCAAGGAAACGTGAAGCCAGAAAACTCAAACAGAAGCTGTTTGCCTGCAGGAATGTAAATCCCACCTCGGTACAACTGCTCTCCAGGAGGGGCTTCGTGTGCCGAGTGCTTTTCTTCGCAGCATCCTACCTAGGGCAGCAGCAAAGCTTCCTTTCCCACAGGTAAGTCCCTCAGAAATCCCTGCCAAAGCGTTCGTAAGGCAGCGTTTGGCAGCAGCTCCAGAAACAGGATGAGACGCGGGGATATTCCCACAACAGCCATGCCCCAGCTGCTTTGGGGGATTTCTCCGGCTGCAGCCCCCACCCCAGCGCATCGCTCCCCCACCACCACAGGAGCAGCATGTGGCAGGGACGAGCACCCACCCGGGCTCACTTGACATTTTTCTCTTGGGCTTGAAGCAAATTCAGCCACCAGGGCTGCCCTAAGAAACGAAGCATCGAACCGGTGAGTGAAAACCCCCAAAGACCACCTGGAGCCTGGCCACCACGCAGCCCCGAGCCTCCCACCGCTTCTGACCGGGCTGAAGGCTCCTCACCTCTTTTCAAAGACAATCATAGAATCATTTAAGTTGGAAAAGACCTTTGAGATCATCGAGTCCCACCGTTAACCCAGCACTGGAAGCCCACCATATCCCTAAGCACTGCATCTACACATCTTTTAAACACCTCCTGGACGGCGAGTCCACCACTTCCCCAGGCAGTCTGTTCCAGTGCCCAACCGCTCTTTTGTGGAAGAAATTTTTCCTAAAAGGCCTCAAGAGATGTGAATAAAACACGTTCTGTGAAGGGCCAGGCTGCAACAGGGCAGAGCAAAGTCATGGGAAACCTTGCTCCTGTTTGCACGTACCTGCCACCTCCCTGGCAAACCCGCGGCCAGGGCTGCTCTCCACCCCCAGCCCCACTGCTCAGACCAGCATCCAGATGGACACCAGAAGCCCTTCCCGACAGCTTCCAGCTGGGCTCTTCCCAATAAATGAATCAATAAACACATTTTTAGCTCCTGGATGGATATCTCCATCCTGAGAAGGGGCTCCCGTACGTTCTTTCCTCTCCTTCTCCCTGTCCTTGAGAGGGGAAGGCTTCTGGTGGTGGCAAACCCACCCCAGGTGCCTTCAGCATCTGCCTCTGCTCTCCACAAAGCCCCAGAGGAGGTTGGGCATTGCCAAGAAGGTGCAACACGGGCAGACATGGCTGGAGGGGCAGCAGAGCACGGGCACCAGCACAGCCCCTTGCCCCAAACCATCACCTACCACTTAAACCCAAGCGCAGCCATCCTGGGAGCAGCACTCCCCATCCACACCTCCACTGCCATGAGGATCCAGCACCACATCCACCCACCACAGGCATCTGCAAAGGGATGCCGGCAGCACAAGGAGCAATCATGCCCGCTGGCCACCGGGCAGGGCAAGGCACTGCTGCCCAAGCCGACGACGGCCACCGCCGAGCCCTGTGCCCACCCCAGGGGTCAGCCCCGCAGTGGGCCACCGGCTGGGGACGAGCCTGGCCGGTGACCGGAGTTCCTCCACATTCCTCCAGCCTGGCTGCCGGGGTGCAGAAATTCCCAAAGGAAGTACGGGGCATTGATAATTGCCGAAAAAAATCTGAGCTATTTCCTGCAGGAGCAGAAGATGGGAATCCCCCATCAGCTCCAACGGCGAGAGGTCGCTTGTTTTGGTCTGGGATTTTGGGGTTTGGGGTTTTTTTCTCCTTCCTTTAAGCAGAACATCGCTCAAGTCATACGTGATACACATCAAGTGGGACAGCCAGAACTGTCCTCTGTGCTGGCCCCAAAGCCCACCCTCCTGGTCACCTCCTGCCCCACGCAAGGTCCCACCGGACACCTACCAGCACCGTGCCGGGCTGCCCCGAGGGCACCACGTCTCTCACCCGGGCTGGTAGGGCAGGTTCCTAAATACATCCCTGAGCAGGTTCCTAAATACATCCCTGAGCAGGTTCCTTCCCTCTTACTCTTGGCTTCTCATTAGCAAACCTGAACGAGCAGCGACCCAGGGCAGCACCAGCAGCTCCCCTGCCCAGCCGTGACAGCCCTCCCGGGAGGGACAGTAGAGGGAGGCCATGATGGCCACCAGCGCCCGTCCCCCTCCATCACCCCCAGCTCCTGCAAGCACCCCGCCAGCGCAGCCGCCCGACCCCTGCCCGCACCAGCGGCCACACATCCCGGGCAGGGATCACCCCAAAAACGCGGCCTTGGGGGGCAACGCCAGCCCGGATAGCAGCGGGGCAGGGCAGCCCCGTGGCACAGCGGGACACCCAGTCCGGTGGTCACTGGCACCCTGGCACCAGGGGCAGCCACACCACGCTGCCGCGGCTCAAAGGTGGCTCGGGCACCCAGCTGACAGCTCGCCACCGGCCCAGGGCTCGCTGCCCTGGGGGGGCCACAGGCCACGGCAGAGGCACCGAACCACGGCCTTTAGCCCCCCAGCCCCTTGGCCACCAGCAGGGTCAGGTCTGCCACCGGCAGCTGCTGCACCGCTTTCTCATCTCCGAGCGGGTGCTGCGGCCGTTCCCCCGGAGCAGGGAATTCCGCGGGCTCGGACGGGTGACAGCCGGTACAGCGGGGCTGCCTGCGCTGGCGGGGACCGGAGACCCGGGATCTTGCGGAATTAACGGCGCTCATGTGCAGGATTAATCCCCAGCAGCTCCTCCAGCAGGAGCAGACACCCCAAAGCGGGGGGCTCCCGTCACACGAGGCTCCGTGCCACTGTCCCCAGCCGGTTCCAGCATCCGGAGCCTGCACGCCAACGGGCAACGATGCAGCAGGAGGCCGAGCCACGGACCCCCAAGCACCCGCGACACCCAGCCCCGTGGCTCTGCAGTGATGCTCGGCGGCACCCCCACCTCCCGAAGCGCTCTCGCCGCAAGCCCCCAGCGTTACCTGCACGGCTCCGAGGCTCGCTCCGGCGCAAGGCGCATTAACAGCATCGCTCCGATGGACGGATAGCCCAGCTAAACCTGCCGCCAGCCCCACGCGCTGGAAGGACAAGGGCACCGGCTCCCCAGGGAGCAACTTTCTCCCCATCACGACTACCCCCACGCACCCAGAGCCCCCGGCTCGCCCCCGCCAGCCCCGGGGGGCCACAGAGGATGCCTGTCGCTCCAGCCCGTGGGCCACCGTGCGAGGCCAGGTGGCCAGCCCAGCCGAAGCCCCCAGCGCTTCGTCAGCTCAACCCTGTTTCTATTTCCAGCCGCGCTGCTGCTGCTCCCCGTGCCGGCGGAGGCGAGCCCCGGCACCCCACTTGCCGCTTCCCCCCTGTTCGGCACCGCCGGGCGCAGCTGGGGCAAGTGGTAGCCCTGGGGCTGCCTTAGGCACATGGGACATCGTTGGGGTGGTGGGCACCGAAGGCCAGCCCGGCATCCCCTGCCCCACCGCCCCGGCACCATCGCCCCCCCAGCCCCCTGCCTTACCGCCCCAAGCACCCCTGCAGCGCTGGCACCCCCCAACCCCTAATGCCCCCCCCCCAGCCTTATTGCCTCTTGGCATCCCCCCAGCCCTGCTGGACCCCACCAACCCCAAGCCCCAGCATCACCCCCAGCATTCCCTCCCGCCAGCCCTAATGCCCCCCAAGCCCCAAAGAGCTCAACACCCCCCACAGCCCCACCAACCCCAGCATCCCCCCAGAGCCCTCCAGCCCCCCAACATCCCCCCAGTCCTATTACCCTGCAGCATCCCCCAGCCTCAGCACCCCCCCACCCCACAGCCCTATCGCTCCCCAGCATCCCCCAGCCCTCCTGCCCCCCGCATCCCCCAGCATCGCTATCACCCCCCAGCAGCCCCCGAACCCCCGGCACCCCACCACCCCGCAACCCTATTCCCCAAGCATCCCCCAGCCCTACCACCCCCCAGCACCCCTCTCCACGAACCCAGCACCCTCTCACCCCTATTCCCCCCAGCATCCCCCAGCCCTACCACCCACCCCCACGAACCCCCCACCTCCCCACCCCTATTTCCCCCCAGCATCCCCCAAACCGTGCCGCCTCCCCAACACCCCCCTTGGCCCACTGTTCCCCCCCGCACTGCTACATCCAGGACTGGGACTGAGGGGGGGGTGGGCACATTGGGGGGGGGGGGGGGGGGGCAAAACTTTTCCTTACCGCGGGCGGCTCGGGCGCGGCGCTCCTGCCTCCCCCGGCGAGGCTGCGCGGGAGCGGCGGGAGCGGCGGGGGCGGGCGGGCGGGGGCCGGGATGGAGCCGCCTCCCGCCTCCCGCCGCCTCCCTCCTCCCCGGGCGGAGCCGGTGCTGCCCGATGGGGCTTAAAGACAAGAAAAAGGAAGGAGGGAAGGCGGGGGGGGGAAGAGGGGGGAAAAAAAAAAGGGAAAAAAAAAAGGAGGGAGGGGGGGCGTTAAAAAAAAAAAATCCCACCCCAAGCTGGGAAAGGAGAGCAGCTCTTTGTTCTGTAATCCCAGTAAAAGTGCCAGCCATTCGCCCCGCCGCTAATCCCAACCCCGCTCAACGGCACCATCCATTGGCTGCCATTTACATACGGGATTAAGCAGCCCGATAACCGGCCGGGGGGGTTGGGGGGAGGGCTGAGCTCTATTAAGTCCTTTCATGCCGCTCCGGAGCCGTGCCGAGAGGCGCCGAGCCGAGCCGTTCCAGCTGGACACGGCTCGGCGCGGCTCGGCACGGTAGCCCACTTGGTTCCTGGGGTGGTCACAGGGGTGCAATGGGGACCTGTCGCCACCTGTTGGCGTTGGCATGGCTCGGCTTGGCACGGTTCGGCACGCTCCTTGTGTGGTTTGGCACGGTATGGCTTGGCACAGCTTTGCCCTGGTAGAGTTTGGCTTGGCACGGCTTGGTCCTGCGTGGCTCAGCATGGCACGACATCGCCCCGTGTAGCTTGTCTCAGCTCGGTATGGCACGGCATGGCTCAGCACAGCTCTGTGCAGCATGGCACAGCTCGACATGGCCTGGCACGGCTCTGCTCAGGTTAGCACACCTTGGTTTAGCACGGCATGGTTTGGCACAGCCTGGCTTTGCACAGCTCGGCACGGCATAGCACAGCATGGCACAGTCTTGCCCTGCATAGTTAGCTCAGCACGGCTTGGCTTAGCATGGCACAGCTTAGCATGACACAGCATGGCTTGGCACAGCCCTGCGTGGCATGGCTTGACAGCGCGGCGTGGCCTGGCCCCGCACGGCACAGCTCATCGGTGCATGGCCCAGCCTGGCTCAGCACAGCCCGTTACGGCACGGCCTGGCATGGCATAGGTGGGCTTGGCAGGGCATGGCACAGCCTGGTGCTGTATGGCCCAGCTTAGTACGGCACAGCTCGGCACAGCACAGCATGGCCCAGCCTAGTATGGCACAGCTTGGCATGGCATGGCCCAGCTTAGTACGGCACAGCTCAGCACAGCACAGCATGGCCCAGTTTGGCACAACACATCATGGCATAACCCAGCATGGCCCAGCTTGGCACAACCTGGCATAGCCCAGCATGGCATGGGATAGCATGGGCCAGCACGGCACAGCTCAGCATGGCCCAGCATGGCCCAGCTTGACACGGCGCAGCCCAGCACAGCCCAGCTTGGCATGGGACAGCTCGGCACAGCCCAGCACAGCCCAGCATGGCCCAACTTGGCATGGGACAGCCTGGCACTGCACAGCACAGCCCAGCCTGGCACAGCACAGCACAGCATGGCCCAGCTTGGCACGGCACAGCCCGGCATGGCCCAGCTTGGCACGGCACAGCCCAGCACGGACCAGCATGGCCCAGCTTGGCACGGCACAGCCCGGCATGGCCAAGCTTGGCACGGCACATCATGGCCCAGCCCAGCGTGGCCCAGTTTGGCACAGTACAGCCCAGCATGGCCCATCTTGGCACAGCACAGCTCAGCATGGCCCAGTTTGGCACGGCACAGCCTGCCATGCCCCTGCCGGCTGGCCCAGTGGTCCGGGCTGTGCCAGGAGCCGGGAGCAGGGAACAGCTCTTCCCCCAGCGCCTCGCGGCACATTAAGGAACAGCGAATTAAAACAAATGAAAAACTATTAAAAATAACTTGACAGCGTTTTAACCTCCAAAGTTTGGAAACTGCTGACATTTTTTTCCCTTTGAAGACGCATTATGCAGCTGCTCCATTAGCTGGATTTTGGTTTAAATAAGTGATGATTTATTACTGCTCCGGGGCCGTGGGGAGAAGAAAACATTTTAAGAGAAAACACTTTTTCCCAGTTTCTGGAGGAGCGGGGAAGGGGCTTCTCGGTGCTGCCGAGCCCCACGCGGGCACCTGGCACCCCCTGCGTCCCTCCCCGTGGCATCAGGCCTGGGAAACCTGCACGGGGGAGTGGGGCTGGGGACACCCCACAGGGACGAAGGGTTTGAGGAGCTGGGACAGGGTGGCCAGAGCTGGTCCCCACTGGGCACCCGCCATCCCTGGGGAGTGAGAACACACTCGCTGAATAATTAAATGGAAGATCTTACTCCGACGAAAGAAATCAGGGCATCTGTGGGCTAATTATCTGTAAGCCAGACCTCCCCCCCCCAAAAAAAACACCCACCAAAATTAATTGAATTAGGCCATGCGAGCACAGGAGGAGCTGCCTGCGAGGGACAGGGAGGTTTGGGTGCGGGGGTCCCCAGCACCCCTTGGCACGCTGCCAGCCCAAAAACCCTGGGTGATTTAAAAAAAAGGGGAGGAAAGTGGATTTTTGTGCAGCTGCCACCGCTGTGCCGTGCCCCTGCTCTGTGCCCTGGGAGGCTGCAGCCCCCAGTGCCTTGTTCCCACTGGGCCCCCCCCTGGGGTCAGGCTTGTGCTCGGTGTTGCTCCCCAAACCTGCCCCCCCCCCCCCCCCCCCGGACCAGACCTGCCCCCCCCCCCGGCCCATGGCCACTGGGGCCACAGCCGCCCCAAGGGAGCATTTATGGTGTCACCAGAGAAACAGGATGGTGCTGGTGTTTGGGGGGGTTACACCCCCTCCCCCCGCCCCAGCATGGGTTCGGCTGTAGGGTGGCACCTCTCGGAGCCACCCCAGGATGCCGATCCTGGAAGGGACCTTGGCCAAGAGGCTTCCTGAGGTCCTTTGGCCAAGGCCAGCGCCTGGCTCGCTCCCGACATGCGGGGAACTGTCCTGCAGGGGTGGTCACACAGCTGGGACCCCAGTGCTGAGCCCCTGGGGATGGCTCGGTGCCAGCTGGTTTTGGGGTCCCCTCTTGATCCTCACGGTTGGGGACCAAGAAATGAGGTCGGAGACCCCTGGGTGCCACCTTCGGTCACTGGTGTGTGAGTGGAGCTCAGCCCCGTGGGCAGCAGCAGCTCCCAGCAGGGTCTCGGCTTTGGGAGCCGTCCCCAGGTAGGGCCATGGGTGCTTGGGGTGTGGGGAGGTCACAGCGATCCCGAAATCGGGAGAAGGAGCCTGGGCAGGGGCCGTGGAGCAAGGCAGGCTGCGGGCTGAACCACGCGAGGGACGGGAGGGACGGGGACGGGCTGAGCCGCAGCTCGGCTGCTTGGGGAGGTCTCGGGGTGGGGGGGATGCTGCCAGCTGGGGGCTACGGACTTCAGGGGGGAGGTGGACCATGTGGTGGGACCTCACATGTTCCATCAGAACCAGGTCCACACAGGTGATGAGCATCCTTTAGGGATGCTCGCACTCGTGGAAAGGGCGCCTGGTCCAGCCGGGGGACCACTGCGATGGCTTAGTGTCCCTGGCTGTTCTTCCATCTGTGCCGGTCTCCGAAAAAATCCACTGCAACAGGACACAAGTGGGAGTGAAGCATTTTTTGGGGGGGGCACAACAATGAGCCACCCAAGCCCACCCAGCAAGGTGGCTGGCATGAGAGGGAAGGTGCGATCTGCTCTATCTGCAGCAATAAAGAAGTTCCTTGTCACAACGCTGACAAAAGAAAAGGCAGCATCACCAGAAAACAATCCTATCTGCAGAAAGATTTCTTCTTTTTTTTTTTTTAATTTGTTAATTAGTGACTGCTGGGCATCACAAGAATCGTTGTTTTCTCTGATATGCTGATTTCTTCTGTCTCTCAGTGGAATTGGAGATCACAAAAATAAAAAAAAAAGAAAAGCTGCTTCTAAAGAAGAGGGAATGGGGAAAAAGTTTTAGTAAGGTCAGAAGAAATTTAATTGAAGGAATGAGTTTATTTCTTCTTTCCTACAGGGGTATTATGTTCTTTTGCTATAGCAAATCGCTGGTTAAAACGACCAAGGCAAAACAAAATGGTTTTTAAATTATAGATCAAAGAGCGGGACATTTCTGGAAGCCCATCATGGCTCGGTGCCGCCGGGCACATCTTGGTGAGCGGAGGAAAAGCCTGGAGGAGAAAGTCCTTGGGTCTGCAGCTCCGGGTGGGAAGTTTCAGGGCTGGGGGGGGGGGGGCGGGGAGAAGCTTTCCAAGCCATCGCTCACGCCTGTAGGAACCAGACTTTGCAGGCAGCAAATGCCGCTTTCTGCGCTGCGGTTTTGGGGAGTCCACCCCGCACCAAAGCCGGCTGCTGCCGGGAGAGCTGTGCACCAAACGCGTTCTCCTTTCTTTTGCAAGATACGTGCTGTCGAGTAAAACCGGCAAGGATTCCCTGGAAAACCCGAGCTGATATCTATTGGTGCCAAACATATTTGTAGAAACATCAAAAAAAAGCCCCCCTCCACCCCCCACCCCCTGCCTGCTAGGGCATAGCAGTAGCTTCTAGCGAATATTTACTCTGCCCGTCCGCGTTTAACGTATCTGCGGTGCCAGCTGCCTGCAGCCCTGCCGTCCTTTGAATGCCGCGCTGCAAAAAAGTGTTTGCTCCAGCACAACAGATAAAATGTTTTTCTTTGAGTGCATCCCTTGAATTATTTCCATGCTAATGAAGACCCTGGCGAGGTGCTTCCAAACCAGAGCCTCCGGACAGCGACAGCATCCTGGGGAGCAGAGCTGGGAGATTTCTGGTTTCTGCGCTCCCCCAGCCATCCCAGCTCCACGCTGCCTGGCAGGAGGAAAATCAGCGCCTGGCTAGTGCTGGAACCTGGGGCTCATTTTGGCTCATCAGTGCCAGGGGTTCCCCAGCTCAGGAGGGTGCAGCAGGTACCCCAGCATCCCTGCCGGGGGTCCGACAGCCCAACCCTCAGCCCTGGGATCCCCTCCACAGACTTCAGCACCCAAACAGGACCGGGGAGGCCCCACCTGTGGAAATCCCACTCCCTGGCACCGGGGTCAGCCCTGCACCGCGTTTCGGCCAGAGCATCACCTGCTCCCGCCGGTGGGGGACAAGGGGCAGCCGGGGGAGCGCTGGCCCCGAGCCCTGCCCAAGGTCGGGCTCCTGCTCATACATTTTTAACGGAACCCGCAGCTGAGGTTACAGCACCAGCCTTTGAAATCGCCGCGTAATTTTGCAGTGAGGCTCCAGCTTTGCCCGCCAGCACCTTCCCCCCGAGGCCACAGCCCAGCAAAGCTCCTCAGCCCCATTCCCTGCCCAGGCCCCTTCCAGCCCCCGATTGCAACCCCCAGCTCACTGCCCGGTGATCCATCCCCACGGGAGACCCCGGGCCCCCACAGCCTGACCTCTCCCAGGGTGGGAATGCACTGCTCCCCTGCAGGCGTGGGGGCTCGGTGCCCCCCTGGCGCTGCCAGCCCGGCACAGCCCCCCCAGTGCCAGCCAGGGCGCCCACCCACCCACGCCCTTGCAGCACCGACACCAAGGGCAGGAGGCATTGACATTCCCGTTGGGTCCGCGCAGAGCAAAAGTAAACTTAACGACGTTATCCACTGATCTGGTAATTAATACCCTGGATGCTTTTTATTGGAACGAACGAGGGCCAGGACATGCCAGGGGTTTTAATGAAGGGCCGTGGGGGAGAGGCGCAGCCCCCTGTTTCCCCTGGAAGGGGCTGTGCTGGGGGGGGCTGGGGGCTGCGTGGGGTGCCTTGTGCCCCATGTCAGGTGCCTCTGGGGTGGTCCCAGCCTCGCCCCCACCTCACCAGCCCCTGCAACCTGCTCTCTCTGCCCAGGCGCTACAGCTAAGCGCCGCAGCAGACCCCACTGGGTCTTTTTTTTAAATGAGATACTTTTAAGATCTTTAAATATTAGACGAGAAGTGTTTTCCCAGGCTGTCACTGTGCCGCGCTCCACTGTGCCCATCAGGGGCAGGGAGCGGGCAGGAACCTGCTGCCCGACAGCGCCGGGGACACCGGGACCATCTCACTCCAAAACTGCTGTATCTTTAGTTGATCCCACTGCTATTTTTAATACAGATGCCTTATTGAGATTCAAATGAATGTTTCAAATCCTCGCTCCTTTGCATAATTCTTTTTAATTAACACTTCAAAGGTTTGAACACAAGATCCATGCTATTTCCCTAACGAAGTTGACTGAACCTCCTTTCCCCCAAAGCTCCCCTGCCACATTTCCGAGGGCTAAAGCTGGGGACGGGTCTGTCCCCTGTGTCCCCTGCGTGGGGGGATGACGGCGTTTGGGATCGGGCTCTGCAGAAATGGGAGCTAAGGGACCAGAGGGGGTTGACGGCTGCAGCACTGGGGAGGGGCTGCTGTGCCATCACCCATCACCCACCGCCCTGGCCAGCTTGGCACATGGCGGGCGGCAAAACAGCCCGAGCTTGGCACAGAAATGTGGCATTTGAAGTGGATGCGGTCCAGGTCACCACTCCTTCACACCCTGCCCCAGCTGCACCTCTAACACAGCCGTGCCCCCCGAGGTCAAACAAAACCTCCCCGAAAAGGAGCATCCCGTCTCCACTGCGGTCACATTTTCAACCTTCTCAGCACCCAAAAGGCTCAGAGGCACCCTTCTTCCTTCTGAAATGGTACTTTAAAAATAAACCCTGAAATTGTCACACAGTTGCAGTCACTAGTAAAAGCTGGAGCTTTTCCCCAGCTATGCCAAGAGCAGGGAACGATGCAAAGCCCCAAGGTTATAACACAGACACAGGAGAGAAGGAACAAGGCCAGGTCCCTGTCCCACCTTCCCCCCATCCCTGTACCCACAGGGTCCCCCTGTCCTAGCAGGAGCTGCCTCGCTTTGCAGCACCGGGACCCTGAAAGCACCGTTGGTGCAACAAATGGGAAAATGAGCTGCAGTTTTAATTCCTGCAAGTGAAGAAATGATTAGACACAACAAAATTGTATAATTAGTGGGATTTAATAAGAGACTGTCCCAGACATGCCAAAGAAGTAGGCCTTTGTTCAGCTACAAAAGACGTTAATTTGCAAATACTCTTAATATTCATTTTTTGTTATTTAGACTGATATTTTGAAAGTCTCCGATAAAATGAGAAATCTGGACTAAGCATTCCAGTTGCATTTCCAAGCACAGGAATCCAGCTTTGATGTTCCCCTTGATAACATCTTTTTAGAGCTTTGACTGCATCAAATTAAATTCTGATTACCCTGATAGTGCAATACAGCTTCCAAATGTATTCAGGTGACTTTTTGTTCTGGAAGGAAATTAGCCATTTTGACAAGGACACTTGTTAGGCAGCAAAGAGATGGGGAGGAAACAGCTTTGCCAGGGAAGCAGCACGTTCCCGGCCCCGATTTCAGCCCTGGGGCTGCTGGGCTGGGATGCCCCTTCGAGCCAGGCTCGCTGGCACTGGGGCTGCAGGGGGGAGGGGACATGGGCAGCCCCTCCAAAGCACAGTTGCACCTTTGGTGGCCCACAGGGCTCCCAGCACCGAGCAGAGTCCAGGTACATCCACCCCATCCGGAGGGGACATCCCAGAGGGACGTGCCCTTGGGCGGCAGATCCTGTGGGAGCATGGACCACGGGTGGCCACAGGATGTGAGGTTAGAGCAGGGTGGCCACATCCATGCAGAGATGTCACCTCGGGTCTCTGTGGGGGCACAGACAATTTCATGTCCCGCCGCTGGATTAAACACATCCCTAAAGCACCCATCCAGCTCCTGGCACGAGCCAAGCATCCCAGGGGGATGAGGTCCCTAGCACGGATGACGAAGAATGTTCTACCCGTCACCTCTTCCGAGCCACCCGTGATGCCAAGGAGGAGGCAGGGATGCCTGTGCCACCCTCACCCTGTCCATCTGCATGCAGCAGTGCCCAGGCTCCGCTCCTTGGCTGGATGCTAGGATGAAAATAAAGTACAAATATTATTGTTGGCAGAGATTACCTGCTCCCCCACTGTGATTTAGGCATCTTTAAACTTCATGTTTTATTAATCCTCACCATACAAATAACAGCACTGAAATGGGATGTCTGCAAACAAAGGCATGCGCTACAGTGTTATCGCTCTGAGATACCAGGGCTTGGGCACTCGATTGCAAATGTGGACATTAATGAATTATATAATAGAACTAAACAAAAAATGGAGCTGGAGTCACCCACCCTGAGCAGGGATGCAGTGCTCATGGCCTTTGCCTCCTCCCTGGGCAGCCCAGCCCCTGGGAAGAGCATCTTTGATGGAAAACTCGCTTTGGCTGGATAAAGCCTCTTGTCCCCCAAACCCATTTTTCCCATGTACATCTCCCTCAGGGAGCGTTGGCTGCAAAAGGGGACTTGCTTGGGGGGGGGACGACAGCTCGACATGCCACTGGAGTGGTCCTCCCCCTCGGGCTGCAGAGCCGGGACCAGTGGAGCAGAGGGTCACAAACCTCCTTGAAGCAGCTGGCCAGGGCCAGGGCCGAGCCATGCCAGCGGGATCGCACACGGGAGCCACTGCCCAGCCCCCCACGCCAGAGCTGTGTGGCTGGGAGAAGATCCCAGTCTCCGGCGCTGCCCACCAGCAGCATCTTGGGACCCGACGTGAGCGAGCAGCAGCACCTTTGGAAGTGAAGGGCAGGGAAAGTAATGACTTCATCAGCTCCCTGCCCAGCACCGATGCTGGGCTGAGTCCCAATGGACCTTCCCGTGTCCATAGGTTTCACAAGCAAAGCTCAAATAAATTATTCTCCCTCCAGCCACTGGAGGACGGGGTGACTCAGGGACCCAGCTACGATGGGAGACCCTGAGACCCTGGAATGCACAGGGCCAAGGAGCAGAGGGGGATACAGAAAGTCTCAAGTTACTTGTTTTTGACAGCAACTTACACACTTTGGAAAAATAAATCAGCAGGCTAGCACGGACCACGTTACAGCTCCGCAGGATGGCTGCACGGCCAGTTTTCACACTGTTCTTATCAATCACCTGTAATTTTCTTGGGACCTCACTCTGGAACCAACCCGTCACCTGCAAACCTCACCAGCTATTCAGAAAGAGTTAAAAGCTTTCAGGTAATCCCAGTAATGGAGAACGTTAAGCCTAGGAAAACAAGAAGCCAGGTAGCAAGGAAAAAAAAAAAAGCATCTCAGTTTTTTTCCTGTATCTTAAGACAGATGGCAACACTGGGAAAGCTCTGCCTTTCCGTAAAGGATCTACAGCCCAGGGGAGCATTAAAACACGGCAGGAGAGATGGATGTTTCGCGGCTGTATGGGGTGCTGCTGTGCTGGGCCATGGGCAGTCAGGGCAATTCCCCATGAAGAGATGCTGTGCCATGGAAGGAGCACCCAGCCCTGGAGCAAATTCCCCCAGTCCTGCTCCATGGGGGACACCATAACCCCACGGTGCTCAGAGCATCTGTACAGGCACGTGTGGTGGGAACACAGGGGAAGAGGGGCAGGAGGCTGGGGGGCAGCGTGGCTTACCCAGACCCACACATGGGGCAGGCACCAAGCACAGCTCTCCCCCGGGACTGATCTGCAGCGATGGCCATTTCCCTGGGCTCTGAAGGGCTGCACTGGGTCAGCTGGAAGGGATGAGGGTGACCCAGCTGCTGTCTCTGCACCTGTAAAATTAAGGTGACATCACTCAAACGAGTGGGTGCCAGTCTCAAAGCGAGGGGAGAGGGGTCTGGCGCACACGCTGTGACACTGGGGGCGTTCTGGATGCACCAAAGGAGGGACTGGGGAGACTAAGAGGGAAAATCATCATGGATTAATGAATAGCACCACCCCCCCGCAGCCTGGGAGGTACCTGACAGCAGCGAGCCGGGGGAGCTGCCCCAGGAGTGGGTGTCTGGTCAGGCTGTCACCTCCAGCACAGGGGTGCAGAAAAGTAAAGACCATGTGCCAGCTCCCCGGGCACCTCATCGGCTGTTTGCAAACCCTGCTCTTGGCAGGGCCCAAGCGCTTATGGCTCCAGGTCACTGCTGGGGATCAGGGCATGGGGGGACTTGCCAAAGCCCCATATTTGAGCTGTGAAGGGAAAGCCCCCCCTTGCCCCCCAGCCGTTGCCATCTCATCATGGCTCGTGCACTGCAAAACACCCTTAACACGCCCCCAGCAGCCCCGGGGTGCCCGACTTCAGCCACAGAGTTTATTGTTTAGTAACGAGCTCACCACACCAGCAAGCCAGGACAGGGGTGGATGGTACATGAATACATATCTGTAGTAGTTACACAGACTGAGATTTGTACAGCTTTTGTACAGAGGAAGAAATAAAATGAATCAAATAACAAAATAGACATTAGCAGTCAAACCTTTTTTTTTTTTTTTTTTTATATCATACTAACAAAATCTGATAGCCAAAAAATGACTAAGCTACAAAATTGTAATACATACTGTACGGGTAAAAGGTTATCATCCATTTATACATCTAGTATCATCTTTATTCTGGTAACTTACATGAGGCCTATAGGATCTTAGTGTATTAATAACTCCCTACGAGATAGTGCTGAGCTGCTAAAGCTGCCGAACAACGGAGTACTGGAATTTCTGTTAAGACTTTTACAGTGTTACTTTGCATCGTTTTGTTTTAATGAAACCCTCATGCATTTGGTACTGGCAAGCCAGAGGAACCGCTGGTGCTGGGGGTAGGCAAGAGCTGGAAAGCCTTGGCTGGCAACGTGGCAGCTGTCGTTTGGTCCGGCACCGGCACCACGCTGCCCCTTGCTCCAGCTCTCTGGCTGCTGTAGGAGGGATAAAGCTGAAATCACCAAATCAACACCGATTCCTGTCCCTTTGGTCTAGAGGGTTAGAGAAGAACTCGCTGAACATGGAGCAGTCTCCATTTCAAAGACTTTCTTCACTGGATAACGTCTCAGCTTTCAGCAGAAAAGCATCACTAACCGTTGGGATAACACAGCTGGCCGGGAGGGCCAGTCTCACAACAGGGGTGCTGGTCCTTCCCTTGGTGCCGAGGGATCCAGCAGTGGGATCTCCTGCTCCCCGCCCTGCACCCTGCTCCGAAGCGTGATGCTCAGGGCTCAGCTCCAGATGCAAAAGCAGCATGGCACGCACAAGCTGGGAGAGGGGCTGGGCAGAACACAGCCCCCCCTGTACCAGCTCCCGGGGATCGAGATAAAAGCAAGGCTGAAGCCGAAGGGGAAGAGAAGGCACAAACAGGAACCAGCCCCTGACCGACAACAGGAGATGGGTGCATCAGTGCTCCAATGCCCTTGGAAAATCTCCCCCCAAGAACCAAGCCAGTAAGACCAAATATCGTGAAATACTTTATACACCACCACATAGGCAAAAATAGCACTTAAAACTTACAAATAAATAGAGGGGCTGGGGAATCTCCTCCTTGTCCTTTCCAAGTTTGTCCCTAGTTTGGTCCCGTACAACCTCAGAAGGGCAGGCAGTGGGAAGTGCCCTTGGGAAGCCTGTGCCAATTTCAGAGAGGGAGGACACAGTTGGTGTCCAAACGCCTCCTGGCCACTGCATACAGCGTTGAGCTGAAACCCAGATGACACACGTGATAGCACGTCCTGTTGACACTGTTGGTCCTGTTTGGGGAGCAGCTCCCACGGACCTGCACACCAACAGCGGTGGGGACACAGGGGACCTGGCTTTGCCTTGCTGCCCCTTTTGGTACAGCCCCGCAACACGAAGACCACACAGCCTCCACAGAAAGCCAAGAAGTGCCATCAGCTCCTGGCTGATCCTTAGGGACCAGCACAGCTATTTACAGCCAAAGATGACCATCAGCACTAACTTCAAACCTGCTCTGACGCATCGGCTGCTGTTCTGCATTGTCACCTGAGCTGACTGGGAAGACCACAGGTCTGAGCTGCTCACAGGGGATGGTCCCTGGAAGGAGCCAGGAGCCAGAGACTCCTCCACCCCAAACCACTGCACCCTGACAACTTTGGGTCTGATTGAAGGAACCATATACATGGTCCCCATAACCACTCCTGAGGAATCCTACCCTGTGCCAAGCCAAAGGTTCATCAGGGGAGGTGGAAAAGGCAGGTATTTTTCCTCTGCAGATGAAGGCAGCTGGTCACCAGTCACTAGAAGAATCATCAGGGAAAATAAGTTACAAACCAGAATGGACTCTCCCACCTGCAGGCGCCCGGGCAGCCCTGGGCTTGGGAACAGGTGACACTGGAAGACGACCCCTACTAAAGGAGCAGGAGCTGCAGGCATGACTTCAGAGACCATCCAGCCAACAGGAGCACTTTGGGAAACAACAGCCCTAAATCCTTAAAACCAGCAGCTCCCAGCGATGTGTACACAGTTGCAGGCTGTAACAATGGACACTGATTCTGGGATTTTCCTAAATCACCAAAGAGACGAATAAGCCAACCAGGAGGATTTTGGAGTCTACCACTACGATTCCCTGGGAAAGTCCCACCAGAGCTAGGTATAGATGCGGCAATCTTCCTGGTGATTAGTAAGAGCTGAAGCACTTCTACAAGGCAGGATGGGATCCCACTTGAATTATTTCCAGCCAATTCAATCCCAAGCTCTGCCTGCCCCTGCCGTGCCCCAGATTTAAGCTGTGTTTTCTGACCTGCTTCGCTCCCCTGAAGTCGCCTTCCCTTCTCACCTTCCCTCGGAATGGAGGCAGATCACCAACTCTGCAGCAAGTGAGCAGGGCCCAGTGTTGTATCACAGGCCCAGGTCCATCAGCATCCTCCTTACGGCAGAATTGGAGCCACGGAGCCCAAGTCTTTCCCAGGTTGCTTCTGCCTGCCCATCCTTCAAGGAAGCAGGAGTCTGGCAACCCACTAAGAAGTAGCAACACAACTTTGTAGGAAATCAGGGCAAAAAGCAACAAAGCTGACACACTGTGACGTTCATCTGCCTGTGGTATGGCTCAGATCTCCTCCCTCAGTGGTCTCTTCTGTCTTGTTCTCTTTCATAGGTGCCCCATCATAACAAAGAGCTTCTGAAGACTGGAGGAGCTGGGTACAAACTAGAGGAAGCCTGGTAAAAATATTGCTGTGATAGTGAACAGTGAACCTGAACTGGACTCTCACACCCCTTTAAGAGCATATTATCCCCTTCCTCCACCCTACTGTCCCTTGGGAGCTGTGGGGCAAAGTTCAAGAGAAGAGGAAAGCCTTCAGAAGGAGGAATAAGACCCTTGCCTGGGCCTGCACTGCTGTGTACAGACACAAGAGCTGCATGTGCTCCAGTCTTGAATTCCTTCTGCTCCAAATGCTTGTACTCAGGTCACGCACAGAGGATTGCTGTACCCATCAAATACAGCCAGCCACTACTGCATGAATGCTTACAGCAGCATCTTAACCTCCTCCATTCCTGGTGGCAGGGGACAGGCACCATACTGAAGAGCCAAAGGCGGCTCCAGAGAATGGCCAGGTAATCCCCGATTAGCTGTTAAACAGGCAAGGAGGGAACCATCTCCTCAAGGCATCTGCCCTACACTGACTGCAGCCAGCACAGAGCTCTCAGGCCAGCGATGCTGAGATCTAGCTGTCTGCGCTGTCCTGTGCTCAAAAAAGACCCAATAAACCAGACCTGGGTGAGGGGCAGCAGGCCGGGCAGCCTGGCCGTGGCCCAGGGCATCGGCAGGCCTGCTCAGCGACCTCTCTGCAGCAAGAAAGGCCAACCACACCTGAGCAAGGTGTGTCTGTCCTCAAACTCAGAGCCACCACAGCTCTTTCCCCAAACAGCAGTGGGTGAGAAACGAAATAAATACCCCTCTGCAATCAGATTACTTCCCACAACATGCTATGATACAAGTGCAGGTTCTGTGCTCTAGAACAGCAATGTCTTCTACAAGGCGAGAAGGGAAACGTGTCCCCACACCCTGCCTTTTTTCAGCCCACGCATGCCAGCACGAACAGTCAGCCCAGCAGGTTTCACTCGCTTGCGCAGGTCTTCGGGACAGCAGGGTGGGTGGAAGGGACAGACCATGTGGGAAGCGTGCAGCCTCTGGGCACGCACTTTGGAGCTGAACACCACAAGCAAATCCCTTGGCAGCTCCTGCGGGGTTACTGGGACTCGCTGACACTTTGGCCACTGTTTGGGGCAGCTGTTACCCAGACCACGTCAGCTGGTGGGACAAGGGCAGCTCAAGCAATACAGATTCCACAGTCAAAACCAATACAAGTAAGAAACCAAACCCAAAGAGATCTTTCTGCTCCCTCCTGGAACAATGGCTGTCTTGGAAAACTGGACTCCAGGATTGTCCTGATTACATCCGTTAGTATATTATAAACATTGTCCTGCTTTAAGGTGAAAATACTGTGTCTGGTCTTTTGGAGGTGCTAAAGCCAGATGTGGTATCGTTTTTCCTGACTGTGCACAAGGAGCTGATACTGGCGTGAAATGATCCTCTTCACCTCTTCTCTATCAGAGCTTTTCCTGGAAGAAAACAGACCTTGTGAGGCAAAATGAGGGCAAGCACAGAGGTCTTTCTACAGAAGAAGAAACAGAGGCACAGAGAAGAATGCCACCAGGCCTGCTATGTCCTGACCTATTGATCTGCCCAGATCTGCCTCTTCCTCAGGCCGGCCATCCTGCCTGCAAGGAGATGAAGTCTGAGGCTACGGGTCTTGCCCTACATGATGAAAACCATGGGAGAGCAGGACAGTCTGTGCTACAAATGCCACCCAAGTAAAGGGGACAGAAGAGATCTGAGACCAAGCAGGTTCTAGCTGAGACTGCTGGGAGAAAAGTGATACAGGCACCGACACAGGAGACTGAGGGGAAGCCCCTTTCCCGCTGCTTCTCCCAGAGCAAGCACCCATTAGCACCTCAGTGTGTATCTCACTAGCACCTTCCTGCTGGCTTCAAGCGGTTTTAATGGTAAGGGGAGGATCCCCCCACACTGGGGAACTGGGCACAAAGCCCCTTGCTTTGCTGTGGGAATGACGGAGTCAAGCTTTGCTGGCAGAACTGCTTCCAGCCCTGAGCTATCCCCAGCACAGCAGGCAAGAAATCACAGAAAGCAATCACTGTTTTTAAACAGCGTTCAGCTTGTAACTTACCTCTTGCTTGTGGGATTTCTCCTGCTGGTGAATCCCGTTAGCAGAACCAGAATTTCCAACAGTCTGCAATGGAGAACGGACAATACTTACTCAAGAGGGACACAGAGCCTAGTGGTTTTGCCTACAAGTGCTGAAATCTGCCAAGACTGCAGTCTCCTTCCCTAGCAGCCCACTCCACACAAGGAAAGGAGAATGCAGAAATCCCACCCCGCTTCTGGCAAGAAGCTTCCTGCCCTCTGTGCCCTGGCCCAAACCCCACATGCCAGATTGTGTCTTTCCCAGCTATAAAATATCCCCCAAGTTTCTTATGGACACGGACCCGCTCTTCACTTCTGACTCTTAAATCCCAATAAACAAGCCAGGGGCAGCGTTAGCTGCAAAACACAGCACAGTGCACATCCCAGCAAGGAAAAGGACATTTGCCATTCCTCATTTCCCATCTCTGGGGATAAGTCTGGCAGCCAGGATAGGCGGTTCTATCTTTAGAAAACTTAAGAACTTTTAAACATTTATAATGTTTCTTTAGCAGGGATAACACGGAGCCCTTCAGATTCAAAATGACAGTACAACCAGCACAAGCAGAAGAAACCTGCAGCCTAAAGTCACAGCGTGCCAGATGTCAGTTGCTTGGGTCTTGGTAATCAGATTTTGGCGAGTTGCAGATGACAGCAAAACCAGACATTATGGGGAGACAAGACTGCAAGGTTTAAACCCCATCATCAGAGGAGTCCCAGCTACCCAGCTTCCATTCTTACCATCACCAGAAAGGTGCATCACCAACCCTAGTACAGAGGTTTAGTCTGGGCAGGAAAGACAGGCAGAGATTCAAACAGAGCTCTGCTTTGAGAGCCTGAACTCTTTGCCAGGTAGCGGTACCTGCGCGGACGGTAAGAGTGCTGCTGTAGTGACTCACCTTTGGGTCTGCACCCACTACCACGGGTGATTCAGGCCTTGCACAAGGCAACATATCCTACCCTGGCCGCAGCACATCCAATCTGTGCACTAAGCAGCTACCAGATACCAGGAATTAGGTTTGAAATTTGGTCTCAGTACGTGGTCATTATAACGAACAAAGTGGTGCTATTCGCTTGAAATTAAAATAAAAACGCTCCTGGAGCAATCGCTACAAATTTTCCAGCAAAAGGCTTGAGTGCCAAAACCCTTGTCATTTCTGGTAAAGCTGCAGGATCAGGGTCTCCCAAGACATGGAGAAGGCAAAGATCCTCTTCCTCTATTACAGGACAAATACTTCGCAGCTGCAGGCATGGAAACAGCATGGCAGCAATTACTCGACAATGAGATGAAGACACAGTGCCATTATGCTCCCCCAGCTCCTGCACCTCCTTGTTTAACAGCAGGGCCAGCCATGCACATCAAGGACTGCAGAGTGTGGTGGCTGATGAAGCCGGGGAAGGGAAAGCAGCAGCAGCTTGTGGTAATTAGAGATTTCCTTCCTGAGCATTCTGCAGAGTGAAGGCTTTACAGACAAAGGGAGAGAGATGCCAAGGCAGATCCCTGGGCAACAGCTGCTGCTCTCAGAGAGGAGATGGGGGGTCAGAAGGTAGTGCAGAATGGGTTACAGTGGAAATGCGGCTTGTAGGGAAGAATCATCAATTCCCTAACTATCGCACCAGAATGTCTTTAGGCCAGCAATGTCCTTTGGCTCAGCCCGAAAGCCCCTAGTTAACAACTCCCTTTCACGAGGGGAAGGAAGAACAGATATCATACCACAACTAGGGAGCTTTGATCCAGACTTCCTTGTAACTAGGCACTTTAGCAATCTGACATCAATAGAAGTTTGAAGCCTGGCTTCCTGCAATAATCCTCTGTCTCTTAGTACCATGGTTTGTCGTTGAAGGCATAATGCTATCTTGTCGTATCTCTAAGATTTCTTAAGCATGAAGGTATCAAAGTAATACCAGGGACAGATTAGCTGACCTCATATGATCCATTCCGACTCACTTTATATAAGATTAGTTATTTTCTACAGTTGGGGAAGGAATAATCACCACCTGCACCACCTCTGGAGACAGGAATGCGAAGGGGAAGATTTCCTGTTCTCAAGGGACTTAGCATTAAAGCAAACAGAATAACTTTCCCCACCCCTCCCATAGCTTCCAACAGATGAGGTTGTCATGATGCATTTTGACACGCAGCAATTACAGCAGAAGCTAAAGTCACTCTGGAGGTACTGACAGGATTATAGCACATCTTGGACTGCCACAAACTTGTCATCATGACTACAGCTGTCCTGCCTGGAGCTGGCAGACGGCTGCTGCTGCTGCACTGCGGGATACAAAAAGACTTGTCTGCAACATACAGATGCTCAGCTGAGCGAGCAGAGCTTTCAAGGCTGCAGTTTTTACCATGCACCCTCCTCTATACTGCCTCCTGCAAGTACTGCTGCAATGCAAACAGCCATTCGGTGTACCTGCAGACTGTGCAGAAGACAGCGTGATGGGACGAGAAGACTTGATACCCCCCAGATTATCTACCACAACATATCTACACTTGCATCAGGGAAAGCAAGCTCTCTGCCCGTTCTCCGTGTCTAGTGGCTTGTTCTGTACTATCCTAAGGTCTCTGCTTGACTCTGAATGGTAGCTCGTTACTGCAAGAGAAAGATGTTTTTCAGCTAAGAATTTAAATGAGCAAGTATGAGAGGAGCACTGGTGCACCCGGGCTCTCAAAGCCATGACCTGGTTGCAGACACGAGAGGCAACACAAGCTAGAAGGGCAATAAAGGACACGAAGCACAAAGCTTGGCGCAAGGGGCAGGGCACTTCACAGGAGGAATCAGTCCTCCTGTGATACCTCTCTAGACACCACAGAGATGGAAAAAACAAAATGTGGAGAGTCAAGTTATTTGTAGCCTTCAATTTCACAAAGATACAAGGCAAACAACAGAAGCAGTTTTGCTTTTGTCAGAAGAAACAAAGCAAGAGCAAAGGAAGTTGGGAAGAGAAGACAATAACTGGAATAGGAACAATCATGGTCCATCAGCAAACCCAGATCAGATACCAGCTCCTGGAGACATCTCTGTAAGAGAAAGGGAAAACGTTTTCCCAGGGTCACCTCCAAAGTTTCTGCTTATAGACTGCAAGGAAATAAACCTTTTGAAGAACAGGGATGGCAGAAACCCTCAGCTTTCATATTATAAAGGGCTTGTACCACAAGGATACGTGGCTACACATCATTGTACACGTAAAGAACAGTTGTTCACACTGCAACCTTCCCCAAAACACCACATTTAGCCACCATTCTTGCGAAGCACAGAAGGATCTGTAATTACCAACTAGCATGGCTTTTCTTAGTTTAAAGCTCCATTTGACAGAACAAAGTCTTGCCAGGCTGTTTCTAGCAGAAAGGAAGGGAGCCAGCTGACTGCATCACCTCCCGACGGCACAGGGCAAGATCGGAGGAGATTGCTCAAGACAGTTGATCACCGAGGGCTGAGTGACCCAAGAAGTGACTGCTGATGCTGTACCTGTGTTTTCTCAGAAGACAGCCTCATTGCTTCCATGAGCTTTTCCATCTGGTGGCCCTGCTCCAGCGCATTGCGCAGCACATCCTCCGTGCTGACAAGCCGATGCTGCAGCCGGATCACTTCTGACTCTGATGAGGGATCAATCAGGGAATATCGCCGCTGATCCGTAACTGATTTTTCCTTGTCCTTATGCAGCAAAGGGAAAATAGAAGCATGTTAGATTAAAACGGGTAACTACAGAAACTAAGTAGAAATCCACAGTAACTCATGTAACTGTGTTTTGATTTCAACAGTAGATGGGGTCAGAGCACAACTCTGAAGGCAATCGTATCAAGTACAGCCAGCAGCAGCTCCAATTTGTTCCCAGCAGAGCTCAAATAAATTATTCACATTTCAACCACTGGAGGACACCGAAGTACACAGGAATTAGAGGACATTGCTAATTCCTAGATGAGAGAATGTGTAAACCAATGTGGGGTAGCTGACTGACCTTCAGTTTCTCCCACTAATTTTAGCCCTATTTAGCCATGGATCTAAAAGCTGTGGGAACAGAAAAACATTGGACAAGGACACCTGGACATTTTTGCTCTTTAATGAGGCACCACTAAGACAGGCCACAGCTCACAGGTGCCATCAAGAAAGTTCCCATCAGATGCTCAGCAGCCCCAAAGAAAGCAAGAAGACTTGGAGCAAGAGTGAAGGGCTAGGCCCTCCCACGAGCAGCTCAGAGCCCTCCAACCCACAGCCAGGAGGTGTTTTAGTGCCCTCACCAGCACAACCAGCTTCTCTCGAAGCCCCTTGATGTCATCTTTGAGCTTCTGTTCTTTCATCCGCCACTCAGCTTTGTGCACTTCCCGGCTAAGGTCCCGCTCTGGCCCAGGCGAGTGCCGGTTGGCCTCCAGTAGCAACGCCCTCAATTCATTCAGGCTCCTGGAAATAGCAGCGTGAAAAGGTGAAGACATTTCCAGAGCCCACACACCACTGGACTCCTGCTGTGCTCCCTCCCACCTTTGCTACAGATCCAAAGAAAGGCCAGCGAGCAAACCTCACCCAACTCTCACCAGTTTGGGGCCTTCAGACCTCCTGCCCTCCCCACTGTGCCAGCTTTAAGGAGCCTGGGACCTGCACAGGGCACCGTATTTCAGCGCAGGGCAGCAGCCAGCTTGGCTAGCTTGTCAATGACTTCATTCAGCACCTACATAGCACTGAGCTGTCTTGTAGCTCCTGGCAAGCAGTGAAAGGGCAGTCCCTTTGATAATTCACAGCCCAATTTTAACCAAATGCCCACATGAGTATCTCTAAAGAACGGGAAAGCTGGGGGCTGGACTTCAACAATTCACCCTCTAGATTTCTTTTGGTGGTAAGTTACAGCACCCTGAATGAACAGACACAGAGTCCCCTGCCTCCAGCTCCGTCCTTCAGACTGACCTTTCCTTCTTGAGTAGCTCCTGGCTAATCAGGACCAGTTGCCCTGAAGCATCGTGTGTTTTCTTGCTCAAGGCTTCCAGTTCACCTTCCAGCCTCTTCTTTTCTTTTAACACCAAATCAGCCTTCTTTTCTGCCATTTTGCATTTATTTTCCAAAGCTATGAGAGGCAGAGGATACAGGGGGGAAGAAAGGTCACTTAGTCCTTTACTTACATTTCTGCTTTTTGCCTTTCCCCAGTTCCCACTCCTAACAGAACAGACCTGGTTAGCTCTGAATCTAGCCCTGTTTAAGGGGATCTCTCTGAAACAACATGCCCATCTCAATTTACTTCTGCCTCTTTCAGCTTTTGACATTCAATGAGTCCAAATATTCCTAGGGTACAAATATCTTCTGCAGTGTTTGTGTTCAACTCCTGAAAAGAGACTGAAACCCCTGAATGAATTTTACCAACAATATCCATTAAAAGACAGGCAGTGTCACATTTTACACCAGACCATTTCAGCACCTGGGCCCTTGTTCACCACCAGTACAGAGGACGAGCAGGGAAACACCTGGTTCCTACCAGCATTGGATTACGGAAACTTACCACTTACTTGGGCCCTTAGAGTTTCAGTCTGGGACACGAGTGATGACACCTCTTTGTCTCTTTTACTCAGCTTGTCTTGGAGGTCTGTGGGAGAATGAAAAGACAAGAAAAAGATGAGAAGCTCGGAAAATGTTTTGTGCAAATCAGGAAGGTATAGAGTGTATGGCACAGGTCAGGGTGTGACAGGGGCATGGTGGTGGCACCCCACAATGGCAGAGAAACAACAGGAGACAGACAGTAGGTGTTTCTCACTGCACCTCCCCACCATCCAGGCATTAGGAGACAGGATATGCAGCTGGGAAGCCATATCAGCCAGGCTTCAGAAAGCAGCCGCAAGGAAGCGGTGGGTAAAGAAGACAGAATAAAATGTTAATAGAAATATAGAAAGGAACTTTCAGCATGATTAGTGAGGTAGGTGTTGATCTCTTTTCCCAGGTAACAAGTAATAGGACAAAAGGAAATGGCCTCAAGTTGCACTAGGGAAGCTTTAGACTGGATATCAGGAAAAATCTCATCTGATAACTGAATTGCCTGATAACTGAAAGGGTTATCAAGCACTGGAACAGGCTGCCCAAGGAAATGGTTAAGCCACCATCTTTGGAGGTATTAGAAGAAATGTAAGGTGGTGCTTAAGGACCTGCTTTAGTGGTGGACTTTGTAGTCTTAGGTTAATACTTGGACTCAATGATCTTAAAGGTCTTTTCTAACCTAAATGATCCTACGATTCTATTTCTTTGTGTTACCTCCTACATTGGGAGGCAGAGACAGTTTTTAAAAACATTTTCTGGAAGTGATGCGTTTCCACACTCAGAGCTGTGGACGTGAAGTATGATGCTTTTGTGGCTCAAGTCCAAACTGTTGGGTTTAGTACATCTACATATGGCTTATTCAGTGTGGAAACAACACACACATGGACTGAGTGGTCATTTTAAGAGCAGTGGCTGCTGAACCTAGTTACTCTGCCCTCACTAGGCAAGAATACCTGCCAATCGGCATACAATTTGGTATAGCATATATGTAATCTTGTATCTGTGAAGACAGTGACGAGGTCAACTGACATTGCCTAGCTAGCATTGAGGGCAGATAGAAATGGACAAAACACTTATGTCTGGATCCACAAACAGCTGGACAGACACTCAAACTAAACAAAATTTCTATTAACTGAAGTTTAAGCCAGTAAAATCCCCAGTAACCTCCGTTTAGTTTGCTGCATCCTCAGGTGGACTTTAACAAGGGCTTTGCAGAGAACAGACTCCTCAGAAGCAAATAACTGAGAAAAAGATATGCTGTCATAAGCCAAATGGCACTTGAAAAGAGAAGTGACAAGTTAGTTCTTTAGAGATCACCTTTGTGATCTACACTGATAATGTTTTCTGCTAAAAAACACCCCAACCCTAAGGAAAAATGAAGAAATATGACCCTCCTGGGAATGAGCAAGGGAAGATGTCATCTGGAAGCACCTTGGGTGTCTTGCAACAGCCCCAAATCTTTCACAGACCCCAAAAGCACATGCCACGCACAGCAATGTGGTAGGACATTGCCCCTAACAGAGACTACCTGGGCCATCCAGCTCCAGCCTTGCCAGCTCTGCTGTTGCTCAGCCCAGGGGTTACTGCTCACCCTCTTTGTCAAGAAGGCTGAGTGCAGTTCAATCCCAAAGCTACTTTACACAAAATTTCTGAGTGCACAAATTTTATGCTTTGTTAAAAGGATGGATTTGATTTATAGTAAGCTTAATTAATAAAAGTAACCCCCATTATTTTAAGCCATTAATATCTACCATTAGCAGTCCTCTCCTATGAACAAATTACATTTAATGTCTGGATTTCACCTGCTGTAAAAACCAGTGATGGGATGGAATTGTGCCCATCTCCCCAGACCTGGCTCCAACCTTCACCATCTACATGGGGATAGTGTGTAACACAGGTGAAAACATCCACCCTTGCATATGCTCAGCCACATTAGAAGATGAAAAAAAACCCAGACAACAAATGCCATCCAGCAAAATCTGAAAGTTTCCTAAGCCCCTTCCACACAGCCATCGCTGCAAGAGCAGAAAGTCAGAGAAAGGGAAGGCACCCAAGTCACTAGAACAGGGTGTTCCAAGAAAAAACCCAAGAAAATTCCATACCTTCCATAGTCTGCTTCATCTTTATCTTTTCTTCTGAAATATCATTAGTTTCAATCATCTGAAATAAATGTAAAATATGAGATGTAAACCAGCCCTTTACCCAAAGATTCAAAGCAAAGTTAACAACCACAAAAGCCCATCCAAACCAGAAGTGTATCCAGTACTCTGGTTACCACGTTTTACGTCCTTCCTGAGAAGGAAACAAAAGCTTTTGAAGAGTCACTTCTACAGCTGGGTACTGCTGAAAGCTAACTGGTACCATCGGAGAGCACCTGCACACAACAGGCACTGAGCACAACGGTGAGATTCGCTCTGGAGGGAAAAGAGATCAGGTTTTCCTGGGAAGCCCTTGTCCCGGCTTTCACATGCTCTGAGTTTGCACACAGATGGAAAAGCTGCTCTAATAATCATGGCAAACACTCAGGGGCAAAGGCTCTTCAGCATTCAGCTTGAGACCTATCACTCAACAAGTTCCTCACCTTCTGAAAATCTGTGTCCAAAGTTATAGAACCAGGAATAAAACACTGATAAAAGAATATTTATAAGAGAATGAATATATTAATACAAATATTAACAAGCAAATGCCGGTCCATATAGAGGATTCTGCCTTTTTCCCATTCTGTCTATACCACAACAGAGACCACCGAGCTCACGGCCAAGCTTTCCAGTGCAGAGGCCACAATTCAGCCCTTCAGTGGGACCTCAGCACATGCCCCAGGTCAGGCAGCTGCTGCTGAAAGCCCCACAGTCAGTCCCCAAGAGCTTCAGTGGCCCACAGGATTTGTCTAACAGAAGCAGGAGCACACCCAAAGGGGAAATACACTGCCTGATATACTTCTGGTGCGGGAAACCCCCCCCCCCCACTATTTAACTGCTTTTTGGAAGCACAGTTGTGGTTCTCACTTTAAAGGTCTAGGCAAGACTGTCACAGGACACATCTGTTTAAAATACTTGGATAGTCAATACTGCAGTCACATTAAATTAGCTAAGACATTTAAAAATAGAATTTGCACTGTGATACTCAAAGGCTTTCACCCATGCATTTCTTCCCACATTTTCCTGATTTTAATTGACACATAGTTAAAATAATTATTTCAAGACTCCCCAATTCTAATCCAATGTCAATATCCCCCAAAGGCTTCTCATTTAATCTAAAAGGCTCTGGAAAAGCCTCCAGCTTCTTCTTTTACAATCATTCCTGTTTGAGTATTTGCTATAACATGTGACATATTGTAATAACAACCTCCTTTTCCCAGGGTCCTGGCTGTACTTATTGTTCACAACTGTCTTTACCAGATGAAACCTGTTGGAGCAACCCCTGAAACACCATTAAAGCTGTGGATTCCTCCTTCAGCTCTTGCCTCTCCTGTCCAGTTCAGTGTGCCTTTTTGCAGGCAGGAAGCTCTGATTTGACCAAAAGTAATTCATGGGCTTAACTGTGCTGCCTAGAGGTGCAACTGGTCTCTATGGGGCTGTTCACCTGGGCAAATGAAACATAGGCATTACATTCACTTCATTGACACCTCAGCCTAGAACGGTGACTACGTTGCCAGCAACAGATTTCAAATGAGCATTCTTAAAATGTGTACATTTCATGGCTTATTTTCATTTTCTGCACCCCCACAGGGACAACTTGTAAGTTGGGGTTTTGCTCATTGCTCATGCAAAATCCATACACAAATAGGGGTTCAGCCTAGAGCCATGAGTAGCCATCTCACTCTAGTGCAAAGCCAGCCACATGACCCTGTGCCATGCACAAAGGCAGGATGGCATCCTGTTGCAAACAGTAAAAATAATGAGGATAACTTAAAAAGACAACGGCTGCAGAAAACAGACCTCTTCATATTATTACTGCTTTTATTCTGTTCTTCCCTGGGAGGCTCAGGACTAGTATGCAATCAGGCATTTTATTTCCCCAGCCTGGTGCCACCCTGACCTGTGCCAGCAGCTCTTCCACTATAACCCTCAGAGTCAACATACCTCTGTCTCCCACGTACATGCCGTGAAGCCTCCCCACTGCCTCTGCTGCATTGCTGGCACACACTGCCCACCCAACGCCACGAGCTCAGTCCCTGAGGCTCTCAAACCACGCTCCACGTGCTGAGCAAGCTATGTGCTCCATCTCAGCATGTGCAATGACTCTTCTTCCACTCTGCCCTCCACCCACCCCTAAAGGCCCTTGCTCAGTAACGCACTAAGGCTGCTGCAGCTCCTTGGAGGACAAGAGCTCTATTGTAGAAATGATGCTTTTTCAGCTATGAACGCTGCTTGCTCAGGATGAGAGCCCAGCCCTGACAAACCATGATAGCCCTATTCTGCTGCCACTGCACTCATGTGCCTTCAAGCCCAGATGGGGCCCACTTGCTTCTCCTGACTCTTATTTCTTCTAATTGTGCCACTGTACTGACTTTCAAAAGTGGGAAGACAGCATAGAGATGCCGTGCAGAAAAAGCACTATCAATGGGAGGTAAAAACATTCAGATACTCTGAGGCATAAAAGTCTCAGAAAACTGAACAAGGCAGCAGCTGAGGGCTACTCCAAGAACGTGTTACTAACAGCGATGATAAACAAGCAAAATGACCCAGAAGTCATACGTTTGCATGCTGAGAAGGATGCAGGGCCTCCATGGACTGTAGCTTGTTCTCTAAGACAAGCACTTTTTCCTGCAGTCTGTGGATCTCCTGTTTGCTCTGGGCTTCTGTTTTCTGTAACGTTTCATAGTCCAACATCTTCTTCTCAGCCAAAGAAATCTGCTCTTTCAGGAAAGCTATCGCTTGTGTCTGATCTTTATATTCACCATGAAGTTTCTCCAGTTCATGCACCCTCAGCTCAGCATCTCGACACTTGTCCTTCACATCCTGCAGCTCAAGAAGGTGCTGATTGCTTTTTGTTTCCAGTTGCATTTTCCAGTTGCTGTTGCTTTTTTCCACTTCATCCACAGCCTCCTGCAACTTCAGTTTCAGACTCTCTTTCTCCTTTATATGAACAGCCGTCTCAATGTCATGCTTTGCTTTCAGGTTTTCCAACTCAAGTTGGTGCTCCATCTTTATACTCTCCACCACTGCCTTGAGTTCCACGATCTCCTTGTGCTGAGTGTCAGGGCCTGTGTTCAGTGTGGCTTTCAGGTCCTCCAGAGACTTCTGGTGGTCAGAAGCTAACGTGTCCAACTTGGACTTCCAGTTGTCCATGAGCCCCATGTTCTCATTAGTGGCTTGCTGAACTTTATGCTTTAGGTCAACAATTTCCTGTGAGTACTTCTCATTGACTGATTTCAGCTTCTCCATCTCCTGCTGGTACTTCTTTAATGTCTTCTCATACTTCTCCTTTAGCTGGCTGCTCTCCTTCTGATGCTCCTTGTTGGCAGACAGCAGCTGATCTCGTAGCCGAAGAGCTTCTGACTGCAAGCCAAGGTTATGTTCTGGGGTCTCTGCTTGGTGAGAACTCCTGAGGCACTGCCGAAGCTCATCCACCTCACTGCGCCGGAGGCTCAGCTCCTCCTCCAGCTGCAGGATTCTGGACTTCTCTGCTACCGTCGTTAACTGCAACATGACAGAGAAGACAAAGTCAGTCCCCACCTCTCATCCTTGCATCCTTCCTTTTAGAAAGTGTGCTCCAGTGGAAGTAAATCCAAAGTACATTAGTCAGAGTTCAAATAAACAGGAAAATAATACCCAGCACCCTCCAATCTGAGTACAGTTTTGCACCAGGGTAACCATCACCGGTCACTCTAACAGTTATGTCTTTGTGCCAATTGCAATTTGTTTTTTCTCATATGAACCTCTCATATTCCACAGAAAAACACACGTCTTTGAAACAACCCTGGAAATTCGCTAGAGAGCAACAGGAGTTTATGAAAAAATAATGTCCTGAAAGGGCATTACATTTCCAGCCTAGGCATCTTGCCAGATGATGCACAGAGGAAATGTGACTACACATGCAGGAATATCACAAGCATTGAAACCAGCATCAAGCACATCGTGTTTCCTTTATTGCTCAGCAATCCTCAGCCTACAGACCTCTCTTCCGCATTGTAATTTGTTTACCCTGGTGTAAAAAGGAAAAGGGATTTTTACACATGAGTACTTGTTAGATTTTATTAGTAAAGTGAAAATAAGGTAGAAGGCTAGAGGATGCAAGACAATAAATCTGGCCACGGTTAACATTGAGCATAAGGGCTATGGATCAATGTCTTACAATCTGAATGCAACCGAACAGGGCTGAACAACCTGCTCGTCACAGGGAGTTCAGGGTACTGCAGCTATGGATGGAGAAGAAGAGATCTGACTAGATGAATCAGAAAAAAGCAGAAGACACAAGGAAACCAAGCCAAAACACAAGCGATCAATTCCATTTCACTTCAATTGCCATTTTCCCCACTAATCATCAGCCCAGGAGGCTGGGGGATTTTTATTTTAGATGGGCACGGGGGCATTCAAATCATTTAGCCCTTTTGGAGAACCTCACCTTTGTGTTTTCTACAGCTCTAAAAACCATTGGTGAGAAACAAGCTCACTGTAGCAAGTTTGCCCCTTCCCACACCACACCAGGATGAAAAAGCCCTTTCCACATCTGGCTGCTCTTAGGATCGGGTGTGCTGTTCACCTGGGCAGCCTGTCCTGTTGCAGGCATGGCCAAGGATCAGAGCTGGTCCACCTGCCCTCACCAGTATCTTCTGTTTCAGGTGGCAGCTCCCACAGCTGGAGGGGGGACAAAGGGAATGCTGATTGCAATGTTATTTCCCATTACAGCCTGGGAAAGCCTCAAGGCAGGATGAATTGTGCAGAGTGCAGATATTATTCTAGCATGTTAATTGAAAAATGAATTGTGAAGAGCTCATGTGTCAAATGGTGGCATGGGGCAGAGAAGCAAACTCAATCTGAGAAACAAGTCCCCACACATGAAGCAAAGCTAGAAATTATATCATACTACTATTTCCAGGAGAGAGAGCAAACAAAAACCAAACAAAACATCAGGGAAGCTTAAAACCAAGCCAAAATCAATTAACCCCACAAGACCCAAAAGAAAAAAACCCCAAAGCAAGGCATCATGAGCATCAACGCAGGGGGCAAGCGCGCTGTTCTGCAGGCAGGGCAAGTAGGGGTCGATTACCCTGGTGTCCTCTAATTCTCTGAGGAGTTTTTCAGCCTGTGCCTTCTCAAACAGCAGGCTCTGCTCGAGCTCCCGTATTCGGGCATGCTCCAACTGCGTCTGAGTCTGGTCACACATAGGGAAAAAACAGAATAGCGGAGATGGGAAAAGGGGGGTGGGAGAGAGAGAAAGAGAGGGAAAGAGAAGGCTGCAACATCATCTTCCGTGTACAAGACAAGGAAAGGCAGTTCACAACAGGAGGAGAATAAAGATCGAAACAAGCAGGAAAAATCCAACCAAACAGAAAATGGTCACTGCGGGATTTTACATGGTACTCATAGTGGCTATTCACAAGAAAATTGAACCTGTGATGGGAAAACGATCCTCTGCATTAGAAAGCTGCTTCAGTGTTTCCCTGCATCAAGACTATACAGAGGGCTTTTCCTAAAAAGCAAAGCTCCCACCACTGCAGACCACCAGCACAAGACCTTTGCACCACATGAGAAAATGCAAAGATCTTGCAATGATTCTCTGCATCTCTCCTCAAGAAGAATCACGAGGTAGACTGAAAAGAGTTCGAAGTTCCCATCTTCTTTTTGCTCCAGAGACAGCTTGAACACTGCACTAAGCAGGGGGGAGGGGAAAGCAGGTCATGCTGTACATAGCACGTTGCTAAAACCCAAAATACACTGCACAAAGCAAATCAGAGAAATTTAGATACCAAACCTGTTACGTAAATCAGCGCTTTAGGTTTGAATCAGGCTGCTATAAACTTCAAAGTGATTTTTGCACACTAAAACTCTAACAGCCTTGCACAAAAGAAAACAGAACCACCGTTTTATATTTGGGTTTTTTTGTTTTTTTTAGACAGATGGTTAAACTATGCACAAGGGAAGCATTGACTCGGGGCGTTGCTTCAGTGCCCATCACTTTTAAAGCAGAAATACCATATAGCTGCACTCGGTGGCAAACCTCAGGACTCCACAACAACCACTGTAATATCATGTAAAATTTCCCATAAATAATAAAAGAGGAGAGGAGACATGGGAAAATGCATGCAGACTCTGGCCTTCACATTTTTTTAGCTTACAAAACCAACATTTTCCTTGGAATTAGACCTCCTAGAAAACAAACAAATCTGATCAGAACCATTTTTTGCTACCCCCATTTTCTGCCCTTCATTTCCCACGTAATTAATTGCCTCCCCCTCCTTCTACTGGAACCAGTTTTATGGATTTTCTGCCCTTTCCTACAATAAAGGAAGTTTTGGTTAGTTATGTACAAGCAATGGAAACTGAAGTTTGTAAACATCCATGTTTTCTCTTATGACTTGAAAGACATCATTATACATATATTCATAGATGGTCATGGTCTCAACTGCCAGATATATTCAGACGGCTCCATATTTTATATTGTCTATTTGAGCCCTGAAGGGGGAAAACCCCCAAACATTATTAAGACCTCCAGATAATACTACTTAAGTGCAAAATTTGGCTGAACGCATCCTAATAAAAAAAAAAATAAAATAATAATAAAAAAAAAAAGAGACATTTGATGTTATGCCAAGTGGCTTCTCCTGCTCTCCGCAAAGCTCAAAGATCCACATCTCAGGATGGAGGTCCAGGCTTGATTTTATTTACAGGAACAATTATTTTATTGATACCAGTGAATTTGCCCTCAATCTACACTGGTTCAAAATCCCCATATGAAACTTCAGAAACACAAACTTTCGTTATTACCTTAATTGGCGGCAGTACGTCAGATACTGGTTACCTGAAGATAACGACCTACTACAAAACTAACCTCTGAATCTCCCCAAGGGACTCTCTCAAGACTCCTGATTCCCAGCCAAGCTATCTCAATTCCACCTGATATTCCTGCTCAGTATCTACCCATCTTGCTATTTTCCAAGTCTGGAAAAACACATGAAAATAGAGGAGAAAAACAATCAGGGAAGAAAGTTAGATCAACTGTTTTACAGTCCTTGGATTCACATCAAGTCTTGTATTGTTTCTTTCTTTCTGCAGATTGGTTTGCCTAGCCAGTATGACTCAGAGCCTCAAATCCGAAGTTTTCCTGCACTTTGAAGTTCATATCTGAATTTCAGACTTAATTCTAGCTATTAGCCTTAAATTACTATTCACAAATTACAGACTGACTTCTCGCTGGTGTTCAAGGCATGATGCAGGTTCCAGGAGATAAGATTGAGGTAGTTCCTTGAAGAGGTTAGTATTTCCTATAAACCACTGTCTTCTACCATAAAAAGCCTTTCTTAAAAGGTTTGGTTTTCCTGCAATTGCTTTCACCTTCCACAGCACCGTAACACAGAGGTGTTGGGCTCATGGGGAACATCCCAGTTCTCTGGACCGTAGAAAACCAAGCTGCTCTATGACACTTCCCTGAGAAGTTATTTGTTCTCCTGTACAGACAAACGTGGAAGTAAGGACAGGACCCTGGCAGCCTGCAAGAAGCTTAGCCACATCCCCATTGCAAAGCAATTCCTTCCCAGCCCAAACAAAAACCAGATCTATCCTCAGTTTGGGACCTGCAGTCACAGGAGCTTACAATCTTGCTAAAATGTGGTGGCTTGCTTTTTTTTTTTTTTTTGAATATATCTGAACTGGTAGCTAGCCCTGGTCCTATTACCTTTATTACACAGCCAGGCTTAAACATTTAAAGCTTACACAAGGATAACTTACTGCTCTCGGGGCAAATGATGGATGGATCAGTCACTCTTCTTTAAAGCACTGGGAGAAACCTACCATCTAAGCTCAGGAATCAACAGAAACCTTGATTTTGCACGCACACAGTAGGCAGAAACTGTACTTGCTGTCTTTTAGCAAACATCTGCTATCAGTGCATTGCTGATCACTGTCAAACACATTACTCTGCTTCAGCTTCTGGATAAAGAGAAGAGGGTTATGCCAAGAGGGTCAAACCCATAGCAATGTACTCCATTGCCTGTTTTTCCCATTTTCCTGGGCTTTTATTGATATGACTGACAGTGAAGCACAGAGGCAGGTCCCTTGACATTTCTGGCCTAGCACTCTAGCTAAAGATAAGGGAAAGTCCCTTGATTTATATGCGTAGAGCAGAGCCTTGCTTTCGCAGAAATATTTTCTTTTCCTTTTTTTCCCCCTACAGAAAAGCCTCCCACTCGAGGGCAAGCTCTCAACACTACTTCAGCTAGCACAATGTTCACTGCAACAGCATCGCTCCAAGCAGCAGCCCTCCCAAATGGATGGGTATCCCAGTGTCAAACTCCACACTTGCAGGCAGATGACACCACACAAGGATAACGCAGGTCTAACAATACGTGGCATTTTGGCTGGAGCAGAACTGCATCTGACCGGGAGATCGTGCGTGCCCATTAGCTGCTAATAGCAGGACACTGCAGGGACAGTGACTGAGCAGTCAGTTCATTTCTACAGTCGAAAAACATATGCTGAAATGCATTTGGATACAGTCAGACTTTTAAACATGGCTTGGCAGCTCATGATGACTTTAAAAGCCTGGCTGGCTGCATGTGATTAATTCTAGGCAGCTCCTAACATTATTAGTCATTGGGCAACATACGAAAGAACAATCTTCACAGCTTATACCATGGTGTTTCACAGCAGGCCCAAAGCCATCAATAAGGATAAAGTATTGTTGAGAGTTGAGCAAAAGGTGGCAGAAATTACTTGAGTGAGACCCCACATGCAGTTTTCAGGTTCTGACTCCACATTTTGGTAAGAGTGTTAGGAATTACCTCCAGATCTCCCTTTGTAATAGATTCTTCCTCCACACGGAACTGCAAGTCCTCCACTTTCCTGTGGAAGGGAAAAGACACAAAGATCAGCATCCTATTTTTAAGCAGCCATTATACATGGGCCTTCCCTGCACAAGTGAAGTCTGAGAGGAGACTGATACAGACACCCTTTGACTACAAACAGCTCAGCAGAAGCTAAACAGCAGGACAGTTAATAAGCAAGCCTTCCACATAGCAAACGTTTGCCTTCTTGCACAGTACATGCTCACAACGTGTTGTTTCTGAAGCGCCACCTCTCAGCCAGCACAGCTACTGTTCACTGACACTGGGATCATGAAAACGTTGAAAGCCACAACCAGGTTTCACTGAATTACTTAGACCTTGTTATCCTGCAGTCGAGCACTGGGCAATTCCTGTGCCAAATGCACAGGGTCCATACAAAATATTCCAAGGGGTTCAGAGCCGAGGGTGGGCAACGCTTAATGTTTCCACAACATGGAAATGGTGAGCTACCCCGGCAGAAAAGCATTCACCAGATATTGTACAGGGCAGTCATGCGAAAATGCACATAAAACCACAAGCATAAATGCAGACATGCCTAGAACTCTTTTGCAAAGTCTGAAGAGAAAATCCAGTGAAAATACAAAATAATTCAATTTTCTGTTAAATTCAGTTCTCTTCATTCTCCTTATTAATTCTAAAAAAGTCAATAACGAGGATGTTGAGCTGGTAGCCAGATGTCAGGACCCCGATTCTGTTACAGATAAAAATAGCTGTGAGTGTACATATCTAACTTCATAAACAAGCTTCCTTGTCTAAACCTCCTCTAATTAGAGGAGGCATCTGTTGATATTTAGAAAAGTAACTCAGCTGTCTTGGGTTAAAGGGCCTCCTGGAGCTGGGAAAGTGAGCTGTCTGCTAGGAGAATGGAGAGACTTATGCACGAAAGAACAATTCGTCCTCAGGAGGGGCATCGCTCAATTGAAATCAACGCTGTTTTCAGTTACTTAATACACAGAAATGTCTTTCTATTCCCACTGAAGAGTTTAATTATATATATTTGGAGCAACTGGACTCCAAGAATGACAAATTCATCTTCACTCTTATCCAGAGAGGAAATGTATGCATCATCATATATACATGGATGGGGCCTCTGGGACGTGGGGAGATGATGAATCACACACTACAGCAAGGCTGAGTCCAGGTTGACTTCCCTTCCTCAGAAGAAATGCCCTTAAGATCACAAATAGAGGGGAAAGAAGTGGTCTTTCGGAAAGCCAGGTTGTACAAAAGGTTAGGGGTTTAGGATGGCCCAACCTGCACAGTTCCGTTTATTATCCAGTACCGTTATTTTATACTGCATCCTTAGTACTCTTATTTTATACTGCAAGGCTTTGTCACTGTCCACACTCTTGCCACGAGTTAATCCCACCTTTACTGAGTAATTCCATTTTACACGGTGACACAGCTGAGTTTGGTCAGGATATCAGATCTCAGAGTAACTGATATTACTGGAGCCCTTTGCTCCTTCAGGCAAATAATGCTGCTTCTCCTTTGTGTTGGGAACTGAACAACAGGGAAGATGGCTGGAAACCCTCAATAACTTCACTGCCCAACAGGACAGCAAGATTATTTGGTCTTCTGCTGGCAGCGGTAGATCAGCTGTTGGCCACCACTGTATTGTCAGCGCAACATTCACCATGGTCAAATGCTTTTGGACATGCAAACCGCCTGTCAAATATTTATGAAGGTCATCACAGAAGTGCCAGCCCTTAAGAGTCCTAATCAGGAATAGAAGCTGATGGTGCTTTTTTTTTTTCTCCCCCTTCTTCTTAAGAAGTGCTACATGCATTTGGCAGGAAAGCATGTCAAATCACAAAACTCCTTTTGGCAAAAACCAGAGCTGCCCCTATCCCAAGTATAAGTATGAGCTGTCCTGGCTGGCTGTTTGTTTTCTGCTTTTCAATTGCATTGCAACAGTGGGGCAGGTTCAGCTGAGCATATTCAAAAAAACTGAGGCTGGTCATGTCACAAAAATTAGCTCACTGCAACCCCACTGAATGATACAGCATCAAATCTCCTCTAAGACCTGTAAAGACACAGGAATGTACAAGACTAATTGGAAATACTTCACTGCTCAGTTGTGATTAGCAACAGTTTGTCAGCAAAGAGGGACAGTCACAGCAGTGGATGCCCAACCCCAGACAAGAGACATATCGGATGTGCAACTGCAGCAAAAGTGTTGTAGACTTCCCACTCCCTGAAATGGTGCACCCCCTCCTTACATGCAGGCAGACAACAGTGGCCCAGAGAGTGAAACACAACATATTTGAGGTACTGGAAGGCATCCAAAGATGACTTTCCTAGTCACTTTCTTCTAAGATCCAATGAATGATGTTCTTGAGTAAGAGTCTCATCTCCCCCATTACTTCACCTCCTCCACACCCATCCAATTCCTGCTTTACCTCTTCTCCTCTTCCAGCTGGTTCAACAGCTCAATCTTCTCCTTCTGCATCCCATCGACCAGGGCTCGTGCTCGCTGGAGGTTTCCTTCTGCCTCCGCGACGTACTGCAGCAAAAAAAAGAGCCCAAGCCACAAAAGTTAACAACGCTTGAAGTACAGAGTTGTTTAAAAAAGGATCAGAAGAAGGGAACAGGAGGTTCTGGTGATCTGTTTCAGAGGATGCTAGGGTAAGAAGGCAGATTTTTCAAAGAGCTCAGTATATACGTATCAAAAAGAAAAAAATTATTCCATCTCCAGCAGCTAAATTTGATCCATGCTTCAGTGCCTGACTTGAACCCTTTGGAGAATCCAGCTCTGATTAAGACCTTCAAGTCTGAACAGTTTTGAAAATCTGGTCTGAAATTACCAGGTGCAATTACCAATTACCAGCAAGAGAGACATTCCAGACTCGCATTCATTCATTTGTTACTGGTAATTACTGGAAAATACTATACAGAAGGAAGATGGCAAATCAACTGCAAGCTGACAATTTCTCCTGCATTTCTGACAGGCTGGTATGGCCCACCGCACAAAGATATACAGTGCCATCCCTGCTCCCTAGTAGCTGATTGGGCTTTATAAACATGAGCAAGGAATTCAGGGCAACAGCAGTCATTGAAGAGCCACATACTGACAAACAGCACAAACAACTCAAATGCTTGTGCAAAACAACACCCAATATGATCAGCCTGTTTCCTTACAGACCTCTTGACTTTATTGATGTGAAAAAAACATCCTCTCTGGCAGGAAAGCAGTGACACATGAACTGAGCTGATGTTCTCAGCAGTGTCTGACAGCATCAGAAAACCACTGCAATGCAGTCACAGCCAAGGCCAGACTGGGTGGCTAGAGGGAACAAGTTTGCCCTCCACTTGCATTGCAGCGTTCAAATGTATCGATCCACCAGACACAAACTATGTATTGTCTTTTTTCTGGCACAGCCCTTTTTCTGCTCCTGGCTTGGTGCAGAGGGAGCACATGTAACACTAGCAGGAGTGGAGAAAGAGCCCGGGTTTCACATATAGGAAGCCACAGAGGGGTAACATCATGACCTGAAACTTTCAGAGGATGCCAGATACCTGAGTGCTAGCAATAAAGCCACATCATCTCCTACCTGCTCGTGTTGGGCTTTCATGATGGCAATCTCTTTCTCCACCTCACAGATGTGGCTAGTGGCTTTAGCAACCTCAGCCCGTTCCAGGTCACGCTCTGCAAGTAGCTGCTCAATGTGCTGCTGCTTCTCCTTCAGTGCCTCCTGGAGAGCTGTGGTGCCAGAGATTTTTCGGGCATATCGAGAAGAGGTCTCTGTCAGCTGGAAAAAGAGTTAAAAGACAGACAAGGGTAAAGCTGTGTCCTTTCTAGTCTAGAAAGGCTTGAAGTCTCCTGTTAACTCTGGAATAAAGCTCATTACTGATCATCTATTAGGCTGTACAAAGCTGCAGTTCCAGCTCTGGACCCTACAGGTGAGGTTAAAAAGTCCGCAAAACATCTGGACACTGTTCACAAGCTCAATAGCTCTTCTACACTCCAATGAAAGGACCATTTCCCAAAGGACAGGATGTGGGGTGGGAAGTAGGTCAGGAAAGATTATCATGTGCCTTCTTAAATATATTTTATTAATGACCTGCACCAGTGCAGTCCCAAACAGTCAACTCAGCTGGAAGGACTGATCTCAACTGGAGACTTGTTTGGGCTGCTTGGATGCACTCCCAGTAATGGATACTGCACCCTCATCCCCAGCCAAGATGACTGCAGGTGCTATGCAGCACACACTACGGCAGTCAGAGCTTTTAGTAATATTGCTGCCTGCGCTGGTGCCTGCCTTCTTGAGTACCTGCCAAACAAGGCATGTGATCCAGGACATGCCACCCCTCCACAGTAAGACGCAGTCATTGTAGGGGCTTTTGCATAGCTGTCCACTACAGCAGCACACTGCTACGCAACCACGTGGGACAAGAAGCAATGGCATTTTTCTGCAGCGATCTTATAAAACCTGCTCTTGACAGCAGAGCTGAGATTTATCCCACTGCAAATAACAGTTCAGGCTCTTTTAACAGTCAAAATTGCTCCATGCCTGTTGCGACTCATGTCCACGAAGGAAGTCCTGTTTGTAAGATGGGTAAGTGTCCCAAATCACTCCCCTCATCTCATTAACTGTGAAGGAGCAGCTGCCCCAGTGCAGCTGCTGAAACAAAATCCCAACCTTCCTACTTTGTAGAGCCAGGTCACAGAAGAAGTCGGTCGAGGCTGCACAGTCTGTAGAAAGAGCCACTTACCAGCCCGCTGCGGCTGGGCCTGCCCCCAACAGATGATGCCACTGAGCTGACAGAGCTGATGGAGGAGCTGCTGGGGCTGTGGGTTAAGGCAGACACTCCCATGGCCATTCGTTTGCTCTTCTTTGCCTTGGCAGGGCTGGTTGACGGGAATCCAATCCGGATCACCTTGTGGATGGGAGCAAAGAGGCCAAACTTGGGAGGACATTGAAAATACCTGTAATGCAGGAGATGCACAGAGTCAGAAGCGGCAGAGAATCCATCTCACGGAAGCCTCACCGAATGGCATTGCTAAGCAACACGCAGCCCCAGCCCTCAGCTCATCTCTTGGTGCTTTGCCGTGGCATACAGGAAACAATGTAGTGGTTGGATTATTCACCTTTCCTGCCATTTACAGCAGCGGCAATCTCAATGTTTTCACTTGTGGTGCTTAAGCAGGGAAACCCAAGACAGTTGCCATGCGCTAGTTGCTGCACACTTTGATGAGATGCCAGGGAAGACCCATCTGGTAGCCTGGATAACACAAAGATCCCAGCACATAAACACAGGGAGAGCACATGCACTCCTTCCTTATAAATAAACCTTTCCAACCAGCCAGCCTTCCCAAAACCTGTGTGTTCTCTAACCTGCTTTGCAAGAAAGTCACGTAGTAAAGCGCACTGAATAAAAAGATCTGAATCACACAGCTCTGTATAAATGTTCTAACAGGGTAAAAATCTTTCCTTCCGAAACAGAAGGGGAAAATGGCAGCTCCTAACTTTGAAACTAAAAATATCATTATAGCTAACTTCAGTGTGTGTGCCATCTCCTCTAGGTGGCAGAGAAACTGGTTCCCAAACTTAGAAAGAAGCAAGCATAAAACAGGGAGGATCAGATAATTACAGTGCAAGCTCTCTTCCACAATCGCAGTGAGCCTGATGATTATGTCTCTCTGGAGCCCTCTTTCAGGATACAAATGAACCAAAACCCACAGTGTCAAACCTTGGAAAACTCTTCAGAGCTTGGGTTGACTGGCTAAAGCCAGGGTTTATCTGTTGCTCGCCAGCTGCACTGCAGCAAGTGAAACCAGCTCGTCTCCAGCCTTTGCATTCCCTTGTTTCAAGGCAGTAGCCAATGCAGAAAACTGTCACCTTTAAGAGTTCTTCCTCATGGGCTTTGTAGCAAGGCTAGGATTAAACACTGGGCCATATAATAGTCTGTCCTATGTTAACATAAAAAACAGGTTCTAATGAATAAATGACACAAATCCAGCTTTGCCAGCACAAGTCCTCTCTCTCCAGATGTGTGCAGCTGCTTCCCCAGCTCCCTTTTATTTTTAAGTGCTGGCAGCCACATGGTTGTATCACAGGCAGACCTCTGTGTGCTCGAGAGGCCAGAAAACAGCCTGATCTCTGGCCAGATGAGAAAGTGATTCATTTGCAAACATCTGCTCAAGCCCAATCTTTTAAAAAAAATCCAGCCCTCTGCAACCCAAAACCACTTAGCCCCTTCTGCTTGCCGCCAACACAGGCCCTTGGGTTTGGAAAACCAGCCATACCCCGCAGGCTGACCTTGCTGCAAAACAGGGACCCAAGGCGGCAAAACCAGACTGACCTCTTGCAAACCAGCCAAAGCTGTACTCAGCACCCTATTCTCAAACTGCAGTAGGCACAGGCAGACCAACAGCATGGCACAGCCCCTTCCACAGGCCTATCTGGTCTAAGCACTGCCTGGTACTTGAGGCCACACAACAATGCCAAAGTCCCTCAACAGCCCCCCGACAGCTCTAAGCAAGTCCAAACTTGCATCACTATGTTGGCTCATTTTCTTTTAGTCCAGACTGGAAGTGGTTGCAATTAACTTTTATAGTTCAGAAGCAGGAATTGTGTCCAGAACACTTGGCAAGAAAAAAAAATAAAGAAAGTCTGCTTGAAAACCAAGAGGTGCTCTCACTGAGTGCTAAGGAGCTCTATACTCACATTACAGAAAAGAAACAGGAAGAAAAGTGATGTTGTGATGGCAATGCAAGCTGCAGGTGGGAAACAGCACAGAAAATTTTGAAATATATTTAAAAAAAAAAAAAAAAAAAGACTTCAGTGCCAAAGCCTGACCTGTTTCAGCCTGTGTGAAAGCAAAGGTATGAGCAGTTTAGTGGGCAAAGACTCTCATAGCAGCAGAGGCTGAGAAGGAGGAACAGTAAAATAAGCAGGTAAAGGTTAATATACTAGAGATGAGTAAAGTGGAACTTGCTTGGCTTTGTGGATAAAAAACCAAAAAACTCGTCACCAGCACCTCTTTAGTTTCCCATGCAGACAGGAAAGCAGATGCAGCAAACCTCAAGAGTCTCAGCAGCACCTGTGTGATATATGGAGAGGGGCTCACTGCAGTGATATCCTGTCTTCTCGGGCACTGCTACTGAACCACAGCCCGCAGGCAGCCTCCACCAGAGAGCCACAAGCTGCTTGAAAAACCCCTGACCATTCAGCCTTCCCTTAACACACATCCAGACCTGGAGCCCCTTCCTGAACCTGCAGGAAAATCAGAGTGACCCTCCACACATTTCAGCCAACGCACCACCACCTCAAGTCGAGTTGCCCATGGCAGCAAAGATGGTGACGGTGTCCTTTGCTCGCTCATTTGCCCACACGCTGCCTCTCCTCTTTCCACCAGCTTCCACTGCCTCAGAGTCAGCTCTTTGGATTCCACTCTCCTTTTGTAGCAACCTGCTACTGCAGCAGCAAGGCTGGTCTCAGGGAGCCAGGCCAAGGATGCTCACTAGATGGCAACAACCACCAAAGCAGAGACACTCCAGAGTCCTGGAAGGTCTCTGCCAGGCTGGTTCCAGCAGGAGAAGCTCAGGGCAGTATCAAGAAACCCCTGTGGCTGTGGCCATGGGCATGGCAAACCTGGGGAAGCCTGAGGGGTGTCTGCATGCACCACCAAGGGTGTTGGGTTTACTACGTTGGCTTCTCCTCCAAAACACTGCTGTCGAAATCGGCATGTGCTATAAGAAAGTCAGAAGGTTGGATGAAGACTCAAAGGATGCGCAGGGACACAAGTACCACTACTGTATCTGCTACTATCCATTGCTGCTAGAAGATCTGCAAAATCAGCCTGGATACAAAGGACAGAGATGCCTTACAGATGTCCCTCAATCTCCCCTGTTTAATCCAAACCTCTTAATTCACTCCTGCTCCCCGATCCCCACTGTGGAGCTCAATTTTTGCTTCTCTTGACAAAGTGTGAAACAAAGCAGAAGCCTTGCAGACAGGGCACATACCGTAACAACCTCAGCCAAAACATAGCAGTTTCAGAAGGTAGATGACTTCCAAAAAGCTGGATTTTCAAAACACAGCAAACAAGGTGTGAGGATGAGAGGCAGAGAGAGCACCCTTACACTCACATCTGCCTTCCATACCTTCCACGTGCACAGACACACATAATAATTTCTGAGCACCCTAAAGATTAAGCTTGAAGAGATAATATGTAGCGCATGATAAAGAGAGCAGGGACTTGGATTCACTCCATGACCTATTCTCTACCACCGCAGTTCTTTACTTTTGAGAATAGGCTGGAATTCAGCCATCTGCTGCCAATCATTTACTGCTTTCTTGTCCTGACATTGAACAAGGCAGCATTTCTCTTATTTTAAATGAAAACACATGGCTGCTGGAAAAAAACAAGGCCGACCCAATACAAGAACCTTTTATTTCAGAACCCGAGATCTAGCAAAGGGAGGAACTCTCCGGTTCTCAGTTTCAAAGTTAAATCTTGCCTCTAATGCAAGATTCCCTTAAGAAGCTCCAAGAAATCAACAGTACTTCCCACTAAAGGACCTTGTGAAGGACAAGGAATCCATTCTGCCTGTATGTGAAGCAGGGTCAAAGTGCTGCTGTGTAACTCAGATTTGAGCATCCCCAAGCTCAAGATCTGAGGCTGGCGGCCATTCCCTTACTTAACTTCCATGTGAACAGAAACAGCTTCCCAGCAAGCCTGCGACATGTCCCTGCCTAGCTTTATAGATACAAACAAGGGCTTGTTTGGTGTTTTTTTTTCCCCTCGTTTTTTTGGGGGGTTTTGTTTTTTTTTTAAAAAGCAAATGGTGGAGGTGTCTATGGAATCAGAGGTGATAAGATCAATCAGCAGGCTGCTGTCACACTACAGAATTAGTACAAGGACAGACAATGACCACCAATTGTTTCAGATCTCTGGAAATCTGTCCCCAGAAAGAACAAAACCAATAACATTAAGCTGGGCGCAGGGGGTGGTGGTAAAGAGAGTCAAATCTTTGTCTTCCGTAGTTCTGAGAGGGTGAAATATAGATATAGTGCAAGAAGAAATTTTATGAATGGAATGTGTGGTAAAAAGCAGAGAATATAATCACAGAATCAATTTCTAGCAAAATCTAAATCTAAAACTCTCTCCTGTTTCCTGAAGTTACTCAGGTTGCTTCTTCACAGACATTATCTGATCCTGCTTTAAAATGCTCCAGTGATGAAGTTTCTATTGATCTTCCTGCAAAGTCTAAAAGCCTACAAGACTCAAAACCGGACTCTTCCTCCCAACACGCAACACCCAGCCAAACACAGCCCTAACTCTTCCTCCCAGGTCCAAATGGCACGTGGCCCCAGCCACCCTCGGAGGTGTGTAGGACCCTATGTGCCCCAGTCAGGGTTTGAGAGTGCACAGTACCTTGTACCAGCAACTGCTCCATCATTCTTCCCTAGGGGTTCATCCAGCTCCACACCACACCACTCTCCTTTGGCAAAATCCGTCTCTCCCACGTAGCGCACAACTCCTGTCTTTGTCCCACCAACCTGTAGGGAGATAAAATACCGAGGGTTAGAGATGGCAGCACTGGCACTGCCACGAGGGGACTGAAGCTGGGACAGTTACGGAGAGAGGAGGGGGCGAGGGGAAAGACAGCAGTATTTTCTGCTTCAGAACTAATGAAACCAGAACAGAAAGTTTTCTTATTAAGTTCTCCTAGCACTAAAGATCTCTCTCCAATAACTACAAGCAAGTTGACAAGCTCACACTTTTGGAGCTGCCTGCCTAGAAGATGTATTTGTCGGAACAAATATAATGAAAAAGTATTTCAAGGCGTCAACTAATCGCACAAAGTTACTTGTGAGGCTATGAAGGAGTTTAAGTCCTCCAAGCGCTTATATACCTGCCTTCTGTAAAGAACCAAGATCTGCACTAACTGGGTTTCAGCCCTATGCTCCTTCAGCTGGCAGTTCTGAGCAAGACAGGGACAGGACACCAAAGGGGCAAGCTGAGCCAGGAAGGCACTCGTCACTCTTCAGCTTGTTCACATGCAGGGTTTGCTAGGGCATAGCGAACAGCCTTCCCAGCAAACCTCTCAAAATAGAGGTGTTTTGTAGAGGAAAAAAACCCCTCTGCTTTTACCTACACATCCTACATCAATTCGCAGTGCTAACATGCTGCATGGGAAACAGTCTCATCTCTCTGCATGGCTTCCCCTAGCACTGAGTTTTTCCCTGATGGAGAAGAAAGAATAAATTGCACCCTTTGCTCCCGTATGTACACTTACAAGTTTTCAGTGTGCTGAGCAGACTCTGGGAGAGCATAAGTCAGGAATGTATGAAGTTGTGTTTTGATCACTGCTATAAGAGTACATTTCACGGGCAGCAGCTGCCTCAGTCTTTGCACTAGAGGCTCCTACTTAGATACTTGTGCTGAGAAAAGAAAGATGGAAAAGTAGGAGCATGGTTCTCAAGGTTCATACTTCAAGTAAATCAGCATATAGTTTAAACTGGTTTTAGCCTACCTCTACTAAAATCTAGGTTCAAGGAATATGCTTAAAAAGTAAGTTTAAAATTATATTTGCAGCTTTATCTTGAATGACCTGTAGTTAGTTATTTTCTTAATATTAAGTTTACATAAACAGGTATCAACACAGTAATATTCTCCTACAGAAAACAGTAAAAGTTGAATGAAGAAATCTCCAGTTTTCCGTATTCCAGGATGTTACGGATTTACCAGCTCTGAATGCCTAAAAATTCTGAAAACTGCTTATGCAAAGGAGAAAGTGTTTTCCCAGCCTAAAAATATCTACCTGAATGGACTAGAGAACACAGCTCTGCAGTCTGGGTCCTACCTGAAGTCCTAGGAGGCTGCGCTGCAGCACACAGCTTGAGTTAGTCTTCTGTAATTTCTCTCACTAGGGATTCAAAGTGCTGCTTATGGAAAAAAGCTTTGTTGATGTTGTTCTCTTTGCTACAGGAAGGAGGAAAACATTTGCCAGCAGGAAAAGTATCACAAGAAAGCTTTCTGGTCCTACACTGCATTCAGGAGTAGAAAGATGATTCCATTTCAGTATTAGGTACTTGGCAAGTCACAGATGTGAAGAGTTACATTAGAATTCTTTACCTGTCACTCACAGTCAAACAGCAGTCCTCTTTTTGATTTATTTGAGTTTATACAGACTTAGCTTCTTAATATTAACGTAAAGATTTAATGTTATGCTAACACATTTCTTTAGCAGCAAGTTGAACTCAATATAGGTGTAATTCATCTTAATGTCATTTATAGGAACTTACCATTGCTAGTAAGCTCCCTCAGTTTTATTTTTATTGGGTTTTAGTTACAGATATTGAGCCATGTTTCCTTTACCAAGCCGCATGATCCTGACTCCACAAAGCCTCATGAAAACACCTTAAACACTCAATGCCCTCCCTCCATCAGTGAGACTCACCATGCTACTCTGGGGCACCTACTAGAGGGCCATGCGCCTGCATCCACACAAACAGGGCTGATCAATTACATCCCCATAGATATTACCGATTTTGAGAAAGCTGTTTCCAAACAGGAGAGAAAATAACTAGCCCTATTGACTTCATACACACATTACACAATGATGCCAATACCAAAACAGTGCAGCGAGGCAGCAGGTCACGTTCCTACCCAGAAGCCGTACGTCAGAGAAGATGCTAAGTGCAGATCAGATCTAATGCTGCCCCAAATGGCAACGTGATTCCCTGCTTCCAAAGCAATGTATTTTATTTTCTCTTTCAAGTATTAATTATTCTGCCATCTTTTCTACAAAACACACCCTTACCATCCAGCATTATCTTCTCCCTCAAGCCAGAATGGACACATCTGCTGCCCGACAGCTGAGACTCCCCACATCCTGACAGGGCTGGCAGTACAGTCAGAAGCCAGTATCAGGCTGTCACACTCACATGCCAGCGCTTGACCCTCTTGTTGAGCTTCCCATCTTTTGGCAGGCATGCAGGAACTCTTATGGATGGAGAGCCTAGAAAATTCATCCGACTTAGACATGCAGATTTATTCAGCCCTGATAATCTGCTAATGCTGCTAAAATAATGCATTTTGGAAAAAGCCAGCTGGTGGGTCATATCAGTGCCACAAAACAGCCTCATCAAAACAGAAGCATTTGTTTTTATCAGACCCTTCAATAAATCAGAGGTATCACCTTGGAAGGAGGATAAAAGGCAGATTGTGAAAACCAGGGAGGTTAGCAACTGTGAAGCTTAACTCATGGTAGGTCACAGCCAGCCCTTCCACCCATGCCTAGCTTTCATACCATGCTCCACAACCCAGGGACGGAAGAGCTGAGCATGGCTGGCTCCCTTACTGCACTAACACAACTGCCACTATCATGCTAGAGACCAGAGCGCTGCCCTCCCATGAACATCTCAGCCTGCCAGCAGCACCAGTACCACCCTTAGCCACAAGTTTCTGTATGGAAAACTTGCCTGCACCTCTCAGCCTGGTGCGTTTATCACAGCCACAACCACACCTTCAATTCGCCAAGGGTCTGGAGTTAAGCAGAGGCAAACTGGACAGGGCAACCTGTCTCTTTGCTAAAGCACAAGACAGCACAGAGCTACAGCTGCAAGCTCAGCTACACCCCAGCGGTTCAGACATGCCAGAGCTTTTATAGCTGTCAAGTTTCATTCAAAAGTGAACAAAACTCCGAAAGCTTTTCTGAGAGCCTTTAACAGTTACCTTACCAAAACTATTCATGTCCAAGAGAATAGGACTTTACCAAACAAAGTGTTACTGGTTTTAGTTATAATTATTTTTGAAAGACAATACAAAACTCCGCTAAAACCAGCTCTTTCTTGAAGCTCCAAACAATTGAAACAATATTGACATAGTGATACAGGATTTTTTGGTTTGGAGGGTATTTTGACCAGCATCAATGTTCCAAGTTTCTCTACTTCAGGTAAACACACTTGTAATTAACTTCAAACAAGTTCATGGTGGTCCATCATCTCCAGCTGGATTCAAGCAGCCTCAAAGCCAGGCACCTTTGATCTCTTGGAAAGTTCAGCTCCAGACTGAAGTTCTTTGCCTCAGCTCTGATGACTTTTTCATGCCTTTGACTAAACGCCATCTTTCTGACCTGGCTTTTCCTCAGTGAAAGATCTCCAATAGTTTCAAGAGACAGTCTTGGGCTTGACCTTCACAACAAAACAATGCCAGGAATACTTAACCAGTCTGCATCCTAACTGGTGAGTCAGAAGAGCAACATGCACTCAAAGACAGACATCCACATGCCTTCCCTGCTAACTGTATCATCCCTGACATCATGTTTTACTATGGTTTTCTCATCAAAATGAAAAAATTGGATTCAGACCAGTATCCCAGGGCTGAAAAGACAATGATGCTAATCCTTCCAGACACTGTCTTCAACAGAGCTGCTAATGTATCATTTAAACAATTTACCAAATTAGCACCAGGCCGTATCTCAATCTGGCTGCTGCAAGTCAGGCTCCCTCCAGCCTATGTTTGCTCTTTTCCCCTTATGTCCTCCCTGTTCACCCCACAGCAGTTTCTCGCTTTCAGCAAGAACATCTTAACAGCTGTCCTCAACCCAGGGCCTGTGGGCAATGCAATGCTTGCAATACATTCCAATACTGCTCAGGGAGAAAAGAAAAAAGTATACATGTCATTCAGGCCAACAAGGACTGTACCTCACCACGTCATGCATGGTTCAGGGGCCAGCAATAGCTGTAGATGCCTGCTTGAGCATATCCCCAGGCAGAAACCACAGAGATGATGGTGTGCCGCCTGCTTAAAACTATAATTTACCCATGTAAATTTATTTTCTTAGCTGCTTTCCAAAGCATTTCCACAAGACAGTGCTGCTGAGCAGAAGATGGAGTTGGGAACAATAAATGCCCAAGTACAGCACACTGACATGCCTCCTTTGCAGGGCTCCCGTGCCTCATTGCTGGGTCCTGGTGCAGTTGTGAAACTCTCCTACCGCTTGCCTATAGGAAGAGAGAGGAAGGGGACGGTGGGGAAAGGGCAGACGTGGGACACTTTCTTTACTCTGAGGACTTTCAACTGCTTTTAATGTTCAGCACATAAGCTTACTCTACACTGTTACTGGATGGTACTAACAAGAAGTTGGAGCTCACCTTTATCAGACAAGCGCTGCTTGCTCCAATTCGAGCTGTGACTGCAGGCTGCATCCAGCACGTAAACTGAAGCAGCCACCCTTTCCCTTGGTGAAAGGGGTTTTTCCCCTCTACACTCATCCACCCGGAAAAGGAACCTATTTCCACCCAAAATGAAAGACTGTGTCTTCCCACCACAGATAACTTAGCTCTTCCAAGCCCTGATGGCAGAAGATCGTTGTACAAGACTTGATTTATAGAGGGTGCTTTTTGCAGCAGCCTGGGGGTGTGGGTCCAGCCATCGAAGATGGCATGAAAAAATAATCTGTAAGTACAAGGGGGTAAATGTGTATACCTATGGGAAATCCGTGCCATCGCTTACTGGGGCTGACAGCCAGGGACAGCGTTCAGCAAGCTGGTGGTAAAGTGGAGATCTGGCTTGTGGTCAGGTTTGTCTGTAAATACAACTTATTTCAGGTGGCATCTAACCATCAGCAGTTTCATCTGAGCAGATACTCACCATGTCATCTGTGAATGCCAGAACTGGTTTGTATGGTGAGGGGAGAAAGAGACAGGCAGGAATTACAGGACAGTCCTCCCTATGTGAAGTTACAGGAATTTTTATAGTTTCTTTTAACCCAACCACTTATCTTTGTGCCTTCCCATCCCCACAGCACAAGTCAGCATTGCACAAGGACGAGTCTAACAGCACTGCTGATGTAAGACATTTGTGCACATTTATATTTCAGGCATCAGTGAGAAAATAATGTCCTAGGGATGTGGTGTAAGAGGAAAACCTAGAATTACAGCATCCCCTCCTGAGGCTGTCTCTGATACAAAGTCCGCCCACGTTAATAATACAGTTTGCTCCACCACAGGCCACTTACAACTCCTATTTAATGACAGATATTGCACACAGAAGACAACAACTGTCCAATGCATCAGCCCAAATGAATGGTTAGGAGGGTGTGTGCGTGCACAAAAAGCCTCAAAGGGTTAATGTGGCAGCAGGACAGAGTGATTGCTTCGGGCTATTTATTTCCTCTTAGTTTCACTGCAGTGACAGGAACACTTGCTCCTGTGACAACAGCAGTTAGGCTGTATTTAACACCACAGAAGGGCAACAATCTTACATGGCAAGGAAAGAGCTTGGACTTGGAGACCTGAAAGTTTTCCTGGCTCTTGAATCCTGAAATCAGCTGCAAGACTGCACTTCCCACTGCCAGTCACAAACCTCCATAGGGATGGAGGTCCATCATTCCCATGCTCCTGTACAAGCTCTTGGGCTCCATTCTGCTGCTGTGCTCTCCAGTCATGACACAACTGCTGGTCTCCTGATGAACTGAGCTTAAAGCAGACAACGAAATACTAAAAGCACCTTCCCTGAAAATACTGCCTTGGTAGAACTACAAAACAGGATCCTTCTTTCTTTACTGCCTGGTTTGCAATAAAGAAGTAGGTCTCGTGATTGTCTGTAAAGCCTATGCAGAAGCATCGCTGCACCTTGAAGACCCCAGCAAGCTGGGAGAGCTCTGATGTTTAACCAGGAAAATAAAGAGCATGAATCCTTTCTTCCTAACACCTCACATGCAGCAACAACGCTTCCACATCTCAGGCACTCAAAGTGAGCTGGCAGCGACAGAGCAAGTAGATCTCTCTGCCCAAGGAGGAGGGTTTAGGCTGCAATTCTCCTCACTGGGGAGATTCTAATGGAAATTATTTTTCACTCGGGTGGTTAAAGGCTTTCTGCAGCTTCAGGCTGGCAGGGCAGGGTTGGGGCAGGGGTGTGCAGGGGGGTTGCTAAAGAAAAGGACACGATTAGTTTATTCATGAGAATATTCTGTTATTTGTCAGGAGCCAGAGGTTGCAACACCACAGGCAAAAACACTTTGCAGCATACAGAGGAGAAAATGATTAAAATCACACACTTGGGAGGAGCCCAGAATCCATTTCCACCAGCCTAGACAGCCTGCCACGGCAGTCCTGCCTGCCCGTCAGCCGAGGTGCTGCTCCATCGGTATCTCCCTGCTAGTGCTGCTTCTGCTGTTCTAGCATCTATTCTGCTTTTTCCACTCAAAACTTCTGGCAAAATCACAAAGCTAGAACCCATCTGAAGAGTATCTGCAGCAACACCCCACAGCAACAGTCAGCCAGCCACTGGGATGTAACCTGGCCATCAAATAGTCTTGTTTATCACTACATTTCAGTACTGAAGAGCAGAATCCTGCAATCCCAGTTAGGAGACAGAAAGATGGTTAAGGGAAGAATACCTTTATTAAGAGGAATTTTTGTTTGGCTTTTTTTTATATATATATAATTATTTTTCATTTAGACTGACATTGAGAAAACGGCTACCTCCTTCCCATCCTTCTAAAGAGAGCAAACATATCTAGGGTGGAATGAGTTCAGCTGCTGAGAAAGCCTCCCACCAAAGCATGTAAAATACATTTTCTCAGGCAAAAAAACACAGCAGAGATTTCTCCTCCAAGCAGAAAATATTCAGCCGCTCCATTGCTGTTTCCATCCATTCTTTCCCTGGAAAAAGGCAGCAAGCCAGCCTCACATTAACAGCAGCACTCCATCAATTATCATACTTTGGGAAGCTCCATTCTTACTAAAGCAAAGGTTAATTGTTCCACACTTATTTGCCAGACTTCAAGAGACAAGTTCTACAATATTAGGGTGGCTTTTTCATCTCTTTAATGTAATTTTTGCATCTCTGGGAAAAAGTCTGAGTTAGAAAATGCCAAAGGCAAATATTATCTAATTCTTCTAATGGAAAGCTTCTAATGGAAAGCTAAAAGTCACTTTTTGCAACTGCTGGAGAGTCAGAAAAGGTCTCAGAACAAAGTCATTGAAAAGCAAAAGTGTCTTCAAGCTATAATGGACTTTAATGAAGTTAAAGAAAACCGCTAGCAGGAAATGACCAGAATGCAGAGCAGCAAGGCATTGGTCTTACAGACCTGGAAGGGATCCCTGCAACCTTGTCCTCCATCCACTGAGCAATTACAGAAAACACATCCTCCCTCACTTGAAAAGCCTTCGGTGGATCCCATCTGCCTAAAAGCCATTCTCAAATAAAAAGATAATCTTTCAGAAAAGCATGGACCAAGAGACTAATAAAGACAACTAAAACTGTAGCAATCCATAGAGGACAAGAGCAAAGATTTACTCAGGGAATTTGAGGCAGCTCAGGTAAACCTAGAATTGTTGTTCTTGTATTCAAACACCAAACATGATTAGCTGATATCTCCATTACTAAAAAAGCCATCTGCCAAGCCAAGCACATGTTACTGAACCATAACAGCAAATTATTTCTTCTTGTCATTATCTGTTCTTTTCCTGGACCTCTACTACAGCATGCAAACAATTCCCGATGTTTCTGTAAGCTGAGTATTCCTGCTAGAGCCAGTGAGATGCTGAGCTCATTCCAGATTCACTCTTTTGGAGCTACTTATTACATTAACAAATCACAGCACAGATTTTATCTTAGAACATCTGGGGTGGATAAATCAGCAGGCAGAGAGGGATGTCTCCTAAGGATAGACCTTTAGTAAAAGCAAGCAAACAAACAAAAAAAAAATCTAAAACGACAACCGACCTCCCCAAAAACAACTCAATAGAAGCCAAAGGGTAAGATGCTAACAGTTTGTGTTGCATGGGTATGCTGAAATCTCCATCTGCATGGGCCCCACCGAGGTACACAGAGCATTAAGTGGACAGACCCTGCCTCGGTGAGCGTACAGTTGGGAGAGAGGGTTTAAACAATTAAGTCTGGAGAACGCTATTCCATTGCCTGGCTGGTTCAGAAAGAACAGAGCCAAGTTTACCCTAGATTTTATATTTTGCAGTTTACTTTCTACAGTTGCTGTTCCTAAAATGGGAAGTTCTCACCTGAGCACTCTTCCCATTCCCTGCAACACGTAAATGAGAAAACGACAGCAAACAAACAAACTAATCAAAGGGGGACAGATTCCTCAGGTTCATTTCTCCCCATGTGTAGCTGCTTTAAAAGACCAACATTAGCACAGGTGTAAACAGAGAATGTCTGCCACCTTTGCCTTGCTCACCCCTGCCCCTGGGACCGGCAGGGACAGCAGCAGCTTTGCTGGCAGTAGGGATGGGGAGGGAAGAAGAGGCAGACTCTGGTGAAGTCAGGAAGATGACAGACCAGCAACAAACCCTTGAGCAGCTGCCAGCTCATGCTGTGATACAGAATGCAGTGCACATTTTGGAGAAAATTTGAGAATATAAAACTTTCTCACCTCTACAGCTAGGTCTACAAGCCCACGTGTTCACACTAAGTTTGCTAAGTGTCACATCCAGTGGGCACAAGCAGAACCCATCTTCACTTCTCCTCCTCCAAAAATGAACCAACTTTAAACTGTTTATATTTTATTTAATAAAATGAAAACTATCAAACAACCCAACAGTGTTTTGGTGTGCAAGTGCATTGCTAGCTTTGAAAGTGTATTCATAATGACAGATATGCCTGACATTTGGACACAACAGATCCTGAAATCCTCTGAGCAGACTGCGCCACATGAAGTTTTGACTCAGAAGACACATGTGGTCTGTCACAGCAGCTCAGTGCTCCCCAGCCACCTCAGGGCTGCTCTAACGTGGCCCGGCTACCCAGGGTCCTTGTGGGGCTGCAGAGAGCAAAGGAATCGACTCCATCAGCTTGAGCTGCAGCCTGCCTAAGGTTGCTGCTACCTCCAGCAGAAAAACTCACTCTCTGAGGCCACAAAGGACCTTTGAGACTGCCTCTGACACTCCCCTGCACACACTCCTGATTCACATCAGCTGTGGAGCCAAGTTCTACCAAACCCCTATTATTAAACAGATGGCAAGTCTGCCTACACTTCTCTCCTACCACTGTTGGTATTGGAACCAGGTGCCCCAAAAAGGAAACGCTACGTAGCTAACTTTAAATGGGAGCCAGACTGCCCAGGATGCACAAAGCCTAACCCTCTGCAACCTGTTGGTCACAGTCATCTTCATTTTCTAGATCCAGGAACGTTACTGGGGATACAGTCACAACAGATCTATACTTAAATGCTTGGCTCTTCCAATATTTGATATCACAGCACATATCATACACGCTAAACAAAACTAAACTTTTTTTACAGAACTGCAGAACAAAACTCAGTTTGTCCTCTCTCTGTGCTTTGGTATCTTTCTTTTCCTCCACCACTTCCACTGAAAGCACTACTCCTTTGCTAGGACACAAACCGTGACAAGCTTGATGGCAAACTTTCAGTAAGCCGTTCTTAGTGCAAGTGTGGCATTTTGGCTTGAAGTCATTGGGTACTCTATTCTACATAAGGAAAACAACAGAAATCAGATGTGGAGAACCCATCCATCACGTACAGTAACCTCTCCTCAAGTCCTGCCCTTTTATAGAAATAACTGCAAGTTCCTTTCTGTACAGGAAAAGAGTTAGTGTCATATCCAACATCTAAAAAAATGAAGCACCGAAATGGCAGTGACCACCTACGAGAGATTCTTGCAAATACTTGCAGAGTACGTACAACCACACACAAGACACGCTGTTGCAAATTCCTCAAAAGCCCCAGTACACACCATTATGGAGAGCATCACTGGATTAGAATATAAGAATACATTATTTTTCTTCTATGTCCCTGTCATGTTTGAGTTGTCTCTCTGACCTCATTCTCCTGCTCAGGATTTGTCCAATGTAAGAAATGCTCTGGAATATGTTCTCTTGCATTACTGTGAAAGAGAGAGATGTCCAGAAGACACAGCATCCCAAATAACAGTGAATGCAGAAGGTCAAGGCCTGCTTGGTCCGGGCATCCTCCCTCCAAGACCACACTATCCCATACCTCACCACCAACTCTGTCCTCCTTTTGTCTTGTCCTGAACCTCATCAGGGACACTTAGCTAGGGGACAAATTCTCCTCCTTTGCCTTTCTAGGGGGACCCCACGATCAACTCACCAGCACACGATCTCCAAGCCGTAAGTCCTTCTCCCCTTTTTTCACAGACCCACTGTCCGAGAGGTTAGATCCAGACTCGTTGCCTGTCTTCATGGCGCTGTTCAGGACGCTCTCCCGCAGGGGGATGACACGAGTGGAGAGAGGTGGCGTGGCTGTCCCCGAGTGCAGTGACAAGTTCTGAGCCGTCAGGGAGTCCACGGAGGGGGCGTCGCTCCCCGAGCCCTCGGCCACCGGCTGCCGCGTCAGCTTGGACGGTCGCGTAAAAATCCCCTGCAGTGGCTGGCATTCAAAGTAACGTACTCCACCGACAGAGCCGTCATTCTTACCCACCGGGTCATCCAGAACAACCCCTGCCCACTGGCCCGGAGCAAATTGCGTCTCCCCAAGATACTGGATCACACCTGGCTTCACTCCATTTACCCAGACACGTTCGCCCACCACAAAGTCTCCCAGGAAATCATCGCCCACCTCGGCAACCTTTGAACCCGACTTCTCGGCGCTGGCGGTGGAGGTGGTACCCTGCTTGTGTAAAGGTGAGCCTGTGAATCAAGGGAAAAAAGGTTTTGGTATGAGGAGAAATCCTAAAAGGCAGCCAAAACACCAGGAAAGGGCATTTACAAAAAGGAAACATCTGGGACAATGACTTCGGTTGCAGGTTTACACCGAGTGAAGGTTAAAACCTGAGTGACCCCATTACTTACATATCTTCCTCAGCAGGAAAGCAATCTGCACAGAAATCTCCATCTGCTGCCCAGTTTCTGCAGATCTCGCACAAAACAAAGAATCGACCCTACGTCTTCATCCCCCTTTACAATGCCCACTTACCCCCAGCCCCATCACAGCACCAAAGGGTATTTTGCATGGCAGCACTAGTGTAAGCTCAAAAGGACAGGAGTGGTGGTAAGTGCTTACGGGTCAAAAGGAGACCAACGAACGGCTGCTTTGAAGAAAGATGCCAAAATCATCCTTTCACCCCCCCAAAAAAATAAAAAAATATAATTAGCAAGGCACTGAAGTCTTAGTACCTGACACTGTGAGAACTCTGTGTGTTTGGATCCAGGCAAACAGTCCAAGCATTGAGAGTCCCACCAAGGGCACTAATAGCTCCTGTGGGACCACACAGCTGCCTTTGCAAATTACTCAAATTTTCCCAGCTGCTGCTATGCCCTTTGCTGGAGCAGAGCCCAACAGTGAGCAGACACCTGGAGTATGTTCAATATAAACAGCACATCTATAAACAGGAAGCATCTACAAACCCTTGCATGCACAGCCTTCCCAGGGCTGACACGCTGTGCGCTGAACTCGATAAAATCTGCAATAAGGGACACTTCTTCCAGTCCAGCAAGCCAAAGCCAGACCTCCAACGATGCTTTGCTGCACTGGGAGACCAAAAACTGCAGGTGATGCTGGAAATTCACAGTCCTGTTCACACTCTCCAGCACACCCTTGATCAGCCAAACTCTCCGTAACACACAAGGAGGCCCTTAAATACGTGACTGGCGTCTGAAGGGGAACAAAGACAAGCAAATGAGATAGCACTGACCCCACTCTTGCTGACCCAAGCATCAAACTCCTATCACAAACTTCGGGCTTTCAGTCTAGGCCCAGGGGAATGAAAGACAAGGACGTATGGACTTCATTAAAACTCTTGGAAGGTTAAAGGGGGAGGTTAAGCAAAGCACTAAAAGAAACCGTACAAGAGACAGAGGAAATAAGCTTGCAAAATAATATCCAGCAAGTCATATACCGTGAACCTTCAGTCATCCTCAGCTCTCAGTAGCACTGGGGTCCCCAGTGTGCTTCTCTCCCACAGCTGGCGTACGGCAGGCGTGCATGACACTGTCCCACACATCCTGCACTCAACAAAAGCTACTCGGACCCTTCTGCCAGGCTTTAAGCTGAAATTTCTGAGTGCCACCAAGCAGAAAAGCATAAAGCACACGCAGGAAGAAATTTTTATTTGCCACCAGAGGAGGCTGACAGAAAGCCTAATCAGCTGCACAGGCAAGCCCAACTTGAGTGCTTATCTGAAATGAACTGTGAAACTTGTTCAGCCTCAGCCATCACTATGGCTCAGTCTGAACCATTTCTACAGCTCTTTCAGAAGTAATGGGCCTGACAGATCAGGCTCAGCTCCTAGAATGCCTGAAGAACGTAAAAGCTCTCAAACCAAGACACTTCAAAGCTTTGCTAAAGGTGTAATGTCAGGGGAAAGAAAAGAGCATCAGTGCGTCAGCACTAGCATAAAGAACCAAACAGTTTCTGCTAAACCAGTTGTGTTAACAGGGATTAATACTGACACTTTGGTACTCATTGGACTCCAGAGTCAACAGTCTTGACAAAGCTCTATGGCACAATTGCACCAGTTAGTTTGTGGCTCCTGGAAGTCCACAGAATGTCTGCCTGGTCTGAACAAGGAGAAAGCAGCAGTTAAGGCACGATCATGCAAACATCTTTTATGAGCAGAATTGCCTCCCACCTGCTCACTAGGCTTGGTGGGCTGGAGCTGGAACAACTCTTGAGAAAATTAGCCAAACGGAGCATGCACAGCACAACACAGGGCACATTCAAGAGGCCAATCCCATGATGGGCACAGGAAGGGCAGTAGCATAAATACCGTTCCCACCCAAAAAGGTCAGTGGCAACCAAGACCACAGTGCTCCCAGCAGAGCTCAGCCAGCTCCCTAGCAGAAACCTTCTCTCAGCCTTTGGGCCCTGCTCTGAAAGTTTCTTCAGCCTCACATGTTCTTCATTAACTTTTGGGTTTGGTTTTTTTTCTGGCAAAATGTCTGACATTCAAGCTTGTGTTATTCTCAATCTTGTAAAAGACAGTACATCAAAACGATCCATTAGAGGGATGGCACTACATCCAAGAACCAGTTTCACCTTAAAAAACTGAAAACCAAAGACTATAAGGATGCTTAGAGCTTTTGATCTTTACAAAAGACTTTAAATAAAAAGGGGTGGGAAGGAAACAGAGCTCCATCCATGTGAACCATTAAAACAACCATAAGCAGAAAATAAGGCCACCATGCTTATTAGCACAAAATAGTAAAATAGCCAGATTAGGAACCAGCAAGTTGTATTTTAAAGGCTTTCCATTTAATAACCAGAGATGGCTACAGAGGTCCATCACCAACACCTGTGATATGTATCTCTCCTTTCATGAGAATAAATTAAATTAGAAACACAACTTACATCCTGGTTTCATGCTCAGCAGAGTGCCGTAACACACAGATCTCATGCCGCTGACATGTTTGCAACACACGTATGCAACATGCCAAGTAGAACAGCCGAATTCAACACTCCAGGGAACTATAAGCACAGAAATGGGGGGGGTTCTGCATCTGTATTCACAAAAGATCAAAGCTGCTTTTCTAGTCCTACTGGAGCCTGAGTTTCAGCACATTAGAAGGCTTTATGATGGCTGGTAGTTAACGATCAAGATACAGGTTACATTTGCTCTCACCAACACCTCTGCAATGTGGGTAGGATAAGCAAACCCTTCAGCAGTGAGGCTCAACAAAGAAAGGCAGGAAGGCCGCCCAAGGCTGAACAAACAACACAGCAGGATTTAAAAACTCATCTAGACTCACTGTATTTCACTGCAAGAGCAAACACCTTCAAAAACTGACTTGGACCAGAAAAAAAAACCCAGTTCATTGGACTCCTGGTGCAACACTGTACTCCCAAAAAATCTAAAATTTTAGTAGGACTTAATACACTCCACTCATTTTAGGTATCTATCTGACAGGCAGTGCTGCCAAACTACAGTAATTATAACATCTCAGGGAAACAATCTAATTACAGGCTCCCGAGCAGAGCAGCGCAGTCAGAAGCACTATTATTCTTTAGCACAAGATGAATTATTCAAAAAGATAGGATTTAAGTGAGGAACCACCAGAGGGTTTACCATCTTCATTATGGCCATGTTGTAGAAACTTGGTATTTTACACGACCTTTATTACCAACATATAAAATAACTAAGCTACCAATTTTCCTACAGTGCAGCTAACACGCTTTTGCGCACTAGGTTTTCAGGGAAGCCAAGAGTCACTACGATCAAGCTAAACTCATTCTTCTTGGCTTCAGGACTCTTGGATCCATTAACTAGATGGCCAGACAACATCCAAAGTAGTCTGAGTAGACTAAGCTCTGATCCTCCCAGGTAAGTATCTACTCACCAGCCTTCAGAAGGCAAAAGGCAGCGATGAGCAACTTGTCTTCAATGCCATGAGTATCTTAGGATAGCCCAAAACTGACACCAGCCAAAGGCACTGCTCTCTAAGACCTGACATCTGGAGTTACCCACTCTCCAAGCAGCTGTTAACAGCCTGGGGGAAAGCACACCAAAAGCCCAGGATTCCTGAGCCTTCAGGCTCCAGGCACCTAAAAAGCTGGTCTATGCCTCTGTCGCTTGGAGTTGCTGTTTCTGGTGAAGAAAAATCTTGTTCTAGTCAGACTCTCCAGTTAAACACCCACAAGTTCCAAGAAACTCACTAACAACAAAGTAAGGGTACAGATCTCAGGTGCGAAGTTGAGAACAGGTACACAAGAGAAACAAATGCAGCAAAACACAAAATCACTACTTTCTACTCCAGCCCTACCGTTACCTGTTGACACCAATTGAGAAGCCACAGGAACCCTCTGAATGTCACGTTTAAGCATCTAATGCAGCAGCTCACCTGGAAGCCAGCAACGGGGAAAAAGCTCTTTCCTCCTTGGTCCAGGAGGATCTCCCTCTGCTGCTCTGTCCAACACAAACCTTGCTCGCTAGACAGGACTGTGACAGCAGCTCCTCCCTCCCTCTCACTGGGACCAGGCTCTAAGACACAACAAGCAGTAAGCAGGATCTCTTCCACTTGGGCTTTCCAACTTTACAAGTCTATTGTGTTCATTAGCCAGCTCATTCTTCTTGGTTTAAATGGTCTTCCTGTAGGTCACAGCTTTCAGGACTGAACAACAACTTATAAATCAGTCATACTCAGCATCCGCTAAACGCACATCTTATCCAACTCTAAATCTCTATTTTCCCTTTAGCATAAAGCCCACGCATGATGCATTAATAACCCCCACAGCAGACCTGGTGTTTAGGGCCCTTTTTGCAAACTCATACCACCGGTTTTAGGGGCCCACAGTGACAGGGTACCCGATGCTGACAGTGCACCAGTTCTTCAGGAGCCAAACAAATTCCTATCAGCCAAGAGCTGGAGAGGTTAAAGGTTTTAACTAAAGCTTCAGCCTGCTCACATGGCTCTTGTTACGGTGTCAATGAAAGCCATGTGTCTAAAATCCCTGGAAGCACAAGGACTTCCGCAAACAAGGGACGGACTCCAGCTCTTGGAAACGTCTGCTGTAGGAAGGGGGCGGGGGGGGGGGCGGGGGGGGGGGGGGAGAGCTTTGTTCAGTACAGGAGCAAGAAACCACCCTTCAAGTAGAGTCTGAAAGTCGAAGCAAGAGGAACAGAGCACTCGCTCCGCAGCATCCGCAGGAATACCCTTCTTTGCAGCATCCCTGATGAGATACTCAACCACAGCGTTAGGCTAAGTGCCATCCACATCCAGTGAAACCATGCATCCCCTCACTCCCTCCACATCTTTTGACCTCCCACAGTATTTCAGTTGCTCACTTCTTATCACTAGGCAATTGAAACAAAGGGGAAAGGAAACTTATTTCTAAAGGGGAGGAGGAAGAGGAAGAGAAAAATAGTTCAGCATGAGAAGTGGTGCATAGTGAGTGTTGCCCATGTATTTCCTACTCCCCGCAGAACTCCTTTGTAATCTTATGGCTCCTGAGACACATGCCAGGCACCACAACTGCCAAAGGAATCAGAAATGCAACAGCCTGTTGTGTTGCCATGGGAATCGGGAGACAGGCAGTTAATTGATAAAATGGAGGTACATTAGATTTAAAAGAAAGAAAAAAAAGAAGGAAAAAAAAGGGGGTGGGAGGCGGGTGGGAAGATTTATACCAGAGTAGCATCTTCAGCAGGAAGGGAGGGAGAAACAAGAACACACATGGCATTTACAGAAGAGCTTTACAATGCCTGTAGGAGAGGTCTTTTTCCTTCTCCATTTTAATTTTCAGAGGATTTTACCCTCAAATCCCACCACATCACAAGACAGCCTGACATGCTGCACAGAATTGCCTGTCCACTCCCAGGCTGCGTTCTCTCTACATCGATCAATAAGCTTTTCATTCACTACCCAGCAAGAAAAACTGTATCAGCCTGGCAGAAGCATCACTGTCACAAGACCTGAAGACACGACATCTTTACCTCACTGGCCCACGCTACAGAGGTCACTAACCTGTGACAGAGCAGCATGCCTTGCATCTCTCAACGTGCAGCCCTGCGACCAAACTAACTAGTCAAAAAACTCTGGTACCAGCTCTGCTCCCTCTCAGCCTGGGCAGGCCTTCAGGACAGTCCCATGACCCGGGGACCTACAACGCCCACTTGAAGCCAAGACATTTTTGCCAGCTGTAAAACTCTACTGCATGCCAGCTAAAAGGAATAACATATGTTTTTCTGCCACAAGAATTAGGTGAGAGCCTAAGAGGCATTGCAGCAGCCTGGCTCACTGCTTGTTTCAATGCTGAGGTGATGGCGTGGGGATGTGGTCTCAGTTGGGATGTCAGACACTGCCCCTGTTCAAGCTGCAGCCTGTACTCAGGGCACTAAACGTTTGTGGTGGATAGTATTTTCCCATTCAGCTGGCCACCGCCCTCCACTACAAACTGGAGCTGTAGAATAGCAGTGCGTTGTCTTTACAACCAAGTACCCAGAAGCTCCTGGCTCTGTGTATTCTACCCATTGCTTTTACACAGCAGTTACTGTAAGCTTCTTGAGGTCTGCAATACCACTTCACCCCCAAGCACACCACTAGATAAATTCACTAACCGATGGAGAGCAAAGCTGATCCCTACAGAGAAGGGAATGAAGAAGGACAGTCCAGAGCATCTGTTGTCAAAGATTCAAGCCTCAGTCCCTATTGACTACAATAGCTGGTCTACCAGGCAAGAGCCAAGGAGGTACAACCTGCTGCATCCCCAGAAGCTGCCACCCACACAGGCAGGGAGACAGGGCTTCGCTTGGCAGTGTCAGCAGCAGCCACGCAGGCTGACAGGGCCTCCCACGGGAGAAGGGCTGGCTGCCTGCTGCCTTCACAGCACTCGGTGGTGGTGAGGCTTCACCACATGTAATTTCGAGGTTCCTACACAGTGACTGGAGCTTCTCAAAGCAGCTTGGATTACATAAACATGACGCTGTTGGCAATCAAGTGAAAGCCAGCCCACTCTGCCATACCCAAATTCAAATCATCGAGCACAGCAATGAAGCAGCTGTTTCCCGCAAGATTTATCACAGCCCTTCCAAGCTGCAGGATAAGGCAGAAATAGAGAGGGAAGAGGTGACTGCAAGAGAAAGCAATGCTTTGCAGGCAATAGCCAAATGCCTGGCAGCACATTGTGGGAGGAAGCAGCCCAAGAGATTTATGGCTGACTTGGAAACAACAACTGAAAGCTCTGCAAGTTCAAAGCTGAAAAGTTGGGGCTGTGATCTGGCATGGAGACAAGCTCTGCATCTGCCACCCTGGAAATCTATTGCCCCTGCTGTTCCCTGGAATAACCCCCCTGGCGTGGATATTACAATCCATTGCAACTTCAGCATCACTGGCTCCAGCTCCTTTAAAGAGAGGAGACATACCTAGAAAGAAACTTGCGATGAGGAGGAAGGAAAAGAGGACAATAAGAAAGTGAACAAGAACTATGAATGAGCAAGCAAAATCGAATGAGGACCAATGCAAAGTTGCTTTGCACTGACTGCAAGGAGATGCCCATTGAGGCAGATATTTGTCTTCACAAGGGCAGCTGGGAAGGGCGCTGAACCTCAAACAGACATACAGAACAAAGGCCTTCTTATAAAGGTCTCATTCAGGAGGCTGACTGGTACGAAATCTGCTCTGCCACAGGCGAGACGTGCATTCTTGGTGCCCGCTGGAGACGGGAGGGATGGAGGACCCTGGGGTTTGCCTGCTACACTAGATCAGATCCACTACAATTCTTAAAAGAAACAAACAGCAAAGTTATGTTTGTTATTGTGTGAGGATTTCAAGTTTTTCAAATAATGGCATTCAACAAAATATGCAAAGCAGATAGGTTTTGGCAGCACAGGGCACTAGAGAGGGAAGTGACTAGTAGAAAACGCACAAAGTTTCTTTCACTGAGCAATAATTAACTTGCAGCATATGGTGGACCTATTAATCTCAAGATTACAGTCTTAATTTTTACATAGTTATTATTTTTAACACCGTCAGTATATTCTTCCAACATTCATGTTTCAACACCCTATCCAGCATTTTCCAGCCTGAACACAGGGCCCATCTATCCCACCTCTGAGGCAACACCCTGTTTTCACAGAAAATAATGAAAATATAAATCTCACAATTTTAAGCATGTTTCAAGTGCAACAAAAAGAACAGAGCACCCATATGCCTTCCTCCCCAGCTTGTGCTACCCCCTGCCTCTAGAAATAAGCCACAGACACATTTGAAAAACTAGGACCATGCTAATGTAATATCTGGTATGTTACAGAATAATACAGGCTTAATTCTTCCGTAAATAAATAATAAAATCACTTCAACCACTTGGAAGTATTATATTCACTTGATTCACCATAGCTTATGCTAGCTAGAGGAAATAATTTTCCATGTAAACAAGCCTTTAGCTGTAAAGATTCAGTATGTCCTTTCCCCCCAAGCCCCACATCCGAACTGGGTTGCCTTGCCCAGACCATTGCAACTGCTGGAAGACTTAAGGACAGAAAGGAGCATTAGAAAGCAACCTGGGGTAGCCCTGACAGCCCCGAGAGCCAGAATGCCAGCTGGGGAAAACAGACTTACTGGGAAGGCTCCTGCCTCGATGGTGAGCTTCCTTCCTTCCAGCAGCCCAAGCGATGTACCACGTAACACAGCCTTCCCTGGAATCACCAGCACGCACTCACAAAATCTCTGGCTCTCCAGTTGCAGAGCTGTAGTCACACCATATGTTCAGCTTCTTTATAAACCTAGCACAAAGCTAACTTCTTAGATTCTTTTATTTTCAAAGCACCACAAAAAAGCTTGGGAATGAGCTCAGTCTAAACCCACCATGTCTGCAAACCCCGACACATACATACATGCACAGTTGTCCACAGTTTCTGAGGTTGTGGGAATTTGTAAGGCACAAGCATTGGTTTCGAGGCTGCTATTACGGAAGTGAAGACAGCTGCTCTCAGTGAGCTGATCCGATGACAAAAAGAAAGAAAAGGAGGCAGACACAGGTCTTTAATGAGACATTTATAAATGATTTCCCAGGCAGAGCACTGGCACTAGCACAGAGAGAGAAGCAGTCTCAGGACACCTTCTGAACTGGAGAAATTTATCTTAAGTACCAAACATTGTAAAGAGCAGCCAAGCAAAGCATAGTGCTTTCTCTCTCCATCAGAAAGGCACTCAAGCAGCAGGGTTTTGAAGTTTCATAGCCTTTTTAAGTGTAGGATTTTTGATCAGGCATCATTCTCACATAAAACCCACTCAGATGGACTCTGGTGCCATTCCTAACCAGCTACAGCACTAACTGAAAGAGATGAGCAGCCAAGCAGCACATTGCTCAAGCAGGTGCACACAGAAAGGCCATTGACTTATTCACTCAGAAATGATGGAATTAGCTCACTACCAATAAAACGTAGAAGAGAAGTTACCAAGAAATAGCCTGGCTTGGTCTATCAAAAGAGTAATTATTACTTTATGATCAGACTGGAGCCAGACCAGTGGGTCAGCAGCTCCAAGAACAACAGCCTGTACAGGGAACGTGATGCAGAAGTTGCTGTGTGTGCATAACTCAGCATGTTTACTCATGGGAGGTAACCTAAGCAGCCATGCACAAGCAGAGTAGCCGTACCTCCAACAATCCAGGGGAAAGAAAGGTTAAATGACCAGGAGAGCACCTAGTTCGACTCTGACTTTGGCATAGACTGCCTTTGGGCATAGTACTTACTCCAGCTACGTAAGCAGCATTATAAACCTCTCTTACATCCTTCCAGCACCCAGATGATCCGGTTACCCCATTCAAACCAGATTAGCTCTACTGTAGCACCACATTTTGCCATGACAGCTGAGGAGCCATGCCACTCATACCTGTGCTCCTGCTGCACCGTCAGCTTGCGACCAGCAGCACTTTGGAGGCCTATGTGTCCACAGCTCAAGCTTAAAGCATCCTTTAATTGAAGCCAGGGGTGCAGCTAGAAGGTGCAAGCTCAGGCAGTGAGTGCTCTGCTGGCACCCAGAGGTCTTCCCTGTGTGCAGAGCTAGATATGTAGCAATAAACCACATCAGTAAGATCCTCCCTAGCTTTTCCTCTTATTGACAACAACTTCTTATTTCTGCCTGCTGAACCTCAAAAACATTTCCTAGGTACAAGCACAAGTTTTTATCCAAGTTTCCAATATTAATTTGCTCTGCTTCCCTCTGGCAGGAGTTGGGCTAATCTTCAGGGTGATTGCTCTTTGCAAAAGCTCCCAGCCTGCAGCTGTGAAAGGCACTTTCTCACGTTCTGTTCTCAAGGAAAAAAAGTACAAAAATTTAACACTGGACATGTAATAACAAAGAAGGACGCTTGGTTAGCTCCTTATCAGCATGCTGAGAGGCTTGTTTTCAGTGTAACCAGCCATCCTGGAAGACAGCAGAGTTAAGCCACTGTTAATTGAACTGCTGGGATGGTATCAGCAGAAAGGCAAGCATCATGCTTTCTGTCTTGTTTGTATGTTTTCTCCCTTGTCATATAAACATGATATCAATACAATTATATCACCCCTACAAATCATCCATCCGACTTGCCTGAAAGAGGGACACTTTGGGGGCCATAAGCAGCATCCCCAAGATCCCAGGGGAACTGTAGGAGAGGTAAAGACCAACATCTCTTAATTGCCAAACTTGTGCCCAACCCTAGGGCTGCACTGTGCTGAAACACAGCTGTGATTCATTAATTCATCAGCCATTTATTTGTTCAGCCATACATCCATGCGCAGATCACACAGGCTACACATCTCCTGCGAAGGTCATACAGTAGACTGATTGTACACAGATCCACACTATGCAGAATGCAGTTTGTTGGGCTGTTTTAGTTTTGCCTAATCTAATAAAAAGGATATTTCAGAGCAGATTAACACTGAGTCATCTACTTTATTCCAAATATCTGGCTTAAAAAGTTAAGTATCCAATTGAAAAGGCCATGAGCTGTACATGAACAGACACTATTTGCAGAAAATCCAAATCACTTATTTGCAGTGGATGTCTAAAGTTTTTTTTGTTTGTTTTGTTTTTTGAGGAAAAACCATGATCATGATCCAGACCTGACCCTAAAAAACCATGTGAACTACAATATGAACATAGAAACCCACAGCAGGCATCTCAAACCCAACAGCTCTTAGTCTCAGTGATCACCAGAAATGATACATTATACCCTTCCAGGGTGATGGTGGGTGAAGTGAGAAGCGATGGTGGTGGTGAAATCCATAATGTGAAGCGAGAAATCATGGACAAAGCTGTGGGAGATGACTAGTTGAGTTGTACAAAAATCTCAGCACATGGTCCCACCAGGCACCCTCTCTACCCTTGAACACACAGTACGCTCCCAGTCCCAGCACATCTCACTGGTTTGAAAGACTCACATGTGAACTATCCCTCTCTCATGCCACTTCATCAAAACTTTGTTAGATGATCATTTTTATGTTTTTCTCCTCTGAGCACATCTGGCCAGGACAGCAGTCAGTCAGTCAGGATGATGTTCCCACCTCCTTTTTACAGGTCAGGATTTTCTCAACATCATACCATCCTTATCTGAAATTGTTTGTGCAAAGTCTTCATTCTGGCAGACTTCTAAATTCTGGCAGGTTTTTTTGAGCAAATACCTCCAGATACAATAATCTGCAATAAGCAATTATGTGAAATAAATTATACAGCAATACATAAGGCTCCTGTCATCCTCAGGGATGCTAATCTTAAACAACTGTACAGGTTCAAGTGTGAAATAAGACAAGCACAACCCAAGCACAGGACTGAGACACTTGCCCTATATGTTCAATGACTGCGTACCCTCAGCCAAATTACAAACGCACTAGTGTTTACAGAGACAGCACTTTTGTCAATGAAAAGGACTACGGGAAGCAGCGTCAGAGGGAAGCTGCTGCTCCTGGTGCCAGAACCAGGAGGGCAAAAGGCCAGAAAAACCTGCTGGCCAGGATAACTGTTCCACTTTCACCTCTTGACACACAGGATGACATGGAGCAAGACCTAATTGTCTTGTGTATAAACCACCAATAATAATGACCTACCTCACAGCCCCAGGCTTCGCAGGTGGTGGTGAAGCATTCAGAGTGTCTAAACAGAGAGGTTTCACATGTGCATAGCAGGCTTATAGTTACAGAAAGTGAGAAGGACTTACAGCTCGTGCTTGGTAGGAATTCATAAAGCAGCTTGGAAACACTCCTGTAGCAGCAGTTAACTCCTGAGTAACACTGCCCTGAAAATCAGAGCACTGGCAGTGTGCTAGATCACCTAATTCCTGAATTCTTGATGTAGATTTGGTTTTTAAGAGGTACTTATGGCAAAGTTCATCGCTGCCTTCCTCTGCAACCATTTAAAATCCCCAGGCACAAATATTTCCTTTCTCACAAAGAATTCTGTAAACAAAACCATGCGAATAAAGCACTCTGCTGCATCCTCCAGGCCATCGATGACCCAGACGTAGCACACAGGATACCTATTTACTGTGCTGGAAAAAAACATTGCCGAAATGATCACATTTGGTAGTAGAGAGACCATTAACTGTGTTCTGAATGGGGTTGCTTAAGTCCAATTTTGACAACTCTTATTATTTTATAGTGAGTATTGCGATATGTGGAGTTTTCTTACAGACCTCAGACCTCACTACCGCATAAAAATCAATTTCTTTCTTTAAGGGGACATTACTTTCTAGCACCTTTATTAAAAAAATAAGCAAATATCCCACTGAACCCAAAAGAGAGGAAGTTTTCCATATTCTAAATATTTTAAGGCTTTTGTGGAGACCACTTGACCTATTTAACTGCTTGCAAGAAGGATGCTCATGCAGGGCCAGTGTGTGATGGTTAGATCCCACCAATTGCCAGTACTATGTAGCAAGAGCCTGATGCCACTGTAATCCTATGGATTCTCATCCCAAATACATCTATGCCAAAGGGAATCTCTCCTTTGATTTCAATGAATATTGGCTCAGGCCTCTAATGATTAATCTGCTCTTGTAGGATTAGTTCAGTTGTTCGCAGTAGAACATGCGGGAGCAGATTCTGCCCCGAAGCTGCACCCTTACTCCAATGGGTGTAACCACAAGCATACCAATGTTACTGCAGGCTTACACCAGCCCAGCTGAATAGGATTTGGTTCATTATATCCAAACCACCATTAGCTGAACATCTGTGGGAAGCAGATTTTCTTTCCCTGCTGTTCTGCAAGGAGCTACAGACAGAGAGCAGGAGGGCGTCTGACCTCCATATGCCTCCAGCGTGTGCTCACGTCTCGTTCTACAATGAGTGCACTGAATATTAAGGATTAACTGTATCAAATCCTTCTAAAAGCATCTAATGATTAAGACAATTAAAATCAGACTCTCATTTGTCTCTAGATGTCACCTGTAAAGCTGATTAAATCAAGATTGATTCAATGCCCTTCTATATTGCCTGGAATGCATCAAACGACTTCTTGGGAGAGGAACACTGCCAAAGGTCCTTTCCCTTTTCAAGAGGGGAACCAGCACCTCCAACCCCTGCCTAGAAACTCCAGTACAAAACATATTTCAGACTGCAGGATGGCAGATAGAGTGGCTCATGAAAGGGACTTGTGAGCTGAATACAAGCCCTATGCAAACAGTCAAATGGTTGGTCCACAACCATGCCAGAAAGCATTTGGCTTCTGGATATGCAGTGAGGATTAGAAGCAAATACGCAGCATCTCACAAGAGCATCACTCTCCACAGCCAAGTAGATTTGTATGGAGTGATGTGACCTACGTGCAGGGCCTTTCACTCACCCCACAGTAAAAATGAACACACACACTCAGCTTCTAACAATCACTCAGCAAAGCTTCTCCGGTGCTTGCTGCAGTTCCCACACCTCAGCTGCACTGACCATCCACCACCACGTTGCCCTCCCAGCCCTGCTCCCCCATTTGCACTGCACATCAATCTTAAACCAGCGACTCTCATTAGCAGTTTTTTCTGTTCAGCCCTTGAAAACACACTCTTGTTTTCTTTAGGTATCTGATAATTTCTCATACAGATGACTGTGTGTATGTGGATACTGTAGCTCTTACGACCAACTGACAAATAATCTGCTGATACTGAGGTGATCAGAAGCATTTGATCTTAAGCCATGCGGGTTGGCACCTTGTCCTCCCAATTCCCCTAGAAACTGAAGATGCTGTGTAAGCAGACCCATTATGATAAAGCAAGACTTCATCAAACTTCGAAGACACCAATGACCCATTTCCAGCAACAATCACTAATCTCACTCAAGGAATATCCATTCACACTTGCAGCGTGGATTAATTGAGGATGGTGCTCACAAAGAACTGACAATACCAATCGCTCCATGAGGCCCGAAGCAAAACCAGCAAAAACAAATGCTCACTACAAATAATAGCAGCCTCGGGCCCCATGATGTGGGGTCTATTCTCCCAATTTGCCAGTGCACAACACCCCAAGTTAATATTAATCAAGAGCCACAAAGCCTTTGAATAGACAAGAATTAGCTCCCTGTGTCTGTGCCAGTCAATCAGCTGCTCCGGACACTACAATCCCATTTCTTTTGTTTCATACAAAACAGTAGTTCAGTGTCTTTCATATTTATTTGGGAATGAGAATTAATAGATTGATACAAAACCAGATAGCCTCAGCACTCTTTCTTGCAGCTTTGCAAAAAAGCCTGTGGTAAGACACTGCCAAACCATCAATGATTACTTGAGAATAACCTGCCGAAGCTCCCTCTTATTATCGAGGCACAAATTCCTCATTAAGGACACCTTCCCTCCTATTTTACTGCAAAATAATCCTAGAGGCAACAGAAATTACTTCTTATTGCTATGCATCCAGTCAATTTACTCCAACATAATCCTGAGAAACTTGAGCGGCAAACAACTGATTTTCAAGTTAATTTACCAAGATGTTGCTGCTAACCTTGCTGCAGATAAATAAATGGAATGATTTTCCACTGAGGAAGGCACTAATCTCATAGAGGAGCTAAGGCAGTGGTGAGATTTAGACTCCTCCAGCAGAATTCATGCAGGTATAGTTCATTAATGATGGGGCCAAGGTATATGCAGAGACTTAGCCACACACAATTGCTGAGTCTAAAACTAGAAGCAGCCCTCAGACGAGACCTGCATTTCTAGAAAACAAATCAGAAAAAAAATAACTCGCTCCCCCCCCACCCCCCCCGAAACAGAAGACTCAAAACCAGATTCAACCCTGATAAGAAGATCACACCACACCATTTGCAAAGGAAACCTCTGTTAATTGCAAAGAGGCACCTGGGAGGTAACCCATGGAGTCTGTCCAACTCTCTGTTGGCCTCTTCTCCTTATCTGCTGGTGCTAGGAGTGACTGATCACATTCAGGTTGGAGTGACAGCTCTGATCACGCATCCCACCTAATGCAAACTCAGCAACTGCACTCAGCAAACACGTCCCAGCTGCTGCATGAACAACATGAAGCTCATCCCCTCAGCACAGCAGTAATCATCCCCTGGGGATGAAACCAGCCTCAGCTGATTAGCAACCAGAAACCAAGCGCAACTAACTACCCCAAAAACTAGCACAGCTCAAGCTTATAAAACCCTCATTACAACATACTTAGTTTAATTACTCTATGGAGCCAGTCATCTAGTGCTCTTTAATAGCCCTGTGAGCGCTCCAGTCCACTTTGCTTTTATTTTTAGTGAACAAAAGTCTCATACAGTGCTTGCAAAGGCAGATATTATGCCAGCAGATATTAATAGTCCTGTGCATTTATTTTTCATCAGAAATAATGTATGTACACTTACATGAAAATGAGAAGGCATTCCCAGGCTCCTGGCAATGCTGTATAGTTTAGCTGTCAAAATATAGTTTTTGGCAATAAAACTCAGCACCCACTGAAAAGCAGTTTTAGTACTCATAGCCATGCCTAAATATGATATTCAGGTCACAGATACTTGCATCTGCCCATTCAGAAAGATGGGATCCGTCTGTAAAATTCAAGATCGAGACTGGAGTCAGACTGGATGCATTTAAGTCTCACAGAAAGTGTTAACAGGTTTGGGCTTTTTTGCCTCCAGTGCTGAAGCCCCAGTGTTGCCCCACTCCATCTGCAAATACTAATTTTCCTTTTTTCCCTCCTCCTTTTGCCGGAATTCTTTAATTGAAGAGATTTAAGAACCATAAAAAACACTGTAAATGAACACCAGAGCTAGCTGACAGCAAAATGCAGTATGAAAACCAAAACTTTCTCCTCTAACCAAGTTACTCTAATGCTGCTCTGAGCAGACAAAAAAGCAGCCTGAAATGTGAACGCTTCCCTTCCCAGTGGCTTTCACCTGTTCCACCAGCTGGGAGGGCCGTGTGGACCCATTCATCACAGCTTCCATTCTCTCTCCATCTTGCAACTCCAGGCAAAAGCAGGCTTTTCCAGGAGGAGAATCACAAAGAAACCAAGACATACGAGCTTTGTAAGTAACAAGAGTTCCAAACATTATATTGAGCCCTTTGCTAGTGACCCACACCTCTTGCACAGAAACCTCTCTTGTGCATGGGGTTGAGAGCAGTAACTTTCTTCACTTGCAGCATGGGAAATAAGCCAATGCATTTGTGAGAAATCCTCTCCTGAGACAGCTAGAGATGAATTTTCAGTCTATTTTTAAGGAAAATAATTCCCACAAAGCAGCAGAAATTTTTTCCACTGTTCCAGCTTTATGGGAGAGGAGGGAGGGGGATAGCTGATGTGGAGACCACTCATTAAGGTTAACGTTTTCCAAGAATCCATGTCAGGTGCCAGTCCTCCACTGACTTTCAGTGGAAGTGACTCATTTCAGCTCTCTTTCACAATAAAAAAAAAAGAAAAAAAAAAGGCACCTCCATCCACAAGAAGCCAATGCACCTAACCCAGAATACCACCACAAAAAGCCCTTATACCTCATAGGTCTTTGGAACTGCCGGCTCAGATAGGAGACCAAGTAACTCTCCGCTCTAGGAAAGTTCAAAAAGGACACTCCATGAGCTGGTAGGAAACAGGGGCTCTGAGTAAGTTTTCAGGAAAAGTAGCTCTGACATACTGAGCCAGCTTGTCACATGTGCTATGATAGGTCTACATCATATTTGGTCTCTATAGAAACCTACATCTATGAACTATGAAATTATATATGCATGCACACACAGCATCTTACATTTGCATCCGTCCTCTGTTCTGTTATGTAAGATGTGAGTTGTCAAGAGTACATGGAAATGTTTAACAGGGTACGTCTCCACTGCCTGGGAAAAAAAAAAGAGTCAAGAGATGGATGAAAGACACTTGACTTTCTACAACAGAATATGAACAGAGTGCTGGGGAAAAGAGAAAGAAGAAATCAAAAGCATCTTTGTGTATTCCAGACTAAGAAAAATGGGAAGTAGATCTACTTGTACTTTTGCAGACAAGGCCGATCAACTTATGGTCTGAGCTTAAGGTAGGAGGAAGAAAGTATGAAGCTTTTAAAAATTTATTTGCATCTCATGGCTCTGACAACTCTCAGGTACAACTGGAGAACAAGCACCTTCTTTTGACACCCAGTCTTCCAGATGTAACCTTGATGTGGGGTCTTTCTGAGCCAGTCCCAGGCTACCAGAGCCAAGAGACAGTCAGCCAACAGACTGTACGTTGTTCCAGTTTAATTCTGCACTTGATTAGATTTATGGTTTACTTTTGCAACTATACCTCAAGCTTTTGAAATTTCTGTCTTCCCCCAAGGTAGCAAATTCATAGAGATCAATGTTGCAGAGCTCTGTATTTTGTAATCTAAGCCACACTGGTTTTCTTCCATCAAGCTTCAGGGATCAAGTGGATCACCAAATGCATTTTAAAAAAAAAATGGCAAAGTCTCTTTCGGCATTTCTGGCAAGAGGCAGGTTAAGTGTGGAGGCAAGACATAAGTTCAGAAAACTCCAGTACAATCAGATCCCCCTGGAATCAGGCAAACCCTGACAGTCTCCCAGGAAGCACCCTCAGTGCACAGAGCTCATGCAAATGTTCAAAGATGGCACAAAGCGGAGCTCATGGTTTCTGCTGGGCTTCTCAAATGCCTTGCACATAGCCTCCTTCATGCAACTTTTTAAGACCCGATGTAAAGCTTGGTATCTTTAGAGGATCTTTACTTCCCAGCAGACACCCAATGTACCACAAAGGCACTTTCTTGGACAGTGACAGAAGAGGGAAGCAGAAAAAGCCTTCTGAAATATTAACATTAAACATACAGAAGAAAATGGTTTTCAGCCTCTCCATCTCAGCCATGGTCCCTCTGTACATTAGAAAGGCTCCAAATGCCATGACACTGGGGAAAGCGCTCAGCGCTGACTGCACAGTACCAGACCTAACTACATGCCAGTCTGAGGGCTGTTATTTCCTCTTGATAAAGCTGGGTTATCAGTACTGCCATGAATTAACAGCAGTGATGCACTTAAAGGCCACAGGGCAAGTGACAGGTTAGCAAGACAGAAGAATGTGAGGATGGAGCAAAGCTCCATCACCCTCCTGTGGCCCAGTCCTGATCAATCCCAGGAAAGGTAATGAAATCCAGTTCCACAGCCATCTACCACCACATACTCTGCCTGCAGGCATCCTCAAAGTTTATGTCAGTGCCTGCTGTGGTTACTATTTTAGTAATGTGGACACTTGGCTCTGAAATAGAATTAAACCACTCTGACAGAAAGAAAAGAATATTCTCTTGGAGTTTCTCCCCACCAAAGGCTGAAACTCATGATTGCGCTGCAGCCAGGCCCCACAGCCAGCACAGACACTGCCACTCTCAGAGAAGGGCGCATAGCCGAGTCAATAGGATTTTGGGATGCACGCTTTGCTCACCACTTCAAATTACCCTTGGAAAGGAGAGGAGCAGGAGGCAGCGAGGGCCTGGCCAGGCCTTTGGAGAGATTGCCAGGAAGAACAGCAGGTACAGGCCCTGCGCAGACACAGTGGTAGCTCTTGGGCAGGACACAGAGCAAGATGACACAAGGGATGACACCAAAGATGATGCTACAAGCCCTACTGCAGTTATCCACCTCACATACACTGGGTGAGCAGCCCTGTCGTGCTCTGTTCTCACCTTCCAGGTAGGACCAGCTGGGTGCTGTGATTGCTCCAGCAGCTCCGTAACTCCTGAAAGCCCCCCTGCACCACCCTGACAGGTAGAGGAGCAGCAGGCTGCACAGTACCAACCCACCACTCCGAGACTTCTCCCCTTCTCCATACACTCATTTGTCCAGGAATAAAGCTCATTTTAGAACTACTCAGGCAAAGGTCACACTCAGTTTGGTGCAGATTCTGCCCACGCTCGGCCGGCGTTGCTGCACATCTATCACAGTGACAAATGGCTGTGGCTGAACAAGGCACAAAGAAGCTCCAGCAAACAAGCACCGCATTCAGCTGGAAGGCTGCATCGGACCCCAGTGCTGCCTATCTGCGCTGCCTATCCACGCTGACTAACTCTTTCATACTGCAACACACACGCCAACTGTGTTTGCCAAGACACCTCTGTGCAAAGCCTCCGAGGGGAAGACAGGCCTCGGATCTTTTCCTTCATTTTGGTGTTGTTTTAAAAGTGATAAAATCAACTGAAAGTAACTCCATGCCACACTGCAATTAAAAATCCAGCGCGAAGAACCCTGAGAGATTCACAACTGGTAGCTATTAGTTACTTCACTGGAGTCCTCCATTTCTCAATCACAGCTAGGTGCGAGGAGAAACAAGGGGGAAATACAGAAACGGGTCTGGGGAATAACTTCAAAATAAACAGCCAAACCTGGAAACCTTATCCTAAGAATTTCCTTTGTCAGTTTGCGCTTCTCTCTAGCAAACAGATATAAGGATGTTTCAATATCTTTGATTTGGATACTAAATACAGAAATTAGTCTTTCTAATATTAAAACCCACTGAAACACAGAAAAGTGCAATTCAAAAAAATCTCTACATCTAAGGCCAAGTCCTCAGCCAAGGAAAAGCAGTGCTGCTCCACTCTCTACAATACTGTATTACACCAAAGGACCTGGAACTCAGCCCATGATCTCATGCAGTGACTGGCCCCTCAAACAAGACCTTGCACATGTGCAAAATACCAAGTTAAGACCATGATTTTTACAATACTGTTCAAGGAAAGAATTTACTGAGTGGGAGAGATGATATATACGCTATCAGTCACTGAAAGAAGAGAAAGCTCAGTTGAAAAAATCCATGAGCAAAGCAGGGCTGCTGATGTGTAATAATGGAGCAGAGCCAGGGTCGCTCAGCAGCAAGCAGGGTCTTTGCATGGAAGTCCTGTGGAGGGTGTTCATGGGACAAGGTCACATGCCCCAACACAACAGAAACTTCAGAGATGGGGGGGTTTTTTGTTTGTTTTGTTTAAATAACTAACACTTCCGCATTACTCTGACAAGAGAGAACATTGCCTGGTGACCCTCATTTTTACAATGTCATTATCATAGACTAATTTATCCTAGCATGCTAAAGGATATTTTGTCCAATATTATCCCTTATACTAAAAATGTTGGCTGAAAGGTCAAAGCTTTCCTGCTTCTGCCAAATGCTATGTATTTTTTGGACTGAGATATATAGCAAACTAACCAGGCATGTGGGCAGTGGCCTGAACTATTATGGGACAAAAGGCTGACAAATCTCAAAAAGCAACAAGTGACATTTTCAAATGGAAGCGTAACATACTGAACATACAAGCAATTGATCGGACATACATAACCCTGATGCTTTTCCCCAGAACCAAGCAGAAAGCCTTTTGTAACACAGTGAAATAAAATGCATTACATGCAAAACTTGCACCTTTAATATTTGCTAAATTATTTCTAATTAAAAAAAATACCCAGCAATCAAAGAAGCCAGAATGAGTCTTAAGCAAAACACATCTCAATCACTTTTGAAGTGTTTATTATACTGCATAAAGGCAGTCTGTATGGCTTATTTATACACTGGATATAGATCAACAGACAGCAAAGCATGTACAAGGATGTCTAGATAAGTCATTATTCAAACACCATTGTTTCAAATTATTCTGTTCAAAGGCACTAATTCAAGGCAACCAGCAGAGGAGAAATCACCTTAAGTGCCTGGTTCTTACTGTTGTGTTATCACAGGCCAGAAGCAATGGCTATAGGACAATGTCTAAGAAAGTCATGGGTGAGGTTCTCATCTGCCCAGTTATGACCAGCTCTTCAAATGTTACCATCTGTAGAGTACACACATGCAAACAAGCAAGACAGGAGGCAGCATCTCCCTCTATTCGCTCTAAACACCAGTGGATCCATCTGCCTCCCACCCACTCCACAACCTGCCTGTTTTGTGCATTACTTGGGAGAGGGAGGCTGTTTACTCACCCCACTGCACTTGTTTTGATCCATGCTCACAATCAGTCTAGGTACAGATGAGGAATTTCACATCCTGCTGAACACTGGCACCTTTAGGCCTTTGCCTTTAAGCCTGGTAATCACCTGGGTCAGCTCATGCCTCTGCCAGATCAAGTCCTTACCTTCTTTTGAACCAGTGGTAACAGCAGCTGCAGTGGTCCCTGATGCCCGTCCCACTGGGCTGGAGTGCTTCCCAGCCCTGCCGGGGATTTTAAGTCCACTTGGCTTCAGCATGTTTGCTGCCTCCTGTATCTCAGGCTTGTGTTGCCAGTGCCTCGAAGGGTTGTCCTGGTATCACCGTTCAGGCTTCTGGATGATAGACCTCATCTTCCATTGTCACGGACCTGGGAGATAACAGCACAAGGAAATCAGATTGAGAACGGGTGGGAAAGCACTGAACAGGCTCCCCAGAAAGCAGTACCCAGCTCCCTCCTCACATCCCTAGAAGAGTCAGGATCTTTCATTTCTTCTCCTGTAAAACAAGGGTGATCATTTTCTTCATCTCCCATCTCAATGTTACATCCTTTTCTTCAATCTCACAGTCTCACTTTAAACCTGGAGTCCTGGACCAAAGCTGAAATCTCCAAGAACCACTCAACAAGAACATAAATTCAGTTTGGGATTTGAGTGACTGAAACTGTTAACTGCTTTTAAATTCTAAAGCCTCAGTTCACGCATCAGCCAGGACCCAGTTCTGCTGTCAGAGCCCTTACCAAAGGCACACTAACAACCCTCAGCACAACACCTTCGGGGCACGGCCCCCATTTTCACAAGACTTCAAGGCAGCCTCTGAAAATTGACAGGAGAAGGAAGGAAGAAGCCAGTGTCCAAGATGGGGCTTTTAGCTCCTCTCCTTTAAAAGCAAATCCAAAACCTTGTTACAGAAAAAGGGCATCCGACCCCATGGATTTCCAGCAAGACTGAAAAAAACCCAAACAACCCGACTTTCTGAAACGTAAGCATGACTCTACCAACTATTTATTAGTGAAGTCACATCACCCTTCCCGGCAGGCAAACAGAATAAAACCTCCAAATTCCTTGCAAGGATGTTGCATTAACAAGCACACAAGCAAAAAGTTTTATGCCAAAGAAAAGAAAAACAAAGGAAATTATTAAGTTGCTTAAAAAAAAATACGCAAAAACATTCCTAATGGATAAAGAAAAATAATCAAAATATTGAGACCATCAGCCCAAAGGAAGCTAAGGCTGGCTGGCTGAGCAGGCTGGGATGCAGAAGGAAGAAGGTGGCAGCAGAGCGAGCCAGGGACAACTCGGATATAACTGCAAAGGGAATTGCAAGGAGAGCAAACCAAGGAGCAGCCAGAAGCTGGGGGACACCCAGACCTACTTCCTGGGCCAAGGAAGGAGGCAGCCTGCTGCAGGCAGCCCCCCTGAGAATTAATGTAGCAAAGATTTGCAGATGCTGCTAGGCGGGGTGGGGGAAGGGGGGATTGCAATAGCGGGATCGGGAAGTGATTAAGGCATGAGTAAGGATTTCAACACAGGCTGGGTCAGTGAGGGGAGAGCTGGCAGGGCTCCAGGGAAAGCTGCAAGCAGACACAGGGGAGGAAAAACCACAAGGAGAATTCCAAAGCTGTATTCCTGAAGAATATCTGAGACACCAAAGACTGTTTCAACAGTAAGAGTCAGTTGTCCCACACCGGTTTAGAGACAAGGAAAGGCAGGATCGGCAGAGACAGCTTGGGGAGGGTGTCCGAGTGAAAACCCAAAGGATCAAGCCTTGTCTCTTCCCCACGTACCCCACAAAGGGTGTTCAACACCTGGGGTGGCTTCAGACACCTGCAGACAGCACCAACTGGGGAGTATTTAGCTTACACACAAGTCAGGGCTGTTCACAAGGAGTGGGATGCTCAGATCACATCACCAGCAAAAGGAACAATGGATAAGAGCAAGCAGTTCTTATTAAGGAAGAGAGAAAACAGCCCTCCTGCAACACAGCCAGCAAGGACCAGATGCTGTCACAGAGCTAGACTGGAGGCTGCAGTTTCCAGCTCTACTTAGCATAAAAGAGGGAGACAAGTAACAGAATCTGGAGGTGAGAAATATTGATCAGCCTGGCTCCTCCTATCTGTCAAGCCATCAGACACCTCCCTCCCTCCCTCCCACCCACTCCCATCTCACATGACACATTTTGCCCAGGGCTAGCTTTGATTTTACAGAGCAACTCAATTTCTAGCACTTCTGGTGGCAGGTGATGTGGTCTAATAAGAGAGCTTGCCGCATCTCCATCACCTTCAACCTGCAGGTTTGCTTTCTTCACGATATGCCCTTACTCCTAGATTCACACATCGCATCGCTCCGTCCTACCTTTTGGTTGCAAGGTTTGATGCTGTACTTGCAATTAAGCAAGCTGGGGATTCTGGTTCTTCCACATAAAACATGATGGTTGGTTGAATCCACAACCAGGAATATGGATGGGGGAATGAGGATATAAGGACATGGGAAGGATAAAATAGTAGTAGAGAAGAATTTAAGCAGGGAAGCGTGCAAAAGAATAAAAATATTTTACAGTGTTTTCAGGCCTTTGTTAGAGGGAGTCTCTAGATCCCTAATTTTACAGCCAGAACCACATAAACTTTAGGGAGACTGAATTTAGTCTGCTCCTCTATTTTGTTGCCCATCTATGAAGAGACAGGGAACTTCATTTCATTCTCCCTCTGCTACTCATTATCCCTGAAGATCAGCTGGCCACACAAATCACAGGATGTTGGGATATTCTGCTCATTCTCAGAATGACTGGATTTTATTTTTATGCAGGGGGAGAGAAATAAGAGGAAGTGCATTCCCACTGCATAAAGATTCCTGCCAGAAACCTTTATGCAAACACATTTGCCTTCAACATACTAATGCTGAAAAACAAATGAACTCCACAGGCTGCTAATTAAGCTACCCTCCAAACAGATAGCTTCTTTTATCCTGAAATACAATCACTACTAGTTCACAGCCACACTCATTGGGGTCTCCACACTCCACAACAGATTCAAAAACCTCTGAAGTGCTACCCTGCATCAGTCAGATACCCCCTCTCCAGCTACGCTCGCTGCATAGCGGGTCACAGAAAATGGGGGGGAACTCACCTATCTGAAGGGTCATTCCCATCTCCACAAGCTGCAGACTGACTAAAGCCAGGTAACAGGGACAAGTGCCTTAGTGTATACCTGCACACTCATTACCACACAGGTAAATGAGGATGAACTTAAGTCAAGTTTACTATAAATGCAGCTTGTTAGAAATAAATACATTAAAAAAAAACAAAACAAAAAAACAAACATACATACATCTGGAACATTTTTAAAGAAGTCTATGCCTGCTGCTAAGGATAGATCTTCCTTCTCTGTCACTAGTTTCTCCCCTATTTCAACACCAAAATGTGAGCAGATTTTTAGGAAGCGCTGAATGCCAAGCATGGAACTCTTCCAAATTACACCATTAGGTCATCTTCACCACCCAGAGCAATGCTGCTCTGAACCATCCAAGTCCCATGTCAGCTCCCAACCAAGTGATGCAGCTTTTGTGCTGCACAAATAGCCTTGCCCTGGGACATAGGCCAGTATCTCCACAGGGCTCTGCCCTGCTCCATTAGAGATAACAACCTGCTCTGAGCTCCTGCATTGTACCTTCAGCATCCCAACAGGCTCTATTAACAGAGCCTTTCTGGAATGGAAAAAAAAGAAAAAAAAACCCAACAAAATCTCTCCATTTCCAGTAGTAGATGCTGAACACAGGCAAATATGATGATGCATGTGGCCTAAGAAACACATGACACATTTTCTCTTTCCTATTCCCTATATTACCTGCACAGGCTGTAAGCTTTGCCTTCCCATATAACTTCATGGAGATGTGACTTTCTCCAGAGACACAGTAAAAGAAAAAACCAACATATGCCCCTGTGGATACTCCGGGGCCACCAGCTCCGCTTATTTTGTTTTTCTTCCTTTTCTAAGATGACACAGATTAAAAGGATTTTCTAGGTCTCTGCTAGATTCTTCCTGCAATCTTTTCATACTGGGATGAATGGTTCTGTCTGTTCCCACAATCAAGAAAAGCATCCCAGGAATGCACAATATGAAAGCCTGCTTCAAATGGCCAAAATATTCTGTTCTCCATTTTTCCATCAGAAAAGAGGACAGCTGGATCTGAGTCACCCAGGCTCAGAATCAAAAAGGGGAACAGTTCTCAACCAAGTACAGATGTACATCCAAAAAATATCTTTTACCAGGAGCAACACATGGATATGGACATACAAGTATCCACAATGCTGGCCAGGCATCAGAACAGCACACAGTAAAACAGAAAAACAATTGGGAGGTGCTTAGACTTCAATTATTTCTCAAATGTGGTAGAGGAATAATAACACAAGGGTTGGAAGCAAAAGCCTTTGTCAGTCTTGGCAATATAGCTTAGCCACAAGGTTCTTTGCATCATCCATCCCTCCTGCCCTCGACAAGGCACATGAGTACTGGCTTGCCACGTGGAATACCATCCCATTCAAGAAGGACATAACAAAGCAGGCTCAAAGATTCAACATACTCCCCAGAAGAAAGCCTTCATGGGTACACGCCCATCAAAGGATCTGTTCACCTCAACATATTGAGCAAAACAACTGCAAGACACTGGAACAGGTTTCCAGATACCAGATTGAGTCAGCCCGAATCCCATCCTGCGCCTGGTGGCTCCTTCTGGATGGATCTAGACATAAGAAGAGTTTACCCAACACAAAACCTGAGGCAAGGCACAGGGATTTCATTCTGAATGCAGACCCAATTGGAATTTAGATCAGCTGTATCTGAACATTACTGTAACAGTTGGGTACCTGCAATATTTTGGGAAGAATTAGCTCCTTATTTCTTAAAATTAAACATGTAGACAAAAAAGTGAGAACCAAAATTTAGGTTTCTAATTTTCTGAATTTGGAAATCCACATGCAAGAAATAAAATTTTAAGTTTGCAGTCAGTCATGCGCACACCTTTTCAGGGCAAGGGCCAATTACAAAAAGGTAAAGAACAGCATCTAGTTATCAGACTGAGGAAATTGAGGTTATGTTGTACAGAAGGTTAATGATAAACAAAGACAATGCAGGGAAGCACTAAAACACTTTTTTTTTTCCTTTTAAATTATCTTGAAGTCATTGATTATTTGCATGAGTCAAAGACAACTATTTGGATAGGGAAAGGTTTACACAATAGAAGTCTTTCTGTTTTTAGCCACTCCCATCTAAGATAATCTTTTGACAAGTAATTCTTTGTGCCGTTATTCAAAACACTATGCCAGCTTTCCTCATGTTCGTACTAAAGACGAGGAACACCAGGACATGGGACGCAGCCCTATGGCAGCACATCTCCAAGCAGAGTTTCAGCCATTTCAAGGGCTATCATAAGACGTGGTGGTGTGGCTGAATCTGCACAAAGACTCTTGCATTAATAATAAAGACACAGCTTGGGAAGACCAGGAATTCTGTCTGCAGCTGCTCCGACAACGTAATAACAGTGACTCCATATGGAGTAATGGAAAGTGCATTTCACGCCTGCAAGGTAAATCCCCATCATCTATAGGAAAGAGAAATAATCCCACATGCTGCTGTACAATGCGCAGCTGGGGAAGATCCAACAGCACTTTGGTTTCCACACATCCTTTGCATGCATGTTCAGGAGAGTTAAATGTTCAAGCAGGAACTTAATTCTCTATCCATGTTCTGGCTTTGTATTTCAGAAAGAGTACAGAGCCTTGAAGAGATTTCTGGATTCGGTCCCCTAGCCTCTGTAAGACCCACAACTGCCCGTTCCAGCAATTCACTCTCACATGTGTCACACTACCCATGCAAAATTTCCCAGTGAAAACAGCATTACTGCTTGCAGAAGCCTTCAACATCAGGCACTGTAAATGCTGAAAACAATACCTGAAGCCCGACACCTCCCTGGAAACAAACTGCTAGAGAAGAATTTGGTCCACTGATTGCTGGAGGAGCTTTGCACTCACTTCAACAATAAGCAGACAGAATAAAGGCAAAAAGCTTTCAGTGCCAACCCTGGTATTCATTTATTAGGCCTTACAGAAATCCTTTACTCACCTAAAGATATTGATTTTATTTTAAGTTACGTAAAGTTATTTCATCTCTTGTTTCTAAGCATTTGGTTGCATCCGCTTCATATTTCCCAGCTTTTCTGCACCTTCCCCACCCCAGGAAAATGAGATTTTCAGGCAATAAAGCTTCATCTCCTAGAGTCATTACTCTAGCATAACATCACTGCCAAACTGATGGCATGGCAGAGGCAAGGGCAGGTCAAGATGTGGTGCCCCAGGCTCATGACCCCACAACGCTGGCCATGCTGCAAAGATGAGCCAAGGGGTTTAAGAACGGAATTTTGCCTTGAAATCAAAAATCCAAAGGCCAGGCTCAAGCGGCTCAGTCTTCTGCAAAAGGGACAGGAAATGAATCCAATCAACATAGAGACAGGATCTGATAAAGCCAAACTGCAGCTTTGCTAATAGAGACCGTGATTATGCTGAGAAGAAAGGGCAATTTTATCTTTTAATTCCTTAAGATGTTCCATCCGATCCAAGGTAATCATACCATCATCTTCTCACTTCTCCGATTAGTTACTCCTTCCGACAAGCAATCAGAAATCTATTTCTGAAGCACGTGGCAGATTAGGATTAAATCCTTTCACTTAATTGAAGTACAGAGGAAATAAGAGACGCTCATTCTTAATTCATGTCAGACTCTTCTCCCAAGAAAACCTTTCCTCCTCCCATAGAGGAAATGGAGGTAGAGTACTACAGGAATGAAAGGAGGGAGTATATTAGCTTAGTTACACACAGGGAAAACCAGGGGAACCTGTATCCTCTGTCAGTTATCAGTAGTTTTTTCTCCCTTGCAGCTGAGAATTCACACAGGTTCTTCAGCCATGAACTCTGTTGTTAGTATGTAGCCTCCCTTATACATGTCTGAAAAGTTGTTAATCTCTAAAAAAGCCTGTGTTCGCTCCTCTTTCCCGCTCAGGTTTTGTAATAATTAGCAAGAATGCAAAAGGTCCTAGAGGTCTTTTATTTAAAAACTTAAGACATTTTTTTAAACTAGCTTTAACCACTATGATAGACTAATCAGCCTGTGATTTGGTTACAAAACAATGGTTATTAAAGGAAGAATGTGCAAAAACACACCACTGCACTCCAACTAAAAACCACAATGCAAAACCTGAGGCAAAGTGGGGCAAAAAAACCAAAGGACATTCAAGGAAGTCATCACATACAAACTGGGAAGTAATTATGGGCTTGCTGATGAGCTCATGCTCCCCAGGCTGGCAAAATGCCTACTGAAAACTGGCACAGTAGATCGCAACAATTCGGCGCTAATTGCAGAGCAAAACTATCTCTAATTTGTGGGGGGAAATCCTGGGTATGGTCTTGGATCTACATAAGTTTATGCACCCTGGAGTTAAGCCCTGGGGGCAGGGGTCACTGCCTACAGAAATATATAGGGGCATGACAGCAAAACTGCACAGTTCACATGGGAAGGGAGCAGAATATACACAGAGATTTCAGAACTGCTATTCCTCCAGGACAATTCAGATTTGGCCACTCAGTTCCATGAAAGGTTTCCCTACAACTCAAGGGGCTTTGACAAAACCCAATTTTCCTATTCACAGAAAGTGTTATTAGTCATTAAGCAGTATCTGGAAAAGAAACATGCGGAGAGCAGGCAGAGTGCAGGAAGCATTGTGATACATGATAAGCATATTCCATTATAATGGTTTGGTATTTTACTATTGGAGAAACAATTTCTTTAATTGAATGTGAGCTATACAATAACTCAGCCATGCTACGCACCCTGTGCAGAACTGCAGAAGGATCTGAACTTTAGGAATTTCCTGGCTTTTGATGGCTTGATTTAGTGCAGCATTAAAGCTCAGCCTGGCACTTAATCTGTTATTCACTGGAGTTCAGGTTAACGTAAAAGATTTTGATTTGTGCACTTCTGTAGTCTAACCTCTGCCCTGGACTTTGATTATGAAACAAAAACAGGACCCAGGTCCCTCCTGCCCTGATTTTTTCCCCCCTTTTTACAGCCTACACCTGCAATGTGCAGGCCAGCGTGGGTTTGTAGACTGTAACTGAAAGACTGGAGCAACAGAGAGCTGAAAATGGAAAACAACTGGCCTTGCAAGTTTCTTCTCTTTCTCTTTGTACGTTTAAGTTTTTTTGAAACTAGGAATTTTGTTTTCATTTTCAGTGCAGTGTTACGACAGCCTGTCTGATGATAGCGCAGTTGTACCAGTTCAAACTTCCAAACGATACAGTGAAAAGCAAAGAAAATAGGGGTGGAATGCAGTATGTTTCTGGTGTAATACAAAATACCTTGGGTCACATTGAACTTGGCACTGAAGCCACCACTGTGACCCACTAATGCTGTCCAATATCCTCACACCCTCAAGTGTACTAGGAAAAGACATCAAGCTAATGCAGTCACACATTTAATGCAATTCATTATGCAGTGGAGACCTGGTCATTATAGCAGGGACAAGAACAAAGCCTTGCCCTCGGCCGCTGGTACTGTCAGTGTAACAGCTGGTACAGAAAACCCCTCAGAAGTACCCCAATGCAACGTCACATTAAGGGACAATTGACCCTGCCTCTCCACAAGCTGCTGAAATTTCAGGCAGGGATGCAAGATAGGAAGAGCCTACCCTACATCTGATGAAACCCCTTGGGTTTTGTTGTTTGGGGTTTTTTTTATTATTTTTATAACTGCTTAGTTATAAAACCACCTTACAAGAGTTTTTGTTCCTGGAGTTCAGCAGCATTAGTTTCAGCCTCCGCTGGCTGGGAATCGCCCCAGCCAGTTGCCGGTCCAGATTTATTCTATCCAACTTTCTGCCCACATACCTACTCTGCCCTTTGCACAACTCTGACACTCTCTCTTTGTGTCCAGCCCCCATGAGACAGCTTTGCCCCTTCTCCACCTTCACTACGTCATTTTGAACAACCAATGCTCTCCTTTGAGAGGTCCTGAGATATCAGACTCATCATTTCCTGGTTCATCTCAGAAGACCTTCACTGAACCTCCATCACTTGAAATCAGTCCATTTTAGACATGGCAACCCAAAACACACGCTGCATCCCAGGCGACGTCTTATCAGGCCTTGGACAAACTCTGTGCCAAATAGTATGAGCTAATACCATCTTAATCCTCCAAACAAAGCAAATGTTCCCCAAAACTGAAAGAATAACTAACCCACCTTCGCACCCTGACTGTTAAGAGTAAGATGAGCAACAACAGGAGGTGAGCTAAAAAGGAAATACAGACCATCATCTCACAGTTGAAATGTAGCACTGACAGCCAGGACTGCTGCTTTCTTCTTCCACAGTGGTCAGTAATGTCCTTGCCACGTCAAAAGGGATAATAACAGTACCAGCTTTTGAATAGAAGGGTGGTAGACCAGGAGGGTTACACCACCAGTACCTATTGGAAGATCTCAGATCACCAAAGACGCTAGAGAGAAGCAAACCCACGCTCTCTCCAGAGCACCAAGGCACTGCGTAAGCCCCATCCCCTCTCCCCACGCTCAAGCACCCTGCTTCCCATCGCTGTGCTGGCAGCAGCAGAGCAATGCTGGATGCAGTTCTTCCCTGGAGCATCCCCCCCCCTCCTCTCCCCTGCTGATTCACCAGACTGCACTCAGCCTCCCACTTCAGAAGTTGACCTCTGGGCTACATGCACTAATTGCTGCTTTCTCCTGAGCCTCTCTACAAATACTGCGATTTCCCCGACCTCAGCTGACAGCAACACATCTACACAGCTCCCACCATAACCAGTGGCAGAGACAGGGAGGCCAGTCATCTAGAAAGTTTGCTTTCTGTCAGTATGCGTTTATCGTGGCATTTCCTACCTTACAACCTGCAACCCCAGTACACAGGTATTTGACTTTGACATTTCCATGTCAGTGTGCTGGAAGTGCTCCCATACCTTCCTACTGTCTAGCCTATGTGCTTTGGAGGGATTCAGAGATAAAAAGGGAAAAAGTGCTTAAAGATGCTTCAGAGACATCAAAAAGATGAAAAGCTAGGAGTTTAGACAGCTTACAAACCTTATAGTACAAGAAAGAACATGTCACTTATTCAAATTACATCCCTATCAATGACCAAAACCATAATAATTTTGGCAAGTTGTATGGAATTGGATCTTATCTGTCAATATAGTTATGTTAGCCCTCCTGCCTCACGATTCCTTTCACCCACAACTCACAATCTTCCCCCCAGAGGCTGTCATTTATCTTGGGTTGCACCGTATGTAGAGAAACGGAGATCCTAGCTCAAAGCCTCTAGGCACTAAGCCACATAGCAAGCCACAGCAGCACCATAGGATGGCCACCTAGCACGTTACACTGGAGGAGGTTGGAGATTACAGTTTCTAAGGGGTGGGAAAAAAAAAAAAAAAAAAAAAAAAGAGAACACCATCCCACACAGACAGACTGCAAAGCAGGTGTGAAGACTGAACATGCCCAGTGTGCTGTCCATGCTCCAGTGGGACTTGTTGGGCTGGCGAGAAGAAGAGAGGCTGTCACAGTCCGGGCTGCATGCCTCTGGGAACGGCTGTCAATCCCAGCCTCCTTCAGCAGCAACAGAGACCTTGCAAGACCTGTACTGCTCCACAGCCTGGTTTTAATCAGCATTTCTATCGATACACTACCACGCCATCGAGAAGCACACATACAGCAGTGCTTGATGTATAGATGCAGGCAGCCAAAAGGAACAGGTCTGGCTAGATGAATCTATGTTAAAAACGGGATTTAACATTACATATCTCTGGAGATGAGAGTGATGCTGCCAGGGGGAACCCAGCCTGCACACAGGTAGGCAGGACAGATGGATCAACCCACCGTACTCCTGGAGGACCGCAGCACTATATGTTCTAGCCAGAGCCACCACACGTCCCTAGCTGCTCTTTCACTTCTTAGAGAAACAGGTTGTTTCTACACCACAAGTGTTGTTAACCTCTCCTCTAATCCAGGCATGACCACAATCATGATTTTATACAGAAATCAAGATATAATCTCATCTAGCCAAGCAAGTGCAGAATCGTTACAAGCATTACATTACAATGCAGAGCAGGCACAATGCCTCTAATGCAAACTAGTCCTGTTTCATCCAAAAAGGATGACAAAAAGCAAGTTGTCACTTCTTCTAACATGGCAATCAGTGCTGCTGACACCCTAAGGCAGAGTATATCATAGCACTATATAAACTTGAATCATACGATCACCCAAAATCACCACTTGACTTTGACATTTCCATGTCAGTGTGCTGGAAGTGCTCCCATACCTTCCGACTGTCTAGCCAATGTGCTTTGGAGGGATTCAGAGATAAAAAGGGAAAAAGTGCTTAAAGATGCTTCAGAGACATCAAGATTAAGTTTGCAGGAAGCATTGCTATCGCCGGTATAATTTACTAGAAATATATATAAATATACAGACACATATAAGCATGAAGTTTTCCTACAGAAGGGATTTAGCAAGTTCAAAAAGCGACTTCATAGATCCCAGCAAAAGCCTAAAGAAACAGACATGTAAAAGATGACTAGTGTAAGGCAAAACATCAGCCTCTGCTGCCTGAGCAGCACATTCCACACAAGCCTACCTTTTTGGGCCATATTAGCCACCATTAAATATCCATTAGGAATGGCTGGTGCATTGGTCATCAGCTGAAACATGCCAAACTTACCAGCTGGGAAACAGAAGTCCAGAGGAAAAAAACCCCACTTATTCAAGGTTGCAGACTGACCTACTCCAGTTTGCACAGGAAGGATCTTGGTTATAAAACAAATAGTTATATGCTAAATATAGCTAAGGAGCAGCCTTTAATCACCAGGACAGACTTCATGCAGAGGGCCACTAAGGTAGTATAGTACACAATATATGACAGCCAAATACAAAGTTAAAAAGCCCATTAAACACATCTTATGACCTAAGTGCCTCTCTGCATCTCCCAGGAGAGGCCTCTTTTCCTAGGGAGGTTTGTTCCCCAGCCAGGACAGCCCCTGCATCGAGGGGAGGTGCTTGCAGGTCATGAATGGGAGTATTTGCAAGGGATGGGGAAGTGCTGGTGTTTCAACAGGCAGCTGCTTTTTGCGCTTGTCAGGATTCACTGAAAAGTTTCCAGCACTAATTGGCGGACACAGAAGTTTTCAGAGCATGATGCAACAGATAAAGGGGGGAGGAATACGTCAAAGAAAGAAAAAGAACGGATCAACCACAGAAAGCCTTTGTTACTGACTATGCCAGAAGCTGATGCCTCAGTTTGGAAGCCTTCCTCTACCCCTCTGAAAGACGTGCTGCAAAAGAAGTTCAAGCTGCAAAAGAAGTGTTGGTTTTGTAAGTGAAACAGTTTTGTACAGTAACAGGTAGATACACAAAATGACAGTGACAACAAACAAAAGGGGAAGACACAGACTGTGCAGTTCTAACTACAACATCAGTTTGAACTGAGCTAGACTGTCCAGAGAGGATGTAGAAACTCCCTCATTGCTCACACTATTCTTTAAAAAAAACAAAAGCCAAACAAACAAAACCCCAGATATCTTCAAACCTCCGTCTTGAATGACAGAGATGAAGACAGACCTAATCTGGAACACATGGATGATCTCAAAGTTTCTGCCACCTTCCAGTGTAACTAATACTCATGTAGTCTTTACTACACAATGCAAGTTATTAACTAAAATAAAATAGGATTAACTTTGACCAAGACCTCTGACACAAGCAACACAATTTTATTTGCATTATCTTTTTAAAGGAACCATGTGGGCGAGCACAGGAGAAGAATTAAAAAGCACCAAAGAGTGATTAAAAATTTCCAAGATCCACATATCAAACATCCACAGAGCGTTTCATACAGGGAGCTCAAAGGAGGTCAGAACTGCAAAATCCATTTTGTGCCTGCGAGAAATAGATGCAGAGAAGGAAAATATTTTTCCCAAGATTACTCAAAAAACAGTGGCAGAGATGGATAGCAGCCTAACTCTATTAAGCACCACTATCTCTCTGAACATCCAACCTATCAAAGGACTTGGGAAGTCTTTCTGAAGTGTTTACTTTATAGACACAGAGTATAAATAGTTTTCAAAAATACTCATTTGGCTTTCCCAGGCACAAATGAAGTTATCAAGGGAGTCAACATCAGAGTTCAGAACATTAACTCTCAAAATAAACCAAACAGACTTCAGATTCCCTTTGCACTTCAGCACAGACAGGGATGGGGAGATGGGTACTTCATGGCTGGCTCAGAATCTGCAGCAGGGCATTTTGCTAGTCTGTGCCACATTTCTCTGCAACTATCCAGGTGGGTAAATCCTAGCACAATAAAAATAAATCACTGAAAGTATCACCTAATTTCAGTGCCAATTCAAGTCAGCATCATATTTTACTCCATCATACTGAAGTAGAAAAAATTTAAACTGCAACAACAAAATACAGTAATGCTTGGGGTTTTTTCTTCCCACATCTCTCTTTGCTTACGCTGCATCCGAAACAACCATGGCTATTTTATAGGGACAGTTTCACTCTTTTAGAAGGAGATAACAAAAACCATGACAGTGGATGGGAATGATTTTCAAAAAGTTGATGCAGAAACATTGAGGGTTTGTGTTTTGAGTTTTTTGGTTGGTTGGTTGAAGGGGGGTTTTTTTGTTGTGGTTTTTTTCAAATCGGGTTTCTTTGGGATTTTTTCGCAGGAATAGCAGTAAGTATCAGTTTAAGGTGCCAGACTCAGAGTCACATGCAATGAAGTAATTTTTCCACTGGTAGCTACAGCAAGAGCTACTGCACAATCATGTAACGGCAAGAAATTAAATCCAGCTATGAGGAAAATAAATTTGCTTTGTCCTGTTTAGTATCACAGTTCAACAAAGTACAAGAGACAAACAGAGGACACAGAGTCCTCACAGCAGAGCAGGGGGAAATGTTCTGAGAGCACGGTGGTACTGCAGGAAGAGACTTTGTACATCGATGCACTGACAGACTGCTGTGTGTGTCACTATCTGCCACAGAGATGAGAGCTTTCATGTGGGACGGAAAGGATGGGTGTATGGAGAAGGCAGGATTACAGTAGGACTCAGGAAGACCAAGTCCAATTCCTTACTCTTAACCTGGGCTTCTTGAATGACCTTGGACAGTTTGTCTTCATTATTCAGCAACTTACCTAATTCGGTTGTTTTAGAAAACTGACAGTAAACCAAAACCCCAGTCTTGCTGGGGTCTGACAAGACCAGTACTATCAGCCAAAATGCTCTCCCAAGCAAATAAGACCTGAAATTCTACCATAAATATCACAAGAACAACAATAAAAGAACAACAGCTAGAGACCATTGTCCATCTTTAACTCAGCTCTACAGCAGCAGAAAGAAAATACTTCCTCGCCCCATGTCTGCAACTTCCTTGGTCATTCTTGTGCTCAGACCCCTTGGGAGATGGAGGGGGAAACAGGTCACAAGGTATTTATAAATAAGGCATTTCTGAAAAAAACATACATTTCTATAAATATCTCTAAATAAGTGCATACCAGTGTCTAACATAGGTTAGCAACAGGTCACATTCAGGTCTAGCTACCTGTACCTGGGCTTTCCCAGACCTGTAAAAGTATATAAACCTTGCCATGCATTGTACAAACTCTGCAAAGTTGTACAACACCATGTATCTCGGGGATGGAACTTGCTTTATAGACTGTCTCCTGTCCTCACCAGAATTATCACACACACAGACACAAAATTATACATTTCCCTGAGTTACATGATTAGAGGAGACATTCTGAAAAACAAACGCAGCAGTTCCAGTCAGGAGGTGGAATCTGTGCCCTTACCCATTTTAACCACCCAGTAACACAAAGGAAGAACTGTCACGCATACCCCTACATAGCCACATCCCTTGACACTGGAAAAGCCCCTTTGGGTCCTTCATCATTTCTTCTGCCAAAGAAAAAGCACAAGTGAGGAAAAAGAGGAAACACACTGGCAGCTGCTACTTGCTGGAGTAAATTACAGCAGCCTCCAAGGCTAGTGGCAGCAGAAAGCCAAGCAGCAGAGGAGCACATACCCACCCTTGGCCTCAGGAGATAATCTGGTCCATACTTAACCTAAGAGCATCTCCAGAAACACACAGGTTTTACCTTAATTGACGGCAGGCCCCACACACGAGTGCTCTTGAGATGACAGGCTGGCTCCAGCACAGCTTCTCTCTGACATGCCTGTAATGGCTGATGCTAACATTTTAACTTGTGGCTTGTCTCAGAGCGGAACCTTTGAAGTCCTGTACTCCCAGTGATTTCTGGCAGGCAAAGCGACACCTTTTCGTACAGCTGTTTGAGGCAGACGCTCTCGTTCCTAGCTCTGGCAGGCTATACCAGCAGGCAGGTAATTTCTTAAAATGCCCAATCCCAGACTCAAGTTTAAGAGCGGGCAGTGGCACCACATTTTAAAGCATCACCTCCCCAGCAATGATGGGGCAGGACTGACCTGTGCTGATTAAAGG